>NW_020664544.1:4787857-4970352 GCF_002925995.2 Terrapene triunguis
CCAGGGGTAGGGGGGCCCCCAACTCAGTGTGCCAAAGTTAGCTCAGAAAGTGCTGAACGGCTCCACGTGCCGGCAGAGGCCCCACTGATAACCCAATGTGTACCAGTAAGGGAAAGATCCTATACTTTTTATTTGCATCCTAAAGGCATCCTTTTAATCATAGTCAAGGGGCACTGGCTAAGAAACTAAAAATGGAAGCTCCGGGGGCAACCGACACATGCTGCCTTCCCTGCGCCCCCACATTGTGTAGGGGGGGGCTCTCTGTTTTCTTTCCAGACCCAAGAACATTTACTTTGCAAACTGGTCCAGTGACTAGATCACATTTTGACGCCCCAGGAGCAGAAATGCATCATTTGTTAAGTCTCTGTGACCAGTTGTTTTTTCCCCTTTAGAATAAGTTTTCCTGTATAACTGTAAGGTAGTGCTATCGGAGAGCCAGCCTCTTCATCTCCTTGAGGGGTGAAATCAGGAGCTTCTGTCTTTAATCAACAGGCCTGTTCCAACAACTCATCCTCTTTCATACCACGCTCGTGCAATACTTTCATAGCCAATAGCTTAGGGACAATGCTTCAAAAGTCCATTGGCTTCCCTCTAGGTAAGGAGAAACTTCTGTCTGTGGCACGATAGTCAAGGGGAAGGGAGGTTGTTAAAAGGAAAAGCAAGGTGCATGCTTAGTTATGTATTATTTTTATTTTCCACCTGTCATTAGGTGACAGATTGTTAACAAAAGGCATCTGGACGGCCTGTTCTGCTAACAAGAACGCCCATGTGCTTGTGCATTAGGAATATCGGTAGTTGGGCCTCTGGCCATTGCAAAGTAGCCTCGAAGCACTCAACTCCCCCACCCTTCTCTTAAATCATACTTTCTTCTACTTCAGCTGAGCCTTTTAATTTCCCCCAGGCCCTCTGCATTAGGGCATTAGTCATCATAACACCTCTGTTTTCAGTCTTTTCTCAGCTCTCTCATCCACTGGCTTGTATTATTTAACACTGCAAAGCATCACCAGTTACAGTTTGTAGACAAGTAAAATATAAAGTGTTGTGTAAAAACAAAAAATTCTTTAGGGCTCCTGGACTGTAATGCCAAATAAATATTTAAAAAAATGTAATTGTTGCTTGGCAGGTACTGCTACAAAATAGATCCAAGCATGTCCTCCCTCAATGTTTTTGTTCATCTTATTTCTGATAGTCCATTGAAGGGGGGGAAAATAACACCTCACAAAGTGGGGAGGTCTTTCTATATGACAAATGCTTGCCCAACAAAGGAGGGCCACCTATGAAACTGTTTCACCAAAAAAGATTTCAGAGAGACTAGCTGGGTGAGGTAATATCTTTTATTGGACCCACATCTGTTGGTGGTCCAATTTTGGTTGGACATATTCCTGGAGGTTTTGTCACATGACATCTTTAATTAAAGATTAATCTTGAATTCCTGGAGACTCCAGGACAATCCTGGAAGGTTGGCGAGAGAGATCTCCAGCCCGAAAGAGGAGCTCTGTGTGGCTTGAAAGCTTGTCTCTCTCAGAAGTTGGTCCAATAAAAGATATCACCTCACCCACCTGGTCTCTCTCATATCCTGGGACTGAGATGGCTACGACCACACTACTTACTAAAAGATTTCAGGCAGTTATCAATATTCCCCTAAAATCCAGGCCAGTTCTCTTACCCTCCCTGTCCTGCATTACAGGTTCAACTTTTCAAAGTTTATATTTTAAAACTATTTGATATGATTAAAAACTGTATGTTTAGCAAAAGAACATGAAAAGACAGTTTTAAACGGAAAAAAAGTCAGGACATGAGGAGGATGAATAGAGCGAGGGGGTTGGGGGCTCTTTCTTCACATGACTGAGTGAGGGGCACCAGCCTTATCTCTGAACTTTCTGCAGTGTTTTGCAATAAAATAAAAAAAATTTTTTTTTAAAGAGACAAAAGTCCTCAGTTGTGGCTTTTATACTATATCCCACATGTTCAAGCTTTCTTTACAATTTACTAGTAGTGATAACTAGTAACAGTTTGTTTGGTTGGGATTTTTGTATTCTGGTCAATTCATTTAGGCAAAACTCTGAAAAGCAAATGAACACTGTTTTTAAAGAACTCCTTTAAACATTTAGAAAGCTATGACATGTCTTGTTACTCCCCCCTCCTTTTTTTTTTTTAATTATAAAACCCTTCTTTACATAAGGATTTTGTATAATATTGCTATTCCCCAGGAACTTATGTTGTCACAATTACATTCCTATAAACTGTTTTGACAGGAGCTGCGCTGATTTCTACCAGCTGAGATGCTGGCCCTATTGTCTTCCTAGCCGACACTCGCTGGAGGGGGAAGGTTTGGCACTGGGAGAAGCTGCTGGAGAGGAATCCCTGGAGCTTTGCCCTCTCGTTTGTTTCTTGGTGAATACTGTGCTTGTGAAAGGGGTTGGCTTAGCAGCCCTGGGTACTGAGGCTCCCCCTGGGCACTTCTCTGAAGTGCCTCCCTGGGATGCATTTCTGGGGCTCAAGGGATAGTGGGCCTTTTAAATCAATTCATTCCTTGGCCTCTACTGAATACACCATAATGAGGGCCAGGTAGTGCCAGCTGTACCTTGGTGTTTGTGCCAGGGGCACCTGCCCATATGACAAGTGGGGGTGAGGCCACTAACCTAGAGGGTGACAATGCAGCAAATTTTGTTCACGACTCCAGATTTACTCCAGTCTAACCACAAGCAGATCTGACTCCACAGGCCCTATAGCCAGTTACCAGTCCCCTGACATCCAGAAGGATCCCAGAGTGCTCGTACTCCACTCCTAGCACCACTCAGCTCCTGGCATGCAGAGCAGCCTGCACATAGCGTACACTCCCCACACCCAGGGCAGGCAAACAGCTCTGATGTTCCAGGGACATGCAGGGAGCAACACCTACCCCCACACTAGTCTTAGTCACTGGGCGGGGGGCGGGGAGAACGCCTTCCAATTGGTTTGCAAAGTGGGCTCGAGTTGGCTCTGCACCTTCACGGGGTCACAGGGTTGCTATATCTGTTTTGCCAACCAGGATCCTGAAATATGTCAGGAAACGTTAACCACAACAGTTTTGATTCAGGGAACAGGTTGAGTTGCAGACACTCAGCTGCTTTAGAGAGCCAGCAAAGAGACGTGCAAAACGTGACGAGAGCCCCGTTTATACACCCTGCCATTCAGCAGCTAAACACACTGCTCTGATTTACAAACCCTCACTTTGGAGGTGGAGCAGAGCGGCTTAGGGGGATAGGTATAGGGCCATCTGGGCTTTGGAGCCCTGCTAGTCAGAGAGAAGGAGCATCTCTGTCGGCCAAATCCTAAAACCATTTATTTACCTGCATCCCCACAAACTCGGGGGGCTTTGAGAAAGTGGGACTTGGATTCAAACCACCCCGACTTTGGCAGCTGAGAGCCCAAGCCACCACTCCTCTTTTGCCCACCTCCATTTCAGTCAGTGGGGCCCCTGGTAGGAGGTGGGGGCCAAAGGTCACCGTAAGCCACCTTTCTGGTTCCTCCCAGTCTGGGGCTGCGCACCATAATCCCTGCTCAGCCCGGTGTAAATTAGAGCAGCCTCTGGTCCTCCTTCCCATGGCATCCAGTGCCACACCCCCCCCCCCCCATACAACTCCTGTTCTAGGGGCTGGGAGCAGGACTTCACACCAGCTGTGCACTGAGCAGGGGAGGCTCCCAGCGCTGGAGGCCTTCTCAGGGACTTCGCGGGGAGGCGGATGAGTCCACAGGCTGCTGCAGAGCAACGTAAATGGGCCTTAGCATAACAGGCTCAGGCCGATGAAATCCAAGTTGGAATGGGCAAAGCTGAACCAGGGCTCTTGCCCAATATTCATATGTAATGGCCTGAGAAGGGGCGTGGTTCCTATACTACTCATCACATGAACTGAATGAGACAGGCTGGACCAAACGTATCCCTGGTGCAACAGCTACAGTGGAATTGACTCATGATCGTAAAACAAAAATCCCATGGCTTTTTTGTCCGGGGGGGAGGAGGGAGGGGTCGAGTAGGTGTGTGAACCTCAGCGTTCTGAGGAGATTCCAGTTTGGCGAGTACCTTTATGCTGACCCTTACTCCTTTTCAGCTCCAGTTAGATTCATTTTCGCTTCTGATCATGAATGGCTGGGTTGCAAACAGCTGCTGGGCTCTGTCAGAGTCACCAGGCCTCCAGCCCCTTTGACCCCTCCTGATCTGTCCAAGTGCACCCCCCACCGCCCAGGCCTCCAGCCATCACCTGGCTCAGGGTGGAATCACAATTCTCCCACTTGTGATTGAACTGTCCCATGGTACTCACTGTGGTGACCTCAGCAGGTCTGATTCAGACTCAGATCCTGCTGCTCTGGTCTCTCCAGAGCTGTGATAGCAGAAACCAGCAACTAAACAGCCAAGCTTAGAACAACAACATTTCAGAGAAATGCAGTCATCAGCCAGCCCATATGCTGCCTGCTTACCAGGTGTCTAACCATCTTCCACCTGGGGACACTGAAAGGACTAGCTCCCTGTAGACTCTCACAGAGCCACTGTGTCCCTTGTCTTCCTATCCGAGCTCATGGACAGCTCCCTGGCAGTGGCAATAAATTCCCCCCTCTTTTACAACTGTTGATAGCCCTTTTGATCTCTAGCCTCCCAGCATGGCAAAAACAGCTGGGTCATTTCATCCTAGAAGCTGAATCTTCTAGTTACCCCCCACTGTTTGCTGAGAGGTTGCTTCTCTGGGACCACTGGCTTGCCTTCCCATTTGTCCTTTCCTCAGCTTCCTACTAAGGGAGATCAACCCATTCATACAAGAATGTTTTCTAACTATTACAGGGTTACCACCTCTAGAGCAACCCCTCGTGGCTGAGGGTGGATCTGCCACAGTCCTGTCTCAGTTTCCCTCTAAGGGTCCCAGAAATAATCCACAGAGGCGGTCTTGGAGCTAATGACACCCCAGCTTAGGGCTGGTTTCCTAACATAATTCAAAACAAGCTTCAAAGTAAAGTCCAGCACAAAAGTTCATACTCAGCTCTTGCATTTTCTGCTAGTCCAGGGGCTCTACAAGCAGCACACTCAGGCTTTCCTATCTGGAGTCCTTCTTCTCCCACCCAGGAGAGGATCCAAAATTCTCCCTGGGTTATCTTCTCTATGGCTTAGAGATCCCCAGCAAACCATTCTTCTGGTCCTCCCCTGGTAGCTCAAAGTAGCCTACGGGAACCTTACTACCCTGCCACCTTCTCTAAGCCTCTTCTTTATTTATCCCAGAGTCCTGATTGTATCAATCACCCATCTTGATTTTCCCCACCTGGGGAAAGAGAATTAACAATGTCACAGGTGGGGCTAAGACCCATTTCCTGTTAAAGGGCCAGCCACCCTGTGACGAGCCCCAACAGGCAATAACTTCCCGTCACCGACTAGGTCGCATACAGTGTTCATAAACTTATTATCGTCACCGTGTTACATATCAGCTCCATTGCTGTCACCGGCTCCACCCCAGAAGTGGCTGCATTTCATAGCTAGGGATCCAGTTTGTATCAAAGCGGGGGAGGAAAGATGCAAAGTCATTTTCATTCATTTCATTTCATGGCTTTCTTGGCCCGGATCCCTCACGCCACAGGCATTCCTCCAGCAGCTCTATCTTCCAGCGTGCAGAGCTCAGCAATGTGTGCTCTGAGGGAGGGAAGAGAAGCAGCCCTGGAATGTGCCCTGGCTGCTCTAACCACCCAGAGTTCTCTCTGCCTGCTGCTGAAAGTCCTGGGGCAGCTGGAGGAGGAATAAGATGTTACGAGCGAGGGAGGGGACCTGACTAGGCATAGGGAAACATAAGACCCTTCCGAAAGCAGCTTGCTTTGGGGGTGGAGCGGAATGGACGGGGAAAGCTGGGGGCCTGGCTCTCTCAACCCTCCCCACCGAGCAGAGAAGCTAGAAAGGGGAAAAACGATGACGTTTTGAATTGCCCAGGCTGGGTCCTGGTTCTGAAAAGCCCAGTGTGCAGCCTTTGGCACGGGGCGTCCGCTCGCACCTGCACTCCGTCCGGGCAGAGATCAGAGCCGTGCCAGCTACAGCAGGGTGTGTCTGCGGTTCTAGGCATGGGTTCCACAGGGGACATTGGCTAGCATGCTTCCCACACACAGGATCCCTGGCCCTGCTGAACAGGGAGACCTGGCTGGAACGGGGCTATTGACAGCGACGTTGACACATGACTGTAACCGGCAGGGTGTGTGGATCTCACTGTGGAAGGAGGATTGTTCACCCAGGCTGCCTTCTTGCTCAGAGGGCCGGATTCTCACTTACCCTCGGAGGCCCCCTCAAGCTGCTCTGACAGTGCAAACGGGGTGGAAAGAGCTCCCTGAGCCTCCCCCCACCCACACCTCTACACCAACCTTGCTCCCAGCCCCCGCTGTAGGGGGTAAGTCGGGGGCATGCCCACGGTGCGCTATGGCTGTTCCGTTGCCCAGGGCCCGTAGGGAGCCGTGGAAATCAGAGTCTAAATTAGAACAGCTCCCCTTATGCCAGGGTGCAGGCAGGGCCCTGAGTAGCCCCGGAATATTGGGAGCGCTGCTTAAAGCTACCTTCTTCCCCCCTGCTGCCCTTGTCCCTGCCTCAAGCATCAGGCCCAGTGTTTCTAGTCCCACGCTGCCTCTCCTCTTGGCCACGTTGACTCCCCTGGGATCCTGAGCGGCTCTTGCCAAAGCTGGCTCCGAATGTTAATCCTCCCTGTGCCATCAGCTCCAAACGCTGGGCAGAAGGAGGCAGCGTGCCAGCCCAGCGTCCCAGGCTCAGGAGGTGCTGCTGAGTTCAGTGCAGGAGGTTCTGTTTGGCTCCTGGCTGGCTCCCAGGACTGGACTGACGGACACGGGTCCTCAGCTGTGTCCAGAGCTGGACCCACTCCAAGGACTGGAGCTGCTGGAAGGGAGGGCAGAGAGAAGGGAGGAAAAAAGCAACCGGCACTGGGCAAGAGTCTGTTGATGTCAGCGGAGTTAGCCCAGTTTGGACCAGTGCAAGTGAGCATATGATCAAGCTAATGGTTTCCGCTTTGCTCTGGAAAAGGTGTTGTCCCTGGATGTGAAAGGGCAGCGCGGGACATCACAATGGAGAGTGTGTGGGCAGGCAGGAATAATCCGAGACAATGCACGGGAGGGAAGACGGCATCACCCCAGCACCAGGAAAAACAAGTGCTGCATCTAGAAAGGGGCCAAGTGCAGATGTGCCAAGGGTGGGTTCTAGATGTCTCATGCTTCAGTCTAGATTTCTAGTAGATTCTAGGTTTCTTGTGTGCTTCTGATTTCCTACGGGTTCCAGGTATCTCATGTTTCTTGTGGGTTCTAGTCTCCAAATAGATTCTAGGTTTCTCATATGACTCTGATTTCTCATAGGTTCTAGGCTGCCAATGGGTTTTATTTTTTTCGTGGGTTCCAGAGTTCCCATGAACCCTCGGCTCTCTGTGGCTTCTCCTTTACACACTACAGGGCCTTAGGTATATCTGCCCTGCAAAACTTTACCACGGCTCCAGATATCCACAGGTACCGGACAGCCTACCACGCTTGGCGTCCATTGCAGCAGGAACAGCGTTGCTCTTGTTGCTCCTTTCAATACCATCTTTCTGCCTGTCCCCAATGGCGTCCTGAAAAGCAGGGGCATCTCCTCCAGACTCTAAAACAACCGTCTTACCAGGCTGTTCAGTCCCTGACTAGCCCCGAGACACAAAAGACAGCACCTGGCCAGTACTTCGCTTCACAAACTCATGTGGGCTCTTTCCAAATCATTCCTGATCTCAGAACCATGAGGGAAGGTCATCTGTCCTGACCCCTGCTAAGCGTCCTGGGCTGTTGGTTGAGCTGGCACGTTCTCGTTAGGTCATCTCTTTTAGCCATCTCTAACTGGCTGCCTTCCCTTCAGTGGCTGGCTATGTAGCAGGCACTTGAGAGTATGATGGGCACATTGAATACATGAACCAGAAGAAGCTCCTTGCCAGAGTGCTCATCTGGACGGACGGAGAGAGAGGCCAGCGCTCCACAAGGGCCTGCGGCTCTAGCTCTGAGTCTGTTGTGTTGGAGGAGAACCGATTATTAGAGATGAATAATAATTATTGTTAGAGATAGGGGCCTAAGAATAGCCCATTGGCACTGGCACAATAATAGTCAATGTCTCCCTCTCTCTGTGTGTGTGCAATAACTGTGGGCAACTCTCCTGACATTTCAGTTAACTAGCAACCTCTCTGCGCGTGGCAGTGCCAGTGCTAATGCCCACGCCGGTCCGTCTCAGAACGCCGTCCCATGCTAGCAGATTTGCTCTTGCTGGGTTGGGAGTGCCGAGTGGAGGGGCATGAAATGAAAAACTCCACAACAGAGCATGTGGTAATTTATTTTCCTCACTGGTGCTGTTTCCCTCTACCCCTCCCGCTGCATATGGACAAATATTCATCCCACCAGGGACTAAACAGAAACTCTCTGACTCATTTTTACTTGGAAACCTCCGATATGAACCCAGGTCCCCGGAGGCAAAAGGCTGATGTGCTAAATCAAAGCACTGCGTCTGTTCCTGCCCTGCCGGCCTCACTTTCCCTCCAGGTTTAGTCAGTTACCATCACAGGCAAGGGAGTGGGAGAAGAGAGTTTGCCCCTGTGTATTTCTTGCTCTTTGAGCTCCAGCTTTGTTGTCTGTGCAAAGGCTGTGAGACTAGATCCAGCCCGGGCCTAGAAGCAGTGCTTAATTTGTAATGAAAGAGGTGCTCGGGCTCAAGCAATTAGGTGCCAGGGCTCAAGTAATTTTTTTATATTCATAACTAATGCAGCAAGCCCAGAGGTGCCAGGGCTCTGAACTGCCAGGCCCAGAGGTGCCGGGGCTCTGAACTGCCAACCCCAGAGGTGCCGGAGCTACAAACCTCCAGGCCCAGAGGTGCCGGGGCTCTGAACTGCCAGGCCCAGAGGTGCTGGGGCTCTGAACTACCAAGCCCAGAGGTGCCGGGGCTATGAACCGCCAGGCCCAGAGGTGCCGGGGCTATGAACCGCCAGGCCCAGAGGTGCCGGGGCTCAGTCTTGGCAAGCCCTGGCATAAATTAAGCACTGCCTAGAAGCAGACGCAGGGGCACTTTGGCTCCCACCAGGGCAAATCTAGAGGCTCTTCCCCAGTTTGTACTAGGATGACCAGACAGCAAATGTGAAAAATCGGGATGGGGTGGGGGGGGTAATAGGAGCATATATAAGAAAAAGACCCAAAAATCGGGACTGTCCCTATAAAATCGGGACATCTAGTCACCCTAGTTTGTACTCAGGCACATTCCCCCACTGAAGTCAACGGGAGTAAAGGATGTCAGGATCTGGCTCCTTCACTTTGCTGGCTTGACAAGTTGTACAAGTGCCCCCGGCGTGTCACAGATCTGTGCCTAGGACTTTACAGAGCTGCTGGGCTAGAGAGGCAAGTGTGTCATCCGGTGTGGGTGTCAGGACGCCTGGATCTAGTCTGAGCTCTTCCACGGAGCTGCTGCGTGGCCGTTGGCCAATCACTCTGGGCCTCAACGTCCCTATCTGTAGTAAGACCTATTTCACAGAGGGGTGAGTCGCTCAGTTTCTGTCTGTTAATTACAACTTTTCGATTGCGTTTCGCCCAGGTGCCCGTTTTACAGTCTCACGCCTTTTCTATTCAGGAGGCTCCATGTAAGGAGGCTATTTTCCGGTGTCTCTTTCTTTTCTCCTCAAAGTTATACCGAGTTTTTCTCCATGGTTGTTTAGTGGGACTTCTGCTTTTAGAGAGCTTGGTGAGGCATGTTTGCCTAGCACTTTGCAAGCTGGCTGGGTTTGTCTCACAGTTTCAGTCCCTCCCTTCTGCCACATTCATTACCGAGTCCATCCCCTTTGGGTTTCCGGCATGCTCCACTGGCTAGATTCTCAAGGGCTCAGCACTCACAATAGGGACTGGATTATCAGACACTCCGATCTGGGCACCGAAATAAAGGCCAGATGTTCCAAAGTGCTCAACCCCCAGCAGCTCCTGTTAAGATTTTCTAAATAGCTCAGCACCCAAAGTGGTGAACCCTTTTGCAAATCTGCTGGTATAGTTAGGTGCTTACATGGGAACTGAGCTCTTCTAAAATAAGGCCTTCATTGTGGGTGCCCAGCATGTTGGGGGAAAATGGCCGCATGTCACCCCAGATACGGTGTCCCGTTTGTGATAAATGCTCCTATCTTTGGCAAGAGCCTGCCTGTGTTTTGTGAATAAAAAGTCTCTAGTCCTCATGGTTGCAGATAAAAGCATGGAAATGTGACCTCAGTGTATTAGAAAGGCTGAAAAGTCAGAAGGCAAATAACAAGAATCCGAACTGTTTTTTGTTGTTGTTCTTATTAAATCTCATGATTTTTTGTAGCCAGGCTTACGTCCTTTCTGCTCAGCGGTGTCCTCTTTCAAAATCAACCTTTCCCAGGAAAGGTTTCCACCGTGGGCCGGCCCTGCCTGGGAAATGGCATGGGGAGAATCCGTTGAGAACAGCCATGCTGTGATGTTCTGCAGCTTGCGATCAGTTTCGGTGACGTCCGGACCCGCCACGCTGCGTTGCTGTTTGATGACAGACTGAGGGATTAACGGGGGCCTGCTGGAGCCCTGGAGGGATACGCCAACAGTGACAAACGCAGCTCTTGAACTGCAAGGCCAGCCAGGACGTAACGGCGACCTCCCGGGAGCCCTGGCGAAGCTCCGAATCAACGCGCCTCCCGTCCTGTTTCTTATTTCAGCGCACATGCCAGCAGGATTGTTCCTTGCCCAGACGTGCTCTGGGGTTTGCTTTGGGGACTGTTGATCTTGGCCGAGAGGAAATGTTTCTGTATCAAATAGCTGGCTAATGTGTAGTGACGGGGGCATGGTTGGGCAGGAGCCCATCTTGTCTCTGCCCATGCTATGTTCTGTGCGAGTGACTGTGTGAGCAAAGCAGGCTGGGAGAGGGGGCCCAGAACTGTGCAGTTGATTTGGAGGGTCGACAGTGGGGAGGGGAGGGGGATGAAAGTAGGAAGTTTAGTTTAAATCTGAATAATCAAGAGCTGAACTCATAATCTTTACAGAGTAAGGGAGTTGCCCAGAGCTGGGCATTCTCAGGGCTACCTCAGAAATCCCTTCTCTGACCTGCACGCGCACACGCTCCCCCAGAGGAGGAGGAGCAACTAGGGTGAGAGGAAGGTTTTCCTCACAGGGTGTGAATTGGTGGTAGCTGAACCTCAAGGCACAAGGGTTTTGCTTTCAGTTTCATGGCTGCAGCTCCTATGAGATAATACTTGTTATAATAAGTAAGGAAAGTTGCTTAGTGACTGAGATTTTCTAAGATACCTAAGGGGTTTAGGCACATGGCTCCTATTACTTTAAATGGGGACGGTGTACCTAAATCCCCAAGGCAGATTTGAAAATCTGAGCTGACATCATGTTTTTCATTGTCAAGATCCTTTACAAATATAAGCTGATTAATCCTCCCAGCCACATGCCGCATGAAGTAGGTAAATCAATTTTATCCCCATTTTACAAATGGGGAAACCGAGGCACAGAAGGTGTCAGTGTCAGAGCTGGGATTGGAACCCTGGAGTTCCCATTCTCTGGTCCCTGCTAGGGAACCAGAGGGGATGACTCATCTAACTCTGCAGATGAAAACACCTGTAACCCGGCAGCTTCACCACTGCTACTGTGACAGCCTCCATCTTGGCCGACACCCTGGGGATTGAACCAGGAACTTCCACAGCTAAAAGCATGAACTGCAGCTTGAGCTAAAGAGCCATGCTGCTGTAGTTAGGCATTGTAACAACTCATATTCTCTGTGGATCAGCACAGACAAGACTCTGTAACACTCATTGGTGGGTTACACAACCACACATGGGGAATTGTGGGGTGGGATCTATCCAGTGCCGACAAATCCTTCACAGATCGTCTCTAACAGACGTGGTAACTATCCTGTGAGATCACCTGGCCCGAACTGACACTCACTTTGACCACCTGTGAGCTGCTATTACAAGCCATTCGTGACCGTGGAGCACAGAGATCTCAGCCATCTACTTGGCATGGCTATATCCCAGCTGTGTCCGCCCAGACCTGGAGGAAGAGGTGTTCTATACCCCTCCTGCATAGTGGTTCTGGAGAAGCCCTATGGAGAGCTCTTTGTGACATATGTCCAGAGAACTCTCCTGTTCGTGGAGAGGCCCACTCGAGCAACGCTGCAACCTCCAGTGACTTCCCGATGCAAAGCCTGAAAGTCAGTGTAACCTTCTCCCTGCAACAAACGACTATGATAGGCTGTAACTGGCTACAGCTGATGGAGGGGAATGGGAAACGTATCCGGTGCAGACAGTCCATGGAAAAGAAGCTGGAGGGCCCTTGTTAAACAGAAGAATAGGGGTCGTGCCCCAGCTGGGGCTGCAATGAATGCAGAAAACACCCCAATTCCCCAGAAGGTTCAAGGTTCCTCCGCACGGTGCGGATCAGGCTGCACCTCCAATTGTTCACTGCTCCTGCTCCCTCCCCCCGCACTGGCATCATGCTCTAGCATTTCAGCTGTCTCTGTAACATAGCGCCCTGGGACCCCCTTGAAACTGCAGGTTTGGCTTCATTGTCTGAACTGTCCTTGCATTAAGATAACACTAAAGCTGAGCAAACGACCCAGGGCTGGCTGTTGAGTTCAGCTCCTGCAGGCACAGCCAAGCCCGTCACTACGATTACGTTTCATTATTTGTATTGCATCGTGGTAGGTGCTGTACAGGCACAGAGGAAGGGCATGGCTACACTAGAGAATGCATCTGCAGCTGTGCCGCTGTAAGTTCTCTAATGCAGCTGCTCTAAGATAACGGGAGAGGGGTCTCCCGTTGGCTTAACTACTCCAACCCCGGCGAGCGTCAGTAGCTATTTTGGCGGGAGAAGCTCTCCCACCGACATAGCGCTGTGCACGCCGGCTTATGTTGATGTAACTTATGTCACTCAGTGGGTTGATTTACTCACCCCCCCTAAGTGACATACATTATGCCAACATAAGCTGTAGTGTAGACATAGCCTTAGAGACAGACTCTGCTCTGAAGAGCGTACAGTCTAAATCAGGGATCGGCAACCTTTGGCCCACGGCCCGCCAGGGTAAGCACCCTGGCGGGCCGGGCCGGTTTGTTTACCTGCCACATCTGCAGGTTCGGCCAATTGTGTCTCCCACCGGCCGCGGTTCGCCACTCCAGGCCAATGGGGGCTGCGGGAAGAAGCGCAGGCTGAGGGATGTGCTGGCCGCCAGGTAAACAAACTGGCTCGGCCCGCCAGGGTGCTTACCCTAGCGGTGCCAATCCCTGGTCTAAATAGATAAGACAGACAAACGATGGGAGGGGAAATGGAATGGAAGTAGGGTGACCAGACGATATTTCGGTGTCTGTCACAATTTGTCCCGATATCCGCCAGCAGCACTGGTTTTTGTTTTTTTGTTTTGCTCAGCCGGCAGGATTCTGCTTTTTTTCCCCTCTGCTGGTGGGCACCCCCCCGCCATGTGTCCCGATATTTTCTTCCCCTCATCTGGTCACCCTAAATGGAAGTGACTTGCTCAAAATCACACAGAAATTCAGTGGAAAAGCCATGAAACCCCGGTCTCCTGGTCCAGCATCCTTTCCACTGGACCATGCTATAGCCCATTGTAAGAGAGAGAGGACAGAGTCCTGAAATCATAGTTACCCAATACAGAAGATCCCTCCCAGTCTAACTCACAGAGGAATGTTTGCTGCAGGAAGTTACAAAATAGACTTTCAGCAGCAAACAGCGAGATTTTATACAGGAGCAGCTACAATGCATGCAGATCACAATTCCACCTGCGGATCAAAGGGCCAGGCAGCTTTATTCCCAGACTGACTGAATAACGATAGATAAATATCAGTCAAAATTAGTTAACTGCATCTGGAGCATTAAAATACATGAGAAAGCAGGGGTGGAGAGAGAATCAGTGCAAACAGGTTTTTAAATGCAACAGCTGGAGGCAACTGGTGCTCAAGGGCAACTCATAAAGGGGCCTATTGAGTTATTTCCCCATCTGTTACTGTTTCCAAGAAAAAATGTCAAACTTGTGCGTGTTTCTGTAAAAATACCTGAGATTCCAACAGTGAGCCGCTTTTCCCATACCTTCAAGGCAACATTCGCCGGTTGCCTAGAAGCTTCCCATTTTCACAACAGAAGGAGGGGCAAAAAAACCTTGAGTTCTCTTTTGTTCGTCAGACAAAATGATGAATTAACAGTGGCTGCTGAGATTCTGGGTCAATTACAGCTCATTGACTTCCGTGGAGGAGTATAGGTCTTTTATGCAAGGATGATATTTAATCCTCAATCCCTCCTTTGTCCAATAGCTGCAGAGGTGTTACCTGCCTGCTTCATTTTAAGTGGTTTCTTGCAACATGTGTTAACTCTTTATGCTTAACAATCTGTCTCAATTTGTATTGAGCTGTGACACTGGTTATCTTTCCCAGACCTGAAGACGGGCTCTGTGAAGCTCGAAAGCTTGTCTCTTCCACTAACAGAAATTGGTCCAATAAAAGATATGACCTCACCCACCTTGTCTGTCAAATCCAGGCACCAACACACGGCTACAACAATGCTGTAAACAACGCTATACATTTGTCTTGTGGAACCACGGGAGAAGCTGATTTGATTGGGAAGCAACATTGGCGGGGGGTGGAGATGTTTCCATGGGTTTTCTGGGTGAAAGGATTCTTCCAGCGGTTCAACACAGCCAAGACCATCTCATACTGTACCTATGGGAGAACCATAGCCATGGAAAGAATCTATCATCCCTTTTATCAAACTCAAGCCAAGCAACTACTTTGGCAACCGAATTCAAATGCAATCTGTCTGCAAATATTTTTTTTCCATTTGGAGAAGACAAATTGCTTCCTGTGCAGCCGGTCTATGCGGCAAACCTTTGGTAGTCACTCAGAAACTACTGTGATTAGTGCAATATCAATACATAGCTATCAAATGAATCGCTTTCAAAAGGATACCTGAGACCAGAATAAACTGTTCAAACGGACGAACACCACTGGATGTAAACCAGAACAAGAAGCTGACCCGTTCGAGGATTTAGATCTAGTCCCCAAATGCCCTTACTCTGTGCCAAACCGAAGTTTATTCCTTCAAACCCTTCAGCAGCATTAGGCAGCCCCTGTCTGAGGCAGAAACCCATTTAGAAGATATTTTTATGTGAATTGTAATGACACATTTGAAAACAAAGGTGATCTGGACAGCAACAGGAAGGTGGCTATCTATCCAGGTATCTCTCTGCAGCCAGTCCTCTCTGCTAGGGACCTTGGCATAGTTACCTAAACCTTCGTTGTGCCTAAGCGCATTGATTAGGCTCCTGCTTTGGGCTGCCCTTGAACAGCACCCAGAAACAAGTAATGTATCTGTAATGAGTTATTCTGGTTCTCGCTGTCTGCCTACTAATACGAGCAAGTGGTTCAGGGGATGGGTAATAGGATATGGAGCCTTACACCTTTGGTCCTCAGTTTTTATTCAGCAAAAACAACGAGGAGACCTTGTGGCTCCTTAGAGACTAACAAATGTATTTGGGCATAAGCTTTTGTGGGCTAAAACCCACTTCTAAGGAGCCACAAGGACTCCTCACTGTTTTGGCCTATACAGATTAACACGGCTACCCCTCTGAAACCAGTTCTTATTCAGTACAGCATGGTAGTGGCTGACAGTCATTGTCTGGAGGCTATTCCCTGCCCTATGTACATGAGTTTGGTGGTAACAGATCAGTTTCCTGTAGACAGCGGTCAGTATTTCCAAAATAATTGGCTCGAATCATTGGCCCTCTTTCTGGCAGGCTCAGGGCACGTCGACACTATGAAATTATGCCGACGACCTCAATTACATCAGCATACGGCCGCAGCAGTAATTAAATCACTTTTGAGTGTCCACACTACAGTCCTTGCGTTGGCAGTGCGCGACCTCACCAGGAGCACTTGTACCGATTGTACTGTCAGTGTGGGGCATTGTGGGATGGCTTCTGAAAGCCAGTAATAATGTAAGCAACGCCGTGTCTATACTGACACTGCGTCGACCTAACTACATCGACACTGACTCTACACCTCTCGTGGAGGTGGAGTTACTAAGTTGGCGTAGCGGAGCAGTTACATCGGTGGGAGTGAAAAAATGTTAGTGTAGACACTTCCGTAGTTAGGTCAGCGTAAGCTGCCTTGCATTGACCTAATTGTGTAATGAAGACCAGGCCTCAGAAAAGCAGCCAAAGAGTGAATGGGCAATGGAGACAAACTGATCCTTTCGCCACAAGAGTTGGGGCAAGACGCTGTCTTTTCCAATGCCTTTGTACAGCACCCAGGACAATGGGGCCCTGATCCTGACTGGGGCCTCTGGGCACGATGCTGATATAACTAATAATAATTAATTAATCTAGGAATAATGTCAGGATGGGAAAACGTGTACTGCTGCTGCCCATGCTGTTCCTGTTTGGGATCCAGGAGTCCAGTAACCAAGGCTCCCGCTGGTACCTTTCACCAGCACTGAATTTACGTAACGACAATTAACTAATTAATTAAAAACAAACAACCCCCCTTTCCTCCCCCACCACCTGTGTTGACAACTTGTTTCTCAAGTTTTAGCACACTGGGCCCGATCCTGAACCACGTGGCTTTGCTATTGGTTTCAGTGGGTGCAAGATCTGGCCCAGCATGAATTGAAACAGCTGCACAGAAAATGGGTTTTCTGATGGCAAAGGTAATTTGACTCCTCTATACAGTGGCATTAATGGGTGGTGCTGCACAATTATGGCCCCTGCATAGGCAGCCTTCATACAACTGGTACAATGCACTGTGGCTGGCTGGCTGCCGTGAAAATGCATGAGGCCATCTGAGATGTTCAGTTCTGGGCATCTGGACCATGAGATTGGAAAAGCAATCCTGAGGAACAGGTATAGAGAACTTATTAAATACCATGCACACTTCCAGCCATCCTCTTCTGTCTCCTTGCCTGTCCTCGGGGCCTTGCAGCCAAAAAGAAATCCCAAACAAACCTATGCTCATCAGCTGTTTTTTAATTATGCTTCAAGATGGTCTATTCTTTTTCCGTGCCCCAGTTCCTGCTGTAAACTCCTCTGGGTCTCAGCAAATTAATGCTCTCTCTCTCTCTCTGTGCTAACTTATATTTTAAACAGTGAGATATCACTTTTAACTAAAATAAAACCTTCTGAAAAATCCAGTTGTGGTTTCCAAGGCTAGAAGGAAATTAACAACAAAACACTTTCCCTGCGTAAGATATTTTGCTCCCTCTTAAAATAAAGGAGGAAATAGAACTCAAAAAGAGATTTTATTTTTTGGCATTTGAGATTTTAATCGGGTTAATGTTTAACACTGGGTGTACCCATAGAGGAGATCTGGGCCCTATTTATTGGACCTAAAATTAGTCTCCCCAGTCTACCAGGAACAGTGGAAATTAACATGCTGGGTGGAATGGAATGTCCTCTGTCACTGAACAGTGAGCTAAGGAACCCCAGTGATAGGATACAGAGGTGGGGTTAGTTTATGAGACCTGCACATCCTTCAGCTGAACAGAGGTGCTTGATTCAGTGCAGGCCCAAGCTTAATGGGCAGAGAAAAGGGCTGTATGAAACTGATCCACCACTGATAATAAAATAAATTCACGTATCCTCCCGTTCAGCACTGGTTAACCTCAACTGGTATTTTTTTTCCTCAAAGCCCCAGCTCCTGGAGTCCTGTTATTTCATGAGCTGCTTGGCTCTCATTAATCACGGTTGTGGAATAGGGTTGCCACCTTTGAGGTACAAAAACTGGGATTTTCCTGAGGCCATAAAACTGGACAGCTAGCCATGCGTACAAAGCACCTTAGCAGATTGCCAGGGACAGCTACCACCAGAAAAGACAAAAAAAGGGAGGGGACAATGCTGGGAAAACCTGGGCAGGTGGCACTCCTGTTGTGGAGAAACGCAGGGAAACGTGTCCCGAGCACATGGGGAAGGTCACAAATCAGAAGAACCCCAAATGTATCGTTTTCTTTAACAGCCTAGTGGCGCTAAAGGCGAGCTCGCGGCCCCCAGGGGCCTGGAGGCTGTGAGCTCGCCTGTAGAGCCACTAGGCTGTGATGCTGTTGGAAGGCGGGGGGCTGGTGAGGGGGGACACACGCCCCAGAAGATGCTGCAGGGGCCAAGGCGGGACCGGAGGAGGCGCTCAGCTCTGGAGGGAGGGGTGGGTGGGGTGGCTCTAGAAATGAGGGGGGGGGCTGCCGGGTCTTAGCCAGCCCCCAGGTGGGAGGGGGGGGGGGTGGTATCCCCCCCCCGCCCCACCCAGACTCCCCCCCCCCCCCTCCCCGCGCGCGCACGCGCACGGCCCCGCCTTCTTCAGGCGGGGCGCGAGAAGGCGCCTGGAAGCGGGCGCGCTTCTGACGCAAACGCGCTCTCTCTCTCTCTCTGGTGCGGAGCGGCGGTTTCGAACGGCGCGCGCCCGCCGCGCCTCGTCACGCCGTTGCGTGCGCCCTCTCGCGCCGGAGCGTGGCGCCGTCCCCGCGCACGCAACGTCCAACCCCTGCCCTCTCTCTCTCTCTCTTTCGGCCCCGCCCCCCTCACCCGACCGTACTCACTCCTGTGTCGGGAACGCGCCGGACCGACCCGACCCGTCCTTCCCTCCGTGTGTGTGTCGCTCGCTGGCCGGGCGCGGAGCGCGGCGCGCTCGGTGGGTCCCCGCTGCCTCAGGCCTCCTCCCCCTCAGGCCGCCCCCTCGCCCCGCCATGCCGGAGAAGCGGCCCTTCGAGCGGCTGCCGGCCGAGGTGTCCCCGCTCAACTACGGGCTCTGCCTCAAGCCCGACCTCGTCGACTTCACCTTCGAGGGCAAGCTGGAGGCGGCCGCGCAGGTACGGCGGGCCCGGGGGGGAGCAGGGGGGGAGGGGAGAAGGCGGCCTGGTGGGGGTGGGGGCGGCCGAGGGCTGCGTTGTGGGGACCGGGGGGGCGACGGGCAGGTGCCAGGCCCGGGCTCAGACAGAGGCAGGAGGCCGGGTACGGGGGGGGGGGGGGTGGCCCCGGGGGGGGGGGGGGGGGGGGGGGGCGGCTGGGGGGATGCTCTCCCACGGTGCGGGACCGTAGGGGGGCTGAGAGAGGGGACGCTCTCCCCCGGGGCGCCCCACCTTAGGGGCAGTGTCTGAAGATCAGCCTTTAGTTTTCCCCTTTGAGGTTCTCCGTTGGGAGGCTCTGTTCCCTGCCATTTGCTCTTGCTCGCCCCCACTCCCCCACATTTCTTGGTTATTTCCCTGTCCGCTTCCACATTTCTCCCCACTGTTTCCTTTCAGATTCAAAGAATCCAAGCTCTGCCTTTTCTTCTCTATGGATGTTAAACATCCAGTAGTAGGTGGTGGTGGTAGTAGTAGTAGTACCAGTACTAGGCAAATTGGTTGACACTGTAGTAAAGAATAGTAGTATTAGACACACAGGTGAACACGATTTGTTGGGGAAGAGTTAACACGGCTTTTGTAAAGGGAAATCATCCCTCACCAATCGGTTAGATTTCTTTGAGGCGGGTCAACAAACATGTGGACAAGGGGGATCCAGTGGATATCGCACACTTGGACTTTCAGAAAGCCTTTGACCAGGTCCCTCACTAAAGGCTCTTAAGCAAATTAAGCAGTCATGCGATAAGAGAGAAGGTCCTCTCATGGATCAGTAACTGGTTAAAAGACAGAAAACAAAGGGTAGGGATAAATGGTCAGTTTTCACAATGGAGAGAGGTAAATAGCGGTGTACCCCAAGCATCTGATCTGTACACCAGTACTGTTCAGCATATTCATAAATGATCTGGAGAAAGGTAAACAGTGAGCTGGCAAAGTTTGCAGATGATACAAAATTACTCAAAATAGTTAAGTCCAAAGTAGACTGCGAAGAGTTACAAAGGGATCTCACAACATTGGGTGACTGAGCAACAAAATGGCAGATGAAATTCAGTGTTGATAAATGTAGAGTAATGTATATAGGAAAATGTAATCCCAACTATACATACAACATGATGGGGTCTAAGGTCGTTATTACCACTCAAGAAAGAGATTTTGGAGTCACTGTGAAATGGTCTGCTCAGTGTGCTGTGGGAATCAAAAAAACTAACGTTAGGAACCATTAGGAAAAGGATAGATAATAAGACAGTAAATCTCATAATGCCATTATATAAATCCATTGTACCCCCACTTCTTGAATAGTACATGCAGTTCTGGTCGCCTCATGTCAAAAAAGATGTATTAGAACTGGAAAAGGTGCAGAGAAGGGCAACAGAAATGATTAAGGGTATGGAACAGCTTCCATGTGAGGAGAGATTAAAAAGAGTGGGACTATTTGGCTTGAAAAAAAGACAGCTGAGATGGGGATATGATAGAGGTCTATGAAATAATGAATGGTGTGGAGAACTTGAATAAGGAAGTATTATTTACTGCTTCACCTAAGGTAAGAACCTGGGGTCACCCAATGAAATTAATAGACAACATGTTTAAAACAAATGAAAGTTCTTCACACGATGCACAGTCAACCTGTGGAACTCATTGCCAGGGGATGTTGTGAAGGCCAAAAGTATAACTGGATTCAAAAAAGAATTAGATAAGTTCCTGGAGGATAGGTCCATCAGCGGCTTTTAGCCAAGATGGTCAGGGATGCAACCCCATGTTCTGGTTGTCCTTAAGCCTTTGACTTGCCAGATTCTGGGACTGGATGACAGGATGGGTCAGTTGATGATTACCCTGTTCTATTTATTCCCTTTGGAGCATCTGGCATTGGTCACTGTCAGAAGACAGGATAATGGGCTAGAGGGACCATTGGTCTGACCCCATATGGCCATCCTTATGTGCCAGGGTTTGCCCCAGTCAGTATTCCAATCCAAATGGTGCTGCATTTGAGTGGTATTGTATGCATTCAGTCTCTGAAGTGACTTGGAATTATCTGGTTGAAAGCCTTTATGTGTAACATTACAAATTCTTCTTTTCCCCTTGGTTAACACCCGGTTGGAAGGGACTGTGGGCCTCAGTAACATGCAGAGCAGACATGTCAGTGAAACAAGAGGCTACACTACCAGTAAAAATGTGTAAACAACCCAAAACACTGAATTTCTCACTTTTTCTGAAAGGCAAAAGCTTTACCGTGCTCAGGCTTTTCCCTCTGAAATTAGTTTGAAAATGATGCACATTTGTTAGGTTCTTGCTGGGCTTTCTTTCAAACTGGCACAGTTTGAAAGGAGAATGAAAAATATTTGAGGAAGATTGTAAATACCTTGTTTGAAACACACCCATCCCAAAATCCTTGGTCATAAAAGGGAGTTAAAACCTGCCTGTAAACGTAATCCTATGTGAGTAATAAGGTTGTTAAATATAACGTATAGGGGTGAGAAGACTGCTTCACCAGACAAGTTCCTGGTGTCTGTGTAGATTAGGATTGGGGGTGGGTGAAAGGCTATGAATGATAGTGAATCTTGTGACTTGGCAGGAAGATGACCAATTATGAGTAAATTTGCATCATGAGGAAGAAATATTGAAATTCTGTATTTGGTGGTTCTTCTTTAGCTCAAGTGCTAGAGATGTGCTGCTAGGATCTTAGGGTCTTGGTTCAAGGCATGGACTGGTTTTGGAATTTTGAAAGGCCTTCATTGAGTTTGTATTTGGTGGGTTTGTTATCCCCTTTGAGGTGCTCTTAAGGTTAGGGTACAGTTCAGAGAGCACTGATCAATGCATTTAGAGAGAATGCATCAACTAGTGAAGAAAAATGTAATGTGAAGTAATGGGAATATTTTGAAGATACGCCTATTCATTTTCTGAGAATCCTAGGTCTTTGTCTAGTAGGGTGACCAGACAGCAAGTGTGAAAAATCGGGACAAGGGGTGGGGGGTAACAGGAGCCTATATAAGAAAAAGACCCAAAAATCGGGACTGTCCCTATAAAATCGGGACATCTGGTCACCCTATTGTCTAGGCACCAAGTTGCAACTGATTTCATACATAGACACTTAGTTTATGGGTCTTGAGTCTTCCAAATTATTTGGATTCGGATTGAGAGTGATAACTGGACCCTCATCACCGCCTCCCGAAGGGCTAATATCAGGATTTATTAACAAGAACCCCAGTACTAGCAATGGCTGTGCAGACAGTAGTTTGCGCTAAGGGGTTAAAGAGAAATACTTTCTGACCTGGAGGGTGTAACATTGACACCTGGATGAATCACTGAGTTAACCAATTTGTTTATGAAAGCTTGTGCTACTGTGTCCCTCAAGTGTCTATGTTCTGCCATTTGGTATCCTCAGTAGTGAGCTGTAGAATCAATAATAAATATATAATCCAACTATCCTTTTGAGTGTCAGATTAAAGGTCAGCGTCCAATCAGTGAAATTGTTCTTTGCATTTGTAGCAGTAAGCCAGATGTGTTAGTCTTTTGTGCAGTATTTCTGTTGGGGACACTGCTGCCCTGGGCATTTGAGGCCCAAATATGTGTTGTGCTTGAAGTCTTGGCTTTGGAACACCAGACTTTTGAAAACTTTTAACCATGTAAACTGATAGATTAAAAAAAACTTTTCATTTACTCCACAGAAGTAAATGTTATGCTTATACAGGGTCTTTTCCTGTCAGCATCAGAGAGCAGAACCTTTTATGATTCAGTAGTTAAGATTGTGTGTCAATTGTTGACTGAAGCAAATCATGCAATTTCAAAGTCTTGAAAATTACCAGTACTTATATGTAGTTTTTAATTTTGGCACTTTAGGTTTGCTTGTTATCTGCTCTCTTATCAAGAAACTACAATGTTATGATCTGCCTCTTGATAAAGCTCTTGAAAAAGTTCACGTTTATAGCCAGGTGAATCTAACGTCTTTTTCAGAGCAGTGATGGAGCTTGTTAACTTACTATTTAAGTTATAGCTATTTTCTGTATGGTTATTCAATATGACTTTTAACTGCTAAAATTTAGCATTTACACAAATACGTATATAATTTAGAAGTCTGTAGAGTTCCATAAGTCATATAAACTGACAATTTATATTACATAATGCTTATATCACACTACAAACGGTGATCCTTAAAAGCATCTTGTGATGTAGTTCATTTATTATCCCCCATTTTACAGATGGGGAAGATAAGATGGGCTAACTGATACTCCTAAAGTTAGAGGGTCTGTCTACACTGCAGTTAGACACCCAAGGCTAGTCCATGCCAGCTGGCTCCGTCTAAGGGGCTGTTTAATTGTGGTGAAGATTTGGTGTAGACCCACCTTGGAGGGTTCTAGAGCCTGGACTCCAGCCCGGACCAGAACGTCTACACCACAGTTCGACAGCCCCTTAGCCTGAGTCCCATGAGCCAGAGTCAGCTGGCATGGGCCAGCTGCAGGTTTAGCTGGAATTGAAACTAAGGGGGTCTAGCTCCTGGTTCTGTGTTCAGTCCGCTAACCACACTTCCTCTCAATAGTCCAAACTGTTGCAAGTACCTTTTTGTGAACTGTTTTAAAAAAAACATAATGTTTATTCAGAAAAAGATATGAACTGCCAGATAGTTACGTCTCCAATTCATGGAAGTCTCCCCTTGTAACTCTATTTCTAAGGATCCAGCCATCATCTCAGCACAGTCATTACACAATGTCTAGGTCAGTTGAAGTCTATTCTGTTTCCACGTCCCAAAAGGCTTAATGCTGGACCAGGAACAAAGAAGGGATATACTAACATACCATTCTTCAGCAGCATCAAATTGAAAAGGCAAATCTGAGTTAGCTATCAACAAAACTAATCAGCTGACTCCTAACATTCGACTTCTGTTTTAATCCTATAAATTAAAGTTCGTAATGCTGTAGTGCCTCTGAACAATTACCTGTCCAGTTAAGGGTGTAACCGCTCAGAGCTTCAGACAGACTTGGGCAGCATGATTTTGCTGGTTTGCACATACTGGAAATTGTAAGCCATCATTTTAAACACAGAGAATATCAGCTCATGATAGTTCAGTTTTGTTGTGTATAAACTGCCAGCAAAAGTCGTCTTGGCTGCACAATAGGTGTCTTCTACCTAAAAGGCTAGCCGTACAATATAAAATGGATGGACCTTTTAAATCTCTCCTTTCCCAGTCCCTTTAATATGTCTTCAGGATATTCTGATATATTTAGCAGTGTTTTAGCCCGCATCTGTCGCTTTTTATAGCTTGCCTTTGCAGTGTCTGCCAGACTAGGGGAAGGCATGCATAGTGTCTGATCTTGTAGTAGGCTGATTAGGGATTGATTGATTGTGAAGTGTTGCATTTAAGACTCTGAAGATCCATCTTTAGGAGTACAGTGTTTGTAGACCATCTCTTTTGGGTAAAGTCTTAAACTTTTAGGCTATAGCTACACTACGCAGCTTTTAGTGGCACCATGCTGCTAAAAGCCATGCAGTGTAGCTGCTGTTTGTCGGCTCCTGCCGACAAAAAACGTCCACCCGCCATGAGCGGCAGCGGCTTTGTAGGCAGGAGAGCGCTCCTGCCGACAAAGCGCTGTTCACACCGGCCCTTTTCGTCGGTAAAACTTTTGTCGTTCAAAGGTGTGTGTTTTTTTAACATCCCTGAACAACAAAAGTTTTGACGACGAAGTGCCAGTGTAGACATACCCTTTGAGTCAGAGTCCAGTATAGCCGTTTGGATTTGTTGTACTTTAATTTAGATCTGAGTATGAAAATTAAAGGCAATGCACTAAGTTTGAATCCATTTATATTTCACAGTCAGGGGTCCCTGCTATTACTCTTTCCATTCCTCCTGCTTTTCAAAATCGGCAAAACCCCTTAATTCTCAGTTCTGTGCAATGCTATAATTCATCAGACTAAACGGTTATCCTTTGTTATACATTAAAAAGACACTTGCATAGGGATTGTGTAAACTTAAACATTTCTGAAGTGTGTGAATACTATAGGAAAATAATAGAATCAAAAGCTGATTGAAATATGAAATAGCTTTTTATAGCAGAGCAATACTGTGTTCAGTATTAGTAGATTTACTACTTGGCTACCATAATCCAATCTAGATATAGGTGAATAAAAATGTGGATAAGGACTAATAAATGTAACTGCCGCTGCTTTTCTCTCATTGACGTGATTGATCTTTCAGTTCTAAGAAAGATCTCTCTGCGTATTTGTTTACATTCTAGGCTCTGAACTAGTTTTCATATTTCTGGAGAGTAAAATACTAATCAGACGTTTGGCAGACCGAGTACATGCTTGTTGGAATGTTATATTTAGAATAACCATCGGACAACTTTAAATTACAAGGTTTTATTTATCAAGTGTTGACAAACTGTACAGTACACAGAAAGAGTCCATGCACCAAAGATTTTACAAGCTAAGATCTTAGTAGTGCTAAAAAGGGGCTTCTGATGAATAAACCTTGAGACTGAAGTTCAAGTGGATTCAGATGCCATCAGAACTCCCCAGATGTCTTGTTTTTTAATTGCTGTAAATAGTACGGAAATCCTAAAGAGGTTTCTTTCCCTCTACTCTTCTGCTGCTTCAGTACCTAATCAAAAATTTCTGAACATCTTCAACGCATGTTTGGAATACTTATGAAAATATCTATGTTCACAAGTTTTGGACTTTCAGAATTATGGTTCAGGTGAGGTAATCTGTAACTGACTTTTCCTTGTACCCCACCTATTAGTGTGTTAAACATGGACACATCTATGTTAAATTTGATCTGAACACCAGAAAGCCTTAGCGATGGGAATTATAAAAAAGTGTATGGGGGGGAACACCCTCATTGCTCTTTGACCTTTGAAACTAAAACTATACAGGAGTATTTTAAAATACATCTGAATTAAAGGATAAAAAACTGGACATTTTCAGAGTGAAATCTTGGCATACTGTCTAATTTTTCCCTTGTAATGAATTGCAGAATGGCTTGACTTTTAAAGCTTTGGATGCAGTTGGGCTTTCTGGTTGGCAAAGTCCAGTAAATGCAGTTCAGACTTTATTGATTATTATGTAATGGAAACTATAAAAGGATTCCATGAGCCAACCTCCCTTGATGGTTAAGCTACTTAGCCTCTATGCAGTAGTTGTTCACAGATTCACTGCCTTTATTCCCTTATTACTCAAGGACTCAAACTGTTCAATGATCACTATTCTTTGTGCTAAGGTAGTTTGATATGGATGATAGCCAGAGCGTTAGCCTTTACCCTTTTCAGTTCTGAATGAGGTGCCTGATATGTCTAGTTCACTTCTATTCCAATGAAATTGGTCATTTTTGCAGTGGCATGAACTTTTTATTTTAAATTGCTGCTGGTTTACATGAATATTCGGACTTCAGTGAAAGTATTATCTCTGAATTTTCGGATCTTTGCAATGTCTAATCTGGACAATGAAAAGTAAAATTTCAGGTAGGCTTAGTCTCTGCATCCTTTTTTGAGAGTGAAATTTATAGATCCCTCCAAATTAATTGTGGATGCAAATATGAGCAAGTAGACTCTCCTCTTCAGATATGTACACCATTTTGAAAATGAATCCCACAAGGAAAGCTTAAGAAAAGAGTTAAATTTTTACTGGTATTTGAAGAGGTGAAATTGAACTGGCTTTGAGTTTGAGTTCAGTAGAACAATTATAACTATTCTTCCTCTGAGAACATGGAAAAGCAATTGTTGTTTCCATTGAGACTTGATATATCTGGGACATCAACATCCCAGTTCAAGTTGGTAACAGAGAGGAGGGGAAGCTTGTGCTTCAAAACATTAAACTTTGATCTCCCACTTGGGTCGACGGAATTCTCCTCTCCAGAGAAATAAGCATGGTTGGGGGAGTGGGAGGAGGACTGGAGTAGGGCTTCACCTTTCCCTGTTATTAGGCTACAGACAGTAGCAAGATAGTGGACAGACTGTTGGTCTGTTCCAGGATGGCCATTCTGGAGGGATCTTCTGGGTATTTAAACTCCGACACCCATCTTATCTCAGTTTTATTGCAAGTGTTTTTATTTTGGTTATTGTTGGCCCTGTTACTACTTTTCTTCTCTCCATCTTTTTCTTGTACTGAATCTCCTTGATCAGCCTGATCTGTTTGAAGGGCAGCTTAATTATGTTGTACAGCTGTGTGGAGCAAGGGTGACACTTCACATATTTATAATCTTGGAAATGAATGTACCGCATCCATCAAGAGTGCTTTTTGCCTTCTTAACTTGATTGTATTCATGAATACAAACTACTACGTGAGCAGAATAACTGTCTTCCAGAAAACAAACTTCTCAAGTTTATAAGCTGTATTTTCTAAGTATTAACTTAAATACTTAGTTTTTATTTAAAAGTATCATTCTCCACAAGGCACTATGCATGTCTGTTAAATTTAAGATTTAGGTTCTGGTAAGGTAGAAGTGGTTAAATGTTGAGTGTTTTGCATGGATTTTATTTTCATTCTGCCTTGTCTTTAAGGATTGTTGAAGACTTGTTAAAGATTTAGTTGATTCCTACTTATTTTTAATAGAACGGGGGAGGTCTCTTAAGCTGAGAACCTGCTTTCCTGTTTGAAGATTTTTTTTTAACTGTGCTGTGTAATTATAGCATCACAAGTGTACTCTATAATTCTTGGTGCATAGTCATATTAATTTGCTGATTTCACCTGATATTTGTGGGGGTTGATAGAGTAAACATCACATGTTAACGGTTAACCTGATTCCTATAAATGTTTTCCAGCACTTTGCACCCTTTTGTAAAACTGGCTTGTGTTTGCAGGAGGCAAGGGAAATCTAAAAATAGTGCATCCTCACAAAGATTTGACTATGAAGTTGTCTCCAATCAGTCCTAACCTCTACTGTATTTCAGGCACTGTGTTCTAATGAAAACAGTTGTGTGTGCTTAGGGCTATTCAGAGCTTTGAAAGCCAAAGACTTGTTATTAACTTTGGTATTTTCTGGACTTTGGACAGCTCTTTCATGCATCATTCCACTTTTAAGATCTCAACTAGCTGAGGAATTTGGACTAATAGGTTGAATAATAAGGGTCTTCCAATTTAGTACCATTTAGAAAAAAGTTTTCACACCATCTAGTTTTTTCTGAAAACCAGATTGACTGTGTCCCTTGATTATTTTTTTTAAACCTAAATAAGAAATTTCCTTTCATAATTTCATGATGAAAACTGTGTTGGTTATGAAGGTTATATTTATGGGAGGGGATGTAGAACTTCCTGAGTTGTACACTAAGTG
Organism: Terrapene triunguis; assembly: GCF_002925995.2. Lineage (NCBI taxonomy): Eukaryota > Metazoa > Chordata > Testudines > Emydidae > Terrapene > Terrapene triunguis. The sequence continues at coordinate 4,815,990 of NW_020664544.1, forward strand.
GAAAAGATTAGCTCTTTGCCAGATCTAGATCATGTCACTTTAGCTGTTACATTTGTTTAGTTTCATATCATGGAAATGTGTTTCTTGGTACTTTGGTACCACATTAAATTTACTGGGTAATATTGGGTTATTTTATGCCCAATGAAATTAAAATGCAACATATCAAAATCTGACAGAAGGAAGTACTCTCTTTATATACAATACACAGTTCTGTGGAGCACAGTGCCACAGTGTGATTGAGGCAGAGCTTTGTAGTATGCACAAAATAATTATACATTTATTAAAATATTTATAGTTACATTAGTTAGGATAAAAGTGTGTAAAGAATATTATCCCCTTTTGCCTCAGGACTAAGCCAGTCACTAACTACTTATGGTTAGGATGAAACTGCCTCAGTAGATGTTTTGTGTATTTTTCTATCATACAGGTTTATAGCACTTTCTTCTGAATAATCTGTTACTAGCCACTGTGGGAGACAAGGAGTTCCTAAAAACTTCCAGTTTTCTTTCATCCAGAATTGTACTAATTTTGTAGTAGATTGGTATTTAATTTGGGCATCTCTCTATTCAAGCTTTTGCATCCAAGTGAGATGTTGTAGAAGCGAGGCACTTTATTACATTGGTAGCCAGCCATTTTAAAAATAAAACAATGTGTATACAGACACAAGTTCTCGGAAGATAACATTTTACTAGAAGTTAAAGGCTACCCTTTTAGCAGATGTTCCTGTGCTATGAAGTTCTTGTGTAATCTTTTAAATATTGTTGACAGTGTAGGATGTTTTAGCTCATCTTCAGTAGTTATACTCTCCACTTCTACTGTAATCCATTATTGCTCATTACTAACTGGGAAGATCTCTAACTTCTCTAAGTGTTTATTATGTGCATGGGGATAGTGCTTAGAAACCCCAGTAAAGGACCAGGGCCCCATTGTGCTAGGGTCCTCTACAAATTTAATACAAATCCCTGCCCCCAAATTTTATAATCTAAGTAATAATAAATAGGTTGAAATAGTCTGAATGTAATGTAAATATGCATGTTCTAGTAAATTATTTTATGGAAGAAAGAGAGGATATGGTGGTATATTTTTTCTTAGTAGCTACTTTGTTGCAATATTTCATCTAATTCCAAATGACTGATGTCAGATTAAATGAAGATACCAAGTGAATGCCAAACAATAGATAGTGTTAAAGGGGAATGTGTATGAGCCTTTCATGACACTTGCTGATAGAACTTCTTTTGCAGGTGAGACAGGCAACCAATCAAATTGTGATGAATTGTGCTGACATTGACATTATTACAGCCTCCTATGCACCAGAGGGAGATGAAGGTAAGAACTACTCTTGATGCAGTTTGTTACATGTTCCCTCACAATGCTTTTGACACTGGAAGTTCCGTCACTCACAGAGTTGAGCACTGTCACAAGATTTTCTTAGCTGTTGCACCAAACTCTAGTCTACTTTAGTTTGCTGTGCATAGATTTTAAATGTGTAATGTAGTGGATGTTCTTAATTTGATTTGCAGATTCTTCATTGGGACTCCTAGTTCTGAAATGGGGGGGAAAATACAGAGGGGAAATATGGTAAATGTTGGGTAGTAGGCAGATACTACTTTTCTAACCCTGAATAGAAAAGTGGCAAAAAAGAAGAGGTAGATTCTCCCTCTTTCCCTGTTGGTGGATTCAAAAGGAATGCATAGAAAGAAGTCCTATTATTTGAGCATTTATTTAAATGGGTGAGTGAAAGAGCTGAGATTACAAATAATTTTATGCTTTGAGTTTAGGCGCTAGTCCAGAGCTGAAGTTTAATTCTTCTACACACTGTGTTTAAAAAAATAGTCTATTTTAATTTTGCACAAAAAAGGAAATTGAGTTGCAGCTGGAATTCTACCCTGTTGTGCTTTAGCATTTCAGCTCAAGGGATGTTTAAGGTTGATTGTTCTGACACCTTGTTATCCATTTATGTAACACCATAGTGAGACATGGTCTGTACTGTGAGGCGTGTCCAGTTCAACACAAGTGACAAAACATGGGGTAACAGTGCAGGTAAGGGAGGTGTGGTAGAATCAATGGTCAGATCAATGTAGGAAAGATTCATGGGCGAAGGTGGGAAGAAGATACTTAGTAGATGCTTGTGAGAGTGTTCCAAGCATAGGAGCAACATGATTAGAAGGCATGAATCTAAGTTGATATAGGAGACAACAGGAGTATTTAGAGGTCCCAATTGGGAGGAAATAAGAACAGAGAAAGGTGGAGATGAGATTACATAGGGCCTTAACAGAGAGGACTGGAACTTTCAATTGATATGAAAAGCCGGGAAGCTAGTGAAGAGATTCAAGATTGTCAAGGTGGTGAGAGAAGATGATTTCAGCAATGGGATTTTAAATAGATTTGAGGGTGGAGAGAAATTATAGTAATGAAAGCATGAGATGACCTAGGTGTGGACAATATGGTCCTTGATATAGAAATGCTTAGCTTACTATGAAGTAGATTTACAAAATAAGGAGAGTTAAGGATGTTTTAATAACTTGTTTGTGAGCTCTTAATTTTTTTTTATGGAGTCTTTAATAGTACAAACATGATAGCAGCTGTTTGGCCCACTGTGTAAGAGTACATTTTAAATCCTCCAGCCTGTAAAAAAAACTCTGCAGAACTTTCCGAAGAGAACGCTATGATAGTGATGTCAGGAAGCGTTCCCTTGAAATTTGGTTATAAATAAGATGAACTACTGTGGGTTTGGATTTGGAAGATGTTCCTTTAAATAGGTTTAAATTTTCCTACAGTGTCTTCAGTTGTTGGATAAACAAAAGGGAATTGGAGGGATGGGACCCATTACATTTTTTTAACACTTAAGAAAAATTGAAGCTTAAAATTCTCCTGACTAGGTTTAGATAGGGAAAGCTTATGTTCCTTTTGCAGTGATGTACCAGGAAAAGATTTACTAAAGTGTCCCTTATATATGTCAGAAGTGCAGGTTTTTGTGTGACCAGAGGAACATCCACAAGCAGGCTTTGTTTTTAATTTGGTTTGATCTTTGTCTTCGGTGGGGTGACATTTTCTGCAAACATCAGGAAAGTAACCAGAGGACCTCCCAGTGTTGGCCGTGAACAGCTGAATAGTGCCCAGGCAGATAGGGATCTGTGCTGTAAGGAAGTAGCATTCAATGGGTATGTTTTCAGAAAGTTGAACTTCATGCAGGAAGTGCCGTGGGCAGTGAAAGAACAAGACTGTGGTGCAGAGAGCATTGTCAAGCAATTTGGAATCTGTCCATTCAGCCTCGATGGTGGGAGAATGCAGTGCTAGCTGTTCCAGATGCAAGGTTTAATTCAGGCTGTGGGGCCGTATCCTGACTCCCCAATCCTGCATAGATTTCACAAACATTTTATCCCCCAGGACAACATTGCACACTGTGTCATTAGTGATCTTTAGTCTCATTAAACACACTGTGTTGGTAGGCATTCCTGAAGCTATGCATCGTGCTGGTGGTGAGGAGGTGAAGAGCGTGATGACAATAGCAGAGGATGTAGAATTTATCCTACCTAACAAAACTACCATGTGTACATGATGCCTCTTGAAAAGTCTGTTCAAGTCCTGAGGAAATAGCAGGAGCAAGCAGGAAAGGATAAATCACGTCCCCCAAAACCTTGTCTTCCCACAAAATTAAAGTGAAGCCCAAGAGATTTAAAATTTTGCACCACTTGTTTTTAGTTATTGGCCCCCCATTTGCCATTCTCTGAAATGAACCTCGTAGAGTTTCCCTGTGACATTCATTTTAGATTGTTTCAGTGTTGGTATCCTTACTGGATAGCTTGGAAGTACCAGTAGCAGAACTTAGTATAAAGCATTATCCTTTAAAATAATTGTATGTTCTGTCCCTCTGTTGTTTTCATAATCAAGTAAAATAGAAAAGAAATTTCTGTGGCTAAAACACTTCAACCTGAGTTTTAATTACCTTGACTGTGGTAAACTGTGGCAGCGTAAATACATAGCTTTGTTACATAGAAAATGTATTCCTAATAAGGTTTATTCTTATACTCTGGCTATTTCTTTGTAGGGTTAAGGCATTTAATTCAGTTTGGCAGGCTGCCAAATAGTAATGGCTTTCAAAGTAAAATTGCATGGAATTGGCAAGCCATTTGTAGAGGTTCTTTTCTGACACCTGTTGCTGTTACTTAGAAGTCTGTCTTACTAGTGCTGCAATTGTGATAATATGCAGTGCTTTTACATGGTATTTGTTTGATTGACCACAAATACAAAATATTGTACTAGAAAGGGATGCAAATATAAAACAAATCAATTGAACTTTTGCTACTACTACCAACATTTTACAAGGGTCAATATAAATATTATGTATTGGATTTTAAAACAAGAATGATAGGAATCTTTGTAAGATCAGTAAACTTTCTCCTTTACAGGCTGCAGTGAGGAATTGCTACCCATTTTAATTCTATAACTGGGGGAAGAATTTCTGCTTGATGTATACATTGTTATATGTGAGACGAGATAATGTCTTATCTCCTTTTAAAGTGTGGTTCTACGCTGAAAAGTAACAGTGTAGAAATAGCACCTTCTTTCTCAACAAATCTGCTCCCCTTGTGAATAGAGGCAGGTTTGCTGACTTCAGTGAAAACTGTAGTTGGGTTTTTTATTACTAATTCCTATAAGCCCTGCAGAGCCAGCACAGGTATATGGGAGATGGATTCAAGTGTGACTCATGAATCAACAAAACTTTTAACTGCAATTGCGGCCACACTTTTCTCTGTGTTACATGTGTTTGGCCCATTTGAAAAGAGTTCTAACTGAGAGCAGAATTTGGACTCCAGAATCTGCATTATTGATTGTGATGCACAAGTCAGGATAAATAGGACTTAATATGCAAAGGCGTTGACTACTGAAATATGAGAATGAATATTACTAGAAATAGTCATTGAAATTCTGCCTAGTAGCTGTGAACTTGCCACATAGGCCAACTAACGTTACACTGGAACCATGATGCTCAGTTTAGAATTACTCAGAATTTTCTATTGCAAACTCTTCCTTCACTTCAGTGAGTTTTCTTTCATGACTGGATCATTTGTTGCCTTCTAGATTCCCGGGCCTATACTTTTGGCCATCTGCCTCTGGTTAAGGTGAACAGTTATGCATTAGCCATATTACCTTTGTCCAAATGAATGGCCATGCTCCACTAAATAAGGGATTAAGAAAACAAGTATAAGTAGTTGGCTCTTTAAGTAAATTTCAGGGGATTGTATTTTACTCATATTTAAGATTGGATATTAAGTAGTTTGATTTCCCTGCAAGTCTGCATTTTAAGGAGATGTGAATTACGTGTTGAAGTCATAATTATTGGCTAATTATTTTTCATCTTCATTTAACTTGGAGAGCATTTTGGATGTTTCACGGATTACAAGCAACTCGTTATTAAAGACATGAATGTTGAGGAGCTCGGAGGGTAATAATCAGCAATTTCACATGCAGAATTGCAAACAGACGTAGTGTTATCTGTTAATTTTACCAAATTGAGTGAGCACTGCCCTTCTATTTTAGCATTGCCATTTTTCTATATACAATTTTTGAAAAAAATGTTGCCAGCTGACTCCTTATTTAAATTTTTGCCACTTGATGTTTGCCACTTCAGTCTTTTCAGTCCCACAGGAAGTTAGTCAACAGCCACTAATAGGATGCAGGACCTGATTAAGGCGTTCCTAGATCCCCAGCTCCTGATGTCAATATGATTCTATCAGAATCTCAGCTGTCATTTAAAAACAAACATTGAGTTTCTAGTAGTTGTGAAAAGCTTGGCAATATGCAGTTATATCTGCTTGAGTCTGCAGATAATTTGAACTGAGGTGTGTGAACCACCTTGTGCATTTCAATGGAGTGTTAACTTCAAAACCTAATGCTCCAAAGGGGCCTATCAACATCACCTTTTCATAGAATCATAGGACTGGAAGGGACTTCGAGGTGTCATCTAGTCCAGTCCCCTGCCTCGTGGCAGGACTCAAAGGTATCTAGACCATTCCTGACAGGTGTTTGTCTAACCTGCTCTTAAAAATCTCCAGTGATGGAGATTCCACAACCTCCCTAGGCAATGAATTATTCCACTGCTTAAGCACCCTGACAGGAAGTTTTTCCTAATGTCCAACCTAAACCTCCCTTGCTGAAATTTAAGCCCATTGTTTCTTGTCCTATCCTCAGAGGTTAAGAAAAACAACTTTTCTCTCTCCTCCTTGTAACAACCTTTTACGTACTTGAAAACTGTTATCATGTCCCCTCTCAGTCTTCTCTTCTCCAGACTAAACAAACCCAATTTTTTCAGTCTTCCCTCGTGGGTCATGTTTTCTAGACCTTTAATCATTTTTGTCACTCTTCTCTGGACTCTCTCTCCAATTTGTCCACATTCTTCCTGAAATGTGGTGCCCAGAACTGGACACAATACTCTAGTTGAGGCCTAATCAGCGCGGAGTAGAGTAGAAGAATTACTTATGTTTTGCTTACAACACTCCTGCTAATACATCTCAGAATGATGTTTGCTTTTTTTGCAACAGCGTTGCACTGTTGACTCATGTTTAGCTTGTGATCCACTATGACCCCCAGATCCCTTTCTGCTGTCCTCCTTCCTCGGCAGTCATTTCCCATTTTGTATGTGCAGCTGATTGTTCCTTCCTAAGTGGAGTATTTTGCATTTGTCCTTATTGAATTTCATCCTATTTACTTCAAACCAGTTCTCCAGTTTGTCCAGATCATTTTGAATTTTAATCCTGTCCTCCAAAGCACTCGCAACCCCTCTCAGCTTGGTATCGTCCACAAACTTTATAAGTGTGCTCTCTATGCCATTATCTAAATCACTGAATGGCCACAAGGGATCCTGGGCCGTAGGGTATGTCTGCACTGCACAACTGACCTGGTGTTTGGCTCTCCGGTTACCTTGCCTGAGTATGAGCTGTTTCCGCAGCAAAGCTTTACCCACATTGTTTCCTCAGTGTTTCTGCACTCGCTTCTGTCTGTGGGCATATCCCATGATTTATGCTGAGATGCTCGGGGATTCTTTCCCAATTAATTGTATCAATTGCGGGAGAACTTGCCTGTCCTTTGGAGGTGGAGAGGGGGAATTGTGGGAAGGGCATTTGAGCACTATGAGCACTTGAGTGCTCTTGTCCATCCTCACGTTCTAGCCCTTGCTAAAGCAGTTTGTGCTTTAACCCATGCCCCCAAGCTGTGCGTGCAAGCACAGGTTTCAAGTGCAATTAAGCATATGGATGAGGGTGGATAGTAACAGGGCTTGGGCAAAAACGAATGTAGGAGCACATGCTAAAACTACAGACATACTCTGTGTGCTGAGGGCCCTGGATTGCCTTAATCTGGACCTGATGGGATGAGAGGGATGGTGTGATGCGTAACTAATTTAGTTGCAGAGTGTCCAATGAAATTTTGTGAAAATCACCAGAAAGCTCTCCATAAATCACATTGCCAGAGGTCAGTGATTAATGCTGATGACTGAGGAAGTACAAGATGTTAACTTCTTGCATCTGTGAAACTTAAACTCCACAAGAGGGTAGGTGAGGAGCCTCGAATTCTCTTTCTACTCTGGCAGATTGCTTGGGCACACCTTTAATGAAAGGCTGAAGTTTGTCCACACTGTGCTAGCAACAGTGTTTAAAAATAGATCCCAGCACAGTTTGGAGAAGCACTGTGCTTGTCAGGATTCCTAGTATGGTGGTTCTGAGCTTGCCCAAACCACTTTATTGCCTCCCTTCCCTGGGACAGATTAACTTTTGTAGTTAAGTATGACTATAAATAACATTTAAAACATGGAACCCGCTGACCCCATTTACCCACGTATTAAAACAATATTAGCCATAATCCAACCCCCCCGTCCCCTGACTGCCCCGACCCCTATCCACACCCCCACACCCTGACAGGCCCCCTGGGACTCCCACGCCTATCCAACTGCCCCCTGTCCCCTGACTGCCCCCCGGGACTCCCTGTCCCTTATCCAACCCCCCTGCTCCCTGCCCTCTTACCATGAGAGCACCAGGACTGGCAGCCGCGCCGCCCGGCCAGAGCCAGCCATGCAGTCTAGAGCACCGGGGCAGGCTGGTGGCTCTCACAGCCGTGCTGCCTGGCAGGAGCTCTCAGCCCCGCCACCCAGAGTGCTGGTGGCACAGTGAGCTGAGGCTGCGGGGGAGAGGGAACAGCAGGGGAGGGGCCGGGGGCTAGCCTCCCCGGCTGGGAGCTCAAGGTCTAGGCTGGATGGTCCCACGGGCCAGATGCAGCCTGCGGGCTGTAGTTTGCCCACCTCTGTGCTAGATCTTCTGCAGAGCAGGAAGAGACGGGTCATGTCCTGAGGAGTGTGTGTTAAAACCACTCCGATAACATGTTTTTTCTGCAAGTGTAGGTGGGGTCATAACATAAATATAGGCATAGTGGTGAGTTGCTTCAATTTTGAGCTCTGTTGCCCAAAATCTGATGCCACTGAATGTGGCAGCAAAAATTCCCAAGCTGATTTCTGTGAGGGGGAGAATGTGACTCTGTATGCCATTATAAAGTTCTTGGATATTTTCCTAGGGAATTTAGTGGAAAAACCAGAACACTAAACCTGCTTTTTTCAGTTTGTGCTGTTAAACTCAGTAACTGTTGGTATTTAATATGTTTGATGCAGCAAACAGGATGACCAAGGAGGTTCTTTAATTTTTAGCTCAGAAAACACCACTGAAAGTCTTGTTTTCACTAGGGAAAAGTGTGTTTAATGCATCTTAGTGAATTGAGGTAAGCCCTGTGAGGGATGAGGGAGGGGTAGAGCCTAGGGTTTACCTCAGCCAGCTAGCATGTGTTAAAGCTACAACTGTCTTCCCTAGTATTTTAATGCACCTTTTCCCCCCCCAAGTATGGACAGTGACCCCAGTTGAGTGTAGGGGGAATCATCTTTTACAATCAGCTTGATTCCTAACATATATAATTCTATCTTTGGTATTTGTCTGTGTTTTCTCTCAAATATAGTACACTAGATTGGACATAGTGCATAAAACCTTTGGCCAGGATCTAGACTTTTGTAGTACATGCCTGTAAATTGGAATAATTAATTAATTGACACATCCACCTGGATACTGTGCAGTTTCAGGAATTACTCTGTAGAAGTGCAATGAGTTATTTAAAATACTGGATGTTCTTTATGGAAAACTGATGTTAAATATGTAGTGCCCCATATTTTGGAAACTTTACTGGATCTTTTTTTAATGCCCTTTTCCAAAGAAACTGAGAACTAGCAACTTCTGCCTGTTTTCTCATGCTACTTGGTCCAGTGTGTATACTAGTGTGCCAGTGATGAACTCACCACCTGGCAGTGCCAAACGCCAACATTGTGCTGTTTCCTTCAGGAGCCTTTGTATTGAGCTCCATCAGGAATTCCAGCAGCCTCTTGCAGCACTTACATGTTTGTTACAAGTAGTTCTCTTAGGCACTTACAAAAATATTGTAGACAGTATTCTAAGGCTTAAGTATTTGTGGGCTGCACAATCACTAATTTATTCATACTTTGCTGGGTATTTAAAAAATCTTGCAGTCTTGAATGGGCATCCTTCAAATCCTTAAAAATAGTGCAACTTCAAGTATGATTTTTGACTTGATAGAAAGGCAGTTATCTCTTGTGTATTTTAACATAAAAATGCATATGGAAGCCAGAGTTTGAGGGGCTGGGAAGAGACATTTGATTTGACACCGTCATCAATAATTCTGTTATGTGCATTTTTGAAACATTAACTGAATAAATTCTCTTCGTTACCCTCATAGATTTAAATCTTTCTGCTATTTTAAAAATGTAAGTTAACCAGAGGAAGTTTGTGATAGCAAGTGAGGCTGTTCTTGAGTCCTGTTCTTGAGTCCTTATTTTCAGAGTTGCAGAGAGCACCCACAGTATTCATCAAAATCATCCCCTCTGAACAATCAAGTGCTAAGGCCCTATGTACATTACAATGGAAACTAATGTTGGAAGCAACCCTGTTTAAACATAGTGTTAGACCCCATCTTCCCTACACAATTAACCACGTTTAAGTACTGTTGTGAAACATGGTTGTTATCTGCATGTATAAACAAAGTTTCTTCCTGTGCAAGCAGAAAAATAAAACTGCGGGGTGGGGGAGCGAGGGCAGTTTTGGCTATGTATCTACCATGGTTAAAACAGTTGCCCAATGTTTTTCATGCACAGGCAAGAAAAGTTTTAAAACCACACCACAACAATGTGCTGATGCTAAGCACAATTGGTTTGTAGTGATTTAGAGCCTGTGGGAGAAAAAATAAATTAAATTAAGAAATTAAATATTTGATGTCAAATTTGGCGACAATCTGCATGCCTTATGTATGCATGCTGTCAGGTACTTCCTTAGGTTCAGTAGGGTGGAGCTGTGAATCTGCAGTGACATTGAGGCCTTGACTTCATGATCAGGCCTTGCCACAGCCCTATATGGAGAGCATAGTGTTCTTTCCCTGAGCTCGGGATCAAGAGACCTTCCACTCCGCTTTCTTAGCTCTTTAGTTTAGCCTCTGTCCTCAAGCTGACACGCAGTTGGTCAGCTCAGCATCACTTGCTGGCCCCTGTGGTGGATAACATACTTTCCAGGCAGCCTGACAGAGAAATATCCGAGGCAGATGTTCAGCCCCTTCCTCCTCATTCGACAGATGGCTGGTGCTCTATCTTGCTACACCAGGTTTGTTTTCTGTTGGACTCTAACGATAGCAGGGGGCAAAATCCAGTGAATCTTATTTAGTGACACAATTGGCAACCAGTTTTGCTCCCTCATTTTACCACAAAGCTCATTATCGTGCCTTATTCTTCAGACCTCCCTACGCTCAAAAGTCCAACACTGTTCTGTGCCGTATGCTTCAACCTACAGCTTGCTGGGAATGGCTCCTTTGTGTTCTCCACCTTCTACAAAACGAAGAGACTAGAGGAACCTAATCACTTATCTTTTTTTTTTTCCCCCTGGCTGTATTTGGTGAACCTTTGTCCAGAAAGCATTGTTCAAGTCTTTCTTGTGTCTTAATATCCCAGACCTGTTTTCACTTGAATTCAGTGGTTTGAACAGAAGGGGATAGACAATTTAAAATAGTGGAAGTGCGAAGTGTTAACTATTAGATTAAACTTTCAACACATCAGTCCACTAAACTATCATCTTTCTCTTTGGATTGTCACTGCTATATTTCTTTCCACTTACAATTGTTTTATAGTGAGGGTTGACTATCTCACTATTGCAATCAATGCGGATTAATTCCTGAGTAAAGTATCATGGAGCAAGCAGGTAAGACTGTATGCATTCATGCAATTTTTACATTTAAATTTTGTCAGCAGAGATTGGTATTTACTCTGCATGACTTTCAAGCTGAAACAATGCACCATTTTAAAAAATGGAGCAACATGTTCTCTCCCCAATATTTTATACTAGAGTAAACTAAAGCACATTTTCAGTAAACAGTATTCCTGAAAAAGGAGTTCTTCCTGGCAGTTCCTGGCTTGATAAAATGAACTTGAGTGTTCTGTGGCTGTATCTAAAAATGCATGTCTGGAAAATACCACAATATATGACCCTAGAAAAAGAGGCTATTCTGTAATGCTTCAAAATTAAACTCCGTCATTTCTAGATGTAGTGCATAGTGATTCAAGGATCCATGTAATGAGAATGGATACTGTGGAATGTTCCTCTTTTAATGTGTTCATATCTAACACAGTCAATTTCTTCTATCACCCTTTTCCTTATTTCTGTTGTCCTTTAAATATTAATACCTTAGAAGATTAAGCCAATGTGTATTAGTAAATCCACAACTATGCCTCGGTGTATATAATGCTGTGTAGGCACGTGATGTGTTGAATGGAAATATACCAGCTCAGAACATTGGGAAGTATTAAAAATAGTGTTCATCCGTTGATTACGTACAACTCTGTTTCTCAAGGCTTGTTAGTGATGGATTACTTGTGTAGACCAGGGGTGTGGTGAAGAGGGTCTAGGATCTCACCTTGAAAGCTGTAGCAATTTTCCTGGGTGAGGAGTGCTGGACACAACCGTTCTCTCCAAACACAGTAAGTGCCACTCACTGAATTGGTTAGAAAGGCAGCAAAACAAGGTGCTTCCTCAGCACTGAGCACACTGCAGCTCTGTGGATGAGCTTGGTATCAGAGTGCTGATTTCCACTCTGTCAGTCTGGCCTGGATTTGTTATTTAACAGTAACCATTTACAATGTAGTGCTTAGCAGCTCCAATTGGACCTGCGAGCCCCTTGTTAGCTGCTTTACAAATCTAAACAAAGACAGGGTCCCTGTTCCTGAAGACCTCTGAGTTTCATTTTCAGGGTATAAGAACCAGCTTTGAAAAATTGAATATTGGTTTTTCAAATTGAGATCTAGAAGCTTCTAAAACAAATTGTCTGATTTTTTGTAAATATTATGTTTTGGACAACTAGGTAAAATTAAACAGATCTCTATTGGACCAACTTTTCTCTTTGTTCTCCGTAACACTGCTGCATTTCATGTCAACTGGGAGATCTCAACTGGAATTTCACTCTGTATCAGGAGAGCAGCATTTAAGTGCCACCAACATGCTTGGTGCTGAACAAGAGGCAGACAATCCTCACCCCAAAGAGTTTATAATCTGAACATACTGCTCTCATTGCTCTAGTTGTGAAACAATTAGGTTGCTCAGCCTTTGCAGATCTGTGTAAGTGCAGCATTCCAATGGAGTGGGAAGAGATTGAGGTAGTAGCTTGGAATGAAATCAGTGTGTGGGAACCCTATGACCCCCACATAAATATGCTTAAATTGGTTTTCTGAGGCATGAGAATAGAGCATTGAACCTTGTCAGTAAGTGTGGTATTTCTTTGGGTGTTTAGGTTTACATTGTTCTATGTTAATTGAAATCTTGATTAGTGAATACAGCATTTTGCTAAGTTCAGCTGGCCTCAATTCACTGAAGTGTGAACGTAAAGTGCTCTTGAGTTATGGAAACATTCTAGGCTCTTGTTTGAACCAAGTGCTCTTTCCGTTTCAGAAATACACGCCACGGGATTCAACTATCAGAATGAAGATGAGAAAGTTACTCTCTCCTTTCCCAGTACTCTACAAAAAGGTAAGAGGTGCTTCCAAAGTCTCAGGGCATGTCTACACTACAAAATTAAATCGACTTAAGATAATTCGACTGCTGCAGTAATTAAAGAGGTGTTTCACATCCACACTGTGCTTGTTCTGTTGGCTGTGCGCATCCTCCCCAGGCGTGCTTCCACCAGCTTAACTGTGTGGGCCATGGTGGGGCAGTGGCAGCTGGAGCCTCACTGCCTTGGGACTGCCAGCTCACAGCTGGAGTCCCCATACTGCCCAGGGGTGCTGGGGGCTCCAGCTGTCAGCCCTGGGACAGGTGAGCTCCAGCTGTGAGCCCCGCAGTGGGGCTGACAGCCAACAGGTGATGTAAGTAACAGTGTCAACACAGATACTGTCACCTAACTACATCAACTTAAGTGCTACGCCTCTCATGGATGTGGAGTTAAGTCGGTGTAGTGGGCGACTCACATCGGTGGGAGTTACATTTTAGTGTAGACGCTTACAAAACTGCCTTACGTTGACCTAACTCTGTAGTGTAGACCAGGCCTCAGACTGACATGCTACGTGGCTCAGCCAAGTTAAAATACTGTCACTCAGGGTGGGTCTGTATGCCTCTCTTATTGTGTATTCCTTTTGCTATGTGTTTTATTTAAAATTTCCCCCTCTGAATTTCACAATCTGATGGGCGAATGTCAGGCAACTGAACAGTTAGTGCCCAGTTTCTAACTAGCTTAATATTTACATTGCAGTTAAACAGAGGGGCCAGTTTCCGTAACGCCTCAGTGTTAATAGTAGGGCTGTCAATTAATTGCAGTTAATGCAAGCAATTAACGCAAAACAAAATAACTAGATTAAAAAAATAGCTGTGATTAATCGCCGTTTTAATCGCACTGGAAAATAATAATAGAACACCAATTTGAATTTATTATAAATATTTTTGGATGTTTTTCTACATTTTCAAATATATTTATTTCAGTTACAACGCAGAATACAAAATATACAGTGCTCACTTTGAATTATTTTGATTACAAGTATTTGCACTGTAAAAAAATAAACAAAAGAAATAGTATTTTGCAGTTCACCTTGTACAAGTACTGTAGTGCAATCTCTATCGTGAAAGTGTAACTTACAAATGTAGAAATTTTTTTACATAACTGTACTCAAAAACAAAACAATGTAAAACTGTAGAGCCTACAAGTCCACTCAGTCCTACTTCTTGTTTAGCCAGTCGCTAAGACAAACATGTTTGTTTACATTTACGGGAGATAATGCTGCCCTCTTCTTATTTACAATGTCACCTGGCAATGAGAACAGGCATTCGCATGGCACGTTGTAGCTGGCGTAGCCAGGTATTTATGTGCCAGATATGCTAAACATTTGTATGTCCCTTCATGCTTCAACTTGTAGGCTCTAAAGTTTTACATTGTTTTGTTTTTGAGTACAGTTATGTAAAAAAAAAAGTTCTACATTTGTAAATTGCACGTTTATGATAGAGATTGCACTACAGCAGGGGTTCTCAACCTTTTTCTTTCTGAGCCCTCTTCCACCCCCCCCCCCCCCAAAAAAAAAAGCTATAAAAACTCCACAGCCCACCTGTGTCACAACAATTGTTTTTCTGCATATAAAAGCAAGGGCCGGCATTAGGGGGTAGCAAGCAGGGCATTTGCCTGGGGCCCCTGCAAAGTTACATTCCTCAGGCTTCAGCCCCGGGTGGTGGGACTCAGGGACCCAGGCTTCAGCCCCATGCAGTAAGACTTCGGCTTTGTGTCCTGGGCTCCAGCGAGTCTAATGCTAGCCCTGATTGGCGGATCCCCTGAAACCAGCTCGCGGCCCCGCAGGGGGCCCTGTCCCCTGGTTGAGAACCACCACACTACAGTAATTGTATGAGGTGAATTAAAAAATACTATTTCTTTTGTTTATATTTTTACAGTGCAAATATTTGTAAGAACAAATAATATAAAGTGAGCACTGTATACTTTGTGTTTTGTATTGTAATTGAAATCAATATATTTTAAAATGTAGAAAAACATCCAAAAATATATATAATAAGTTTAAATTGGTTTTCTATTATTGATTTAAAGTGCGATTAAAACAGCAATTAATCGTGACTATTTTTATCTCACGGTTAATTGTGAATATTTTTTTAATCGTTTGACAGTCCTAGTTAATAGTGAAATTATCTAGTTAATTGAAAAACTCCTTTATATAGAATGTCCTATAAGAAGTGGGTGAGGATCATAGAAAGTGGGCCTGGTTCAGGTTACTATGACTCTCCTGCTCTGACTCTGTCTTGGCTAGAGTTGCTTTCCGTTCTCAATTCCCACCAAACAGGTAGCTTAATTGTTCACTGAATGTTTTGGGTGTCTTGGCTAGACAAGAAAGAGAAAACAAGAAGAGGACCAAGGAAAATTGGTGACCTGGGAATGACAGAAGTTGCTTAAGACTCAGCCCTCTTCTAGAGTCTTGATTCCATAACTGGGGATTAATGAATGTTTGTATAGTGTTTTAAGCATATAAACCACAGTGCAAAGTGCTAAGTATTTGTTTGTAAAGTGCCTTAGTATCCCTGAATGAAAGCTGCAGTAAGGCCAAAGTACTATAATGTAAGACTGCTCTATTTCAAGATTTACTCACAGTTTCAAGATTTACTCACAATACTTATTCCCTCTCTGTCATCTAAACATAAAGTAACTTTTTGAGGCCAGTTTAGACCTCAGCATTGTTCAAGTAGTTGTTGGGGTTGGTGACATCATTGGATAGTTTAGGAGATGAATAATTTCACATCTGACATGAGTTAAAATCTATCCCAGGTTAGTAGGGACTGGAAGAGAGTTGGTTACTGAGAGGCTTCTATAAAATGAGCATTTGGATTCACCCCATGTCCTGGAGGGGCTGATGTCCATCTCGCACAAATCCATACCACAGTTGGCTCTACTTCTAGGCAGTCTCCTTTGGCAGCCCATGCAGAGCGGCCCAAGACTGAATGGGTATGAAAAGTAAACTGAACTATCTTCTGACTTGATGGGGAGAAATCATTTAAAAGGTTAAGATACATTGGTGGGACGCTGCAGATGCTCATATTTAAGTGTTTGTGCTGACTGAAATCACATGGCCTACTGGTATTGCAGCAGAAATCTTCCTATCAAGCCACACACACTCTTAGCTATAGAATAATTTTGTCATTACCCAGCAGAAGTGGTTCGGTGCTGACAACTTCAGGAATCTTTCAGCAGATCCTCTGTTTGATATTGTCCTCTGTGGTTAGGCACATTAACGATTTTGGACAATAATTAGTAGATTAACTTGTAGTTCATTGGAAAAAAATGTGCAGTTGATGGTTGTCTGCCTATAGGTATCATGATGCCTAGCAATGGCAGCATTGTAGGGGAGGGTTCCTGTTGATAGCGGCAATTTGTATGGTAAAATACTAGTGTCTGGGTCAGCTGAAAACACTCCTCTTGTAGAGATGTTTAAATATTTCACTGACTTAAAAAAAAAAAATCTAGTGCAGGTTACTATTTGCCTAGCTGTTAAAAAAAATCAAGATTTGAAAGATACAAAATTTCAACTACTTTAAAAATTCCATATTTCATTCTCTCATACTTCGTTGTCTCAGTTCTTGACGTTCCTCCCCTGCCCCCTCCAAGAAAGAATGGGGAGCTGCAGCAGGCTTCACGTTTCATGTACAGATGCACAAAGTCTGATTCTATGCATGTAGGACTTATCCAGTTGGTCTAGTTTGTTCATTATAGTGAGCCAGTAGAAGATAGGATTCTTGTAAATTTCAATTTGTTCAATTATATTTGGCAGTAGCAGGTTGAAATTAAAACACAATGATGGGATTAAAGGTTTGTAGGTCCTCTTTTCTAGAATTCTAGTAGGCTTTTGCAAGAGTATATTTTAAATAAGAACAATTGTGCCTGTGCCTTAAAAATTACTGTCAGTCTAGCTCCTTAGTTAGCAGTTGATTCCACATTAGAACTGTATCAGTGGCTGGATTGCACTAGAATAAAGTTTAATTTGCATTGACACTGTAAATGACATTCACTCGACTTGAGACCTGCTCTACAAAGAACATTCTCGCTGACACACTAAGTAAACAGCACCCGTGATAAAGTTACGTTGATGTGTCCGACTCTGGGCCTATAGAACTAAAAGATGATTCTGTGATCGTTTGCTTTTAGTAATAGTGAAGTTTGCTCTTGAACACCTGAGGTGATTCTAATCATCTGCCTGCCATTGGGAGTTAGGCTTAGGAGCTATTTATGTGAGAGATTGTTGATCTGTTCTCTTGTTACCCAGAAAGGGCTAAGCTGAATTAATGTAGTGCTCTCCAGGCTTTGAATATACAAACTCCTTGTTAACTGTGTGGCAGTTCTGTTTGCTGAGAGATTTTTTTAGGTTGGAATTTGACACCACAGTTGAATAAGGTGTATATTTTTATCTGTGCATGCAGTTTTGTAAAGATTCTAAGCAGATACACATGTTACTGTGCTCTATTCTGTAGGTTATTGGCATGTTGCCTTTCTTAGCAAGATCAGGTTCCCCTTTTGTGCTGAGGCATCAAGGGCAGAATAAATCCTGGATGTCAGAGTGCAGACAGCTCTACCTTGACTACTGTATTAGATTTTCATAAGATTCTATTAATATCCGCTTAGGCACTCCATATAAATAGGCTTTCTAAGCCTACCTGTGGAGCGTAGAGTTAAAACTAGCATCCCATCATGCATCCCTCACTTGTAATAGTTGCAGTATCAGGTCCTCAAATTGGGTAAAAGGTAGAGCTTGGTCTGGTTACAATAAAGTAGAAAAAGTGAATACAAGCAGAAGCCTCACAGGTACTATACGAGTCAAGTGCTATATCTCCATGGCTGGTTAGATTTTGCTTGTATTACTCCTAATGCTTAGCTGCCACTGAGCAGTGTTCTATGCAGTGCTGCCAAAAGAGGGGAGGGTTCGAGGGGTGTTGGCGATGGAGCGGTGGTGGGGAGGAATTGGAGGGAAGAGTTATTTCAGAAGGGCAGTGAGCCAACTAAGTAGCCCGGCCTGAAAAACCAGACGAAATAAATGTTCTGTTTGGCACCTCCAAATAACATGTCCCATCTGTTCTTTTTTTGTCACAGGGACGGGGACGTTAAAGATAGACTTTGTTGGAGAGCTGAATGATAAAATGAAAGGTTTCTATAGAAGTAAATATACCACCCCTTCCGGAGACACGCGCTATGCTGCTGTCACTCAGTTTGAGGTACGAGCTGTATTTTTGTTTTCAGAAAGGGTCATTCATAATATAAGATTTACTCTTGGGAGAAGATTTGGGGACAGTTTTTCTAGTCTCAACTACATGCATGGCCTGATTTTTTTAGAATCCATATTTTCCACTTCTCATTCTCAGCAAAGTAGAAGGTAATAAAAAATAAGCTTTGTACTGTGACCTAAAAGTCAACAAATCCAGGGTCTGGCAAATTCCTCAGTCAAAGTCTCTGTCTATATATAGTATATGCATATGTATAACAGCTGCAGTGTTAGAAACAAATTCCTTTAACAGCTGCTTTGAACCAAATATCCATATAAATTGCCTTTTGAAAGTACGCTAATATTTTACTTTGACTCTCTGACTTACTCCCAATAGCTTAATGGCACTCAGATTGTGTGCTATCTTCTGTCTCAAGTATTCTATAACTCTTAACGTCATTACATTTTAATACCATTCTTTAAACCAGTGGTCTCCAACTTTTTGCGCACACGATCACTTTTTGAATTTAAGGGCAACCTAGTTCTACCCCGCCCCTTCCCTGAGGCCCCGCCCCTTCCCTGAGGCCCCGCCCTACACACACACACACACACACACACACACACACACACACACACACACACACACACACACACACACACCCCGTCGCCCTCCATCCCACCGTCATTCACTTTCACTGAGCAGGGGTTTGGGAGGGGGTGTGGGCACTGGGCTGGGACCAAGGGGTTCACAGTGTGGGAGGGAGCTCCGGGCTGAGCCTGGGACAGGGGGTGAGAGGTGCAGCTCTGGGAGGGAGTTTGGGTGCAGGAGGGGGCTCTGGGCTGGGGCAGGAGGTTAGAGTGCAGGAGAGGTATGGGGTGCTGGCTCCTGCCGGGTGGCACTTACCTCAGGCGGCGGCATAGCGGAGCTAAGGCAGGCTCCCTGCCTGCCTCCGCCCCACGCTGCTCCCATAAGGGGACCATGTGCTCCGGGGAGGGCACGTGGCTCCACGCGCTGCCCCTCTCCTCAGGCACCGCCCCCGCAGCACCCATTGACCACAGTTCCCCATTCCCGGCCAATGAAAGCTGTGGGGACGGTGCTTGCAGGCAAGAGCAGCATGCGACGACCCCTGCCTCCCCCTCCCCCGGGGCTGTGGGGATATGCTGGCTGCTTCCAGGAGCGGTGTGGGGCTGGGGCAGGCAGGGACCCTGCCTTAGTGGCAGCCCTGCTGCACTGCCGAATTTTTAGCGGCCGGAGATCGCGATCTCTCCAGGATTTACCAGTCGATTGCAGTCGACTGGTTGGTGACTACGGTTTAACGGTTGTCTTAGTTTGTTACATAAACAAAAACATGAAGCACTCTTTCCTTTATCTAATGCACATAAAACATACCGTGGTGTGTGCAATCTAATGAGATGATGCCACCAAGGGGTCATGTGTGCTTTCTATGGAGGTCTGTGCACCCTCCCTTTTACATGACTGAAGCATTACTCGGGTCATGGCTGTGCTGAATTTTGCTCAGGGACTGTAAACTTCAGTGGCAACACAAGATGAATTTCTCTTGCCTTTTTTTTAACCTGAGAGTGAATTAAACTATATGCTAAGAGAAAACATACTAATCCAAGGGCCAAGGAAGATGAACAAGGAAACTTTTTCTAGCAGAGACTGACTCTAGCTTGCCAGACTATCAATAGAATGTATTTTTATGTGCTTCATTGTGATAATCTCTGTGAAAGATTTATTCAGTTAATGCTCTTATTTCCTTGAGGCCACTGATGCTCGCAGAGCCTTCCCTTGCTGGGATGAACCTGCTATTAAGGCAACATTCGATATCTCATTGGTCGTCCCTAAAGACAGAGTAGCTTTGTCAAATATGGTAAGTGCTTAATGTGCAAGTAATGAACTCAATTTTTAATAGCAACTGGCTATGTAGCTGTTTTGTTTGCAAGTTAGTGATGTGTTTTGGTGACACCCATTAATAGAAAGATGGATTGTATTATTTGTCATTACTAAGCAGTTATACTTGATTGAGGGAAGCTTTTTTAAAAGTAGATATCCATTGCTAGCTGACGCTAGTACAGAAATTAAATACGCTGCACAAGCCAGAGAGGGTTGTTTATTAAAACGAGTCCTAACACGTTGCATGACATGTGCTGCTCAATTAAATGAATGAAAAAAATAAAACTTTTGCTTGTTTAGAAAACTACATAGACATGCATGGCATTTTATAGACGAATAAGACCAGTCTCTGCCCTGGAGAGCTGATAATTAAAGTTCAGACGTAACAGGAGCGAGTGGTAGGGGAGGGATAGCTCAGTGGTTTGAGCATTGGCCTGCTAAACCCAGGGTTCTGAGTTCAATCCTTGAGTGCACCACTTAGGGATCTGGGGCAAAATCAGTACTTGGTTCTGCTAGTAAAGGCAGGGGGCTGGACTCGATGACCTATCAAGGTCCCTTCCAGTTCTAGGAGATGGGTAGCAATTTCATCGCCGGTACGAAGGGGGTATCTTCACATTCCCCATTTCAAATACGGTGTAAATCTTCATAATAGTCATTTGCCATTGAGAAACCACCCTTCAGTGTCTCATCCTACAGGCTCCTATTGTGGGATGACGGTTTACTAATAAAGGCCATTTTCAGTTAGGACTCAGTTTCTTCTGCTCAGGCAGCTTGATGCTGTAATGTGTTAATGCAAGGCAGAAGTCTTGTCCATCGACTATTTTGTTGCAGCCATCCTTTCTGTGGTTGAACAAAAGAATCATGCCCTGAAAACTTCTTAGGGGAAACTGGCTCCATAGGCATGGATCCTGTCACCAGTCCTGGAGAGCGGGAGTCCAGGAACTGATAGCAAAAGCTATCCATCAGACCTTAGCTACTGCGGTGCGAAATATGACTTGTGGAGTAAACTATAGAAAATAAGTATTTGTTTTTCAGCTGGGGACTATAAATGTAATGAGCATTTTAAATTGTAATCCAGTGTTGCTTTTTATGGAACTAATCAGATTCCTTTTTGTGTTTGTTGGAAAGAATGTCACTGATCGGAAGCCATACCCTGATGATGAAAATCTGGTGGAAGTGAAGTTTGCCCGCACACCTGTGATGTCAACGTACCTAGTAGCATTTGTGGTGGGAGAATATGACTTTGTAGAGACCAGGTCGTCTGATGGTGTGTTAGTCCGTGTTTACACTCCTGTTGGCAAAGCAGAACAGGGAAAGTTTGCGTTAGAGGTAAATGCGCTTGAAGTGATTTCTCTACTATTTGTGTAGTCCCCAGTTGTGGGGAGCCTACGTTCTGGCTGAGTTCTATCAACAGCACAATTAATGTGAAACTTGTCATGCTGCTTTGGTTTTGGTTTGATTAGTGACATGGAGAAACAAGGCTTGATAGTAAACTGAAATTCATTACATACAAATAAAACATGAAGTCATGACAAAAATCTAGATTCTGACCCGACTGAGATGATTTAGTATGATCACCTTTTATATAAAGTCAGTGTAAGGTAGTAGAGATTGGCTGAAACCTGGAAAAAACTGGGGTACTTCCAATGTTGGTACTCTGGCATTCCTGGAAGTCCCACTTTTTAGAAGTGGGATTTCTGGGGTAGAGAGCCAGTATGTGCAGCTTTCTGGAGTACTTACAGCCATGTGGAAATGTCAATTCTGGCCTATCCTTGCGAGTTAGTTCAAAATGTTTACTAGGTTTTTCTTTTATTTTTTTATAGGTTGCTGCTAAAACTCTGCCTTTTTATAAGGACTACTTCAATGTTCCTTATCCTCTTCCTAAAATTGATCTCATAGCTATTGCAGACTTTGCAGCTGGTAAAGTAACTCACTTTATTGCTGAACGGTATTGATTTTCTTTGAATTTTAAACATTTAGGAAGAGGTGTGTATCAATGTCAATAAACCTTTGTATTTATTTTATAAAGGTGCCATGGAGAACTGGGGCCTTGTTACTTATAGGTATGCTGTTAAAATACTGTCTTTCCCCCCTTTGTTCACTAATTTTGGAGGCAATCAGACTGGTTTTAGGGAGATATAATAATTGGGCTTCATCCCAAGTAAGGTTGAGTAACTTCCTCCAAACTCTAGCTTCAGTCTTGAGTAATTTAGGCTTTTACACCAGAATGCACTGGTGTTCACATCTCAGAAGGGCAAGAATGAGCTTTTAAGGCTACTGGCCAAGATAGCCTGAAAGATTTTTGAAGCATCTGGCAGCAGCAGCTTCTGCAAAAAAAGAAAAGTGTTTTCTTGGCTACATTTTCCTCCCGTGCCCCCAATAGTTCTGTAGTTATTTACGCAGCTTAGAAAACTGTTTTTGATTTTTGCATGTTCTAGCCAAGTCAGTAAACTTCTGCAACCATAGGACAAACATGTGGGTGGAGTAATTTTAAAAACTTTATCTTGCCTTCCATTTTCAGTTGCTTGATCAGATGAGCAAAATTTCATACCTTCTGCTTGATAGTCTCATGTTTGTTTTGAGCTGTTGGAAGGCGCTCCCTTCGGCCTCTGCAACATGGGACTCTCATTAGCTCTAGGTTAATTAGCATTGAAGTGAGATTTCAGGATTTTTCTTTTTAAATTTACCCCATTAATTTGGCCTTACAAAATTGTCATGAAAAATTACTAGCCCTGCACAAAATCTACTTGCCCACTCTACCATGCTGACGAGAACTGATATTTTATTCCCTGTGCAAAAATTATTTGCCCTGGGTGTGTAGAATTTTGTAAGCCTGCTTTAATGCTAGTGCTACATTCTCCCCTTGCATTCAGATTGGCAGTCTTGCCTGTTACCTGTATGATAGATAGGAGGCTGGCATAATGTCCAGGCTCTATTTTATCCAAGACATTTTTTTTTCCCCCTTGAGTCGCAGGAGTCTGAAAGTCTCTTCTGATTGACCTATTGAGCCATGGTTATGACACAGGTGTTTGTAGATTTCTTTAGCGTTCCCTTATTGGATCACAAGTGAAATGAGTGTGTGTGTGTCTGTGTGTGGATATTCGTATGCATCTGAGATGGTAAATGTAACACAACTGATGATTGGGCACGTGGATGAGTGGTGACTCCTTCTGGGTTGAGTGTGGGAAAGAAGACTTGCTTTGCATACATTATGAAGTGTGAAAGCAAATTGCAGTCAAGGTGAGACTTTTCCCCTGTTTTTTCTAGTCATGTAGCTGGACTATTTTTTGCAGAGTAAAGTTTTTCTCCTGTCTGGGTTTCTTGCCCTTGATTTCATGCATACTTTGAGGAAGTGTTGCCCCAAGTCATCCCAACAGCTCTGAAATTTAATGTAACTGTTTTATGTGCAAACTGAAACAACTTCTGTTTTTCAGTTGTGCGGATCATGTTTGTAGCTTGCTTAGGTAATTCAGACTGTTTTAAATCTTATTTTTCCCAGATGTGTGCTGCTCAATTAATCTCTCTTTATTTCTTAAAAAACAGGGAGACTGCACTGCTGATTGATCCCAAAAATTCCTGCTCTTCGTCCCGCCAGTGGGTTGCTCTGGTTGTGGGACACGAACTTGCTCACCAGTGGTTTGGAAACCTTGTAACTATGGTATCTAATATTTAAAGTATTTTTATTATTATTTGTATTACCATAGCACTTAGGAGCCCTAAACATGGACCAGTACCACATTGTGCTAGGCACTGTACAAACACAGAACAAAGAGACTGTCCCCACCCCAAGGAGCTTGCATGCTAACTAAGATGAGACATATCATGTGTTTAGATTTGTCATGCTGCTCCTAACTATGGTTAGATTCTTCAAGTGCCCCCTAAAGCATCATGTAAAAGGGAATAGACATGTTGAGTTAGATACTTTAAAAAGCTGTCTTTAAAGTGGATTTTAAAATACCTACTTGACCAGATGTGCCCGAAGAACAGGTGTATAAACAGAAAAATGCTAATTAACCTGTTCTAGTTCATGTGTGCGTGAATTAATGTTAAGAAGTTGACTTAGTCTGTTTGAATGTAGTCAGAGAGTGGGAAGAGAACAGCAGGTTTCCATGGAAATGAGCTAAGCCACCATATTAGATTACTTTTAAAGTGATAAGTCCTTATTTTCCTTTCTGGTAGGGATGATTCACTGTCTCATCAGGAACTTTTCTTACTAAGCAGGCCTTCTCAGTTTGTGACACTGGGACTGTATTATTCTAATCCATTAGTTGAAAAGTTGCCTGGTAGTAGCTGACATAGATTATTTTGGGTCTATAGGGAACCAGTCTTCTGAATGATTGAAGCTGAAGTCATTTAGATGGGAATAAAAGTACAGGAGAGGCAGCAGGTTGAAAGGTGCTAATAAACTCCCCACTGTGCTTACAAACCTGAAAGCCATGTTTACTGAAGTGTCTGCCGACAAATGGCCTCCGCCTGTCCTGATTAGATCTTTGCAGTGCTGTTGTAGCCTGATGCTCCTTTCTTTCCTCTGACACCCCCTCAAAAAAAAAACCCTGCTAATGGGTCCTTGGAAGCCAACCCTGTTAAATGTTAGGAAGCCTTTTGCGTTGCCAGAAGCAGTGTGTGTTTGGTAATTGAACTAGAAGCACTGCAGCAAAAGGAGCACAGCTTCTGGAGCCAGCAGTTTCCTAGCCGTATCTTTTAGGCTGCCAAAACAGAGGTCATGACTTCGATGGAAGAGAGATTTATATGTCACTTCACCAGGGAAACCAGTAAGGAAGCAGTTCTCAGACTTTTCCATAGTGTGGCACGCATCATAATAGAAAGTCGTCTTTTCCCTTTCACGATTGCACAGGCCACCTCCCTGTGTGATTCAAGTCACATCCCTGTGACAGCAACAGCAATTAAGTGGAAAAGTAATATTAGGATAGTATTTAATGTATTTTTAGCTTTTAATGCAGTTGGGCAGCTGGAAATTAAGAGAACCGGCATTGTGTGATCAACCAGCTGTTTGTGGATCACTAGCAAGTGCTTTTGGGACCACCGGTGGCTCACAGACCTTTAGTGGTCTACCACACCTTGAGAATCACTACAGTAAGGCATTTAACAAAGCAATATTGTCTTATAAGGGCTTTGCTACTTTGATAAAAAGTTTTACATTTTCTTTCCCTTTGTGCCATTCATAAAGTTTTTTTCTTTTAATTTTCATATTTTCAAATTTTTTGTATTTGAAATAGGATTATGTTTTGTGAAGTGAAAGTCTTTCACTTTCCCATTTCAGGTAGCTTGTTGTACGCAGGGAACAAAGATACTATCACTGCAGGAAGTGTCAGTTACATCGTGGTTACAGTGTGCCAATGTTGGATCTTACCAGATAGCCAGCTCTTTAACACTGAAGATGTTAAACTAATTGGAATCAAAATAGTTCTGAGAAATAAATGGGTGCCTGAGCAACAAGACGGGAATCTCATCTCCCCACCCCGGTCTTTAGCTTTCATTGGGGTAGGCTAGCGGCTTGTTGCACTTAGCATGTGACTGAGAGCCACTTACACGTCAGGAAATTAATACAGAAAAAACCTGACTTGTTGGGAGTTTGAAAGTAAGTTGAATGTCTTTCATTTTTCACAGTTGCATTAATCCTTTGGCACCAGTACTATATTTAAGTTCTGGAACTTTGTCTTGGAAACAGATTTAATCAGAACTATAATGAAAATCGAACAGTCTCCACTCTAAAAATAAATAATGTTGGACTTTATCTGGGTAGAATGTCAGTGAAATTATTCCTTTTCGAATTCCCTCTGTGATGTTTCATTCTTAACCAGGAAGTAGAATTGTTGTGTGGCTGAATTTCTATTGGGTTGACTCTGCATCACTTTCCAATTTTTTCTCCTTAAATAGATAGATATGGCAACTTAATCAAACATATCTGAATTTACCTACCTCTGGTTTATAAGTAAGAGTAGTATATCTGAAAGAAATAAGAGGATGGGAAAGCCTTTTCCTCTATTTTTTTTTCCAGTTTCATATGTAGTCGGTTTCCTTATCTCCCTCAGTACGGTAGGCATTGTCTCTCTTAGCCAGGCATGGGGAAGGAGGATGCATCTTAAAATATAGGACATATAATTGTAAAGCTGCAAAAATTGTCAGCGAGTGTGTCTTGGACAGGTATAATCCTGAAACTACTTTAACTTCCTTTCCCCCCCCCCCCCCCCAAAAAAAAAAATTACTAGATTTCAGGTTTTCAGTATCTGTTTACAACAGTATTCTTTCTCCCTCGGGTATCCAAACTCTTTTTCCATTACCTGTAAGGACATTAATACAAAAACTCCTGTGAGGCTGTGATTGACGGAGGCCTTTCCATAATTAGCAGAACGTGTGGATTCCCCAGGATTTGGCTACTTTGTTGAACTGTGGCCTTCCGTGCCACAGCTTCCCCAATCTGGTCTTCCCTTGTCAGCTTCCTGTAACTGTTCCCTCTGTGGCTCTGCCCTCAAATCCAGCCTAAGATGCAGCTTGTACAGCACTTTCTTTTGTACCACCTGCAGGTTTGCCCTCTCTATTTTGAGTTCTTGGAAGCACATCTCACCTAGCAAACAGTTGCTAGGTAGGTCATGCTGCAGTGGGTTCAGTTCAGTCCACAAGCTGTTCTAAGGCTAAAGGGGATACTGTTGTGTAACCAGTCTGCTGTGTGTTCTGTTCCACTTCCTGAATTTGACGTCTCCATATTGGGGGATTCAGACACCATCTCGGTAGACCTTTCTCTCTGATTTGCGGTTAACTGGGCCGTTAATAGGTTATAGTCTGTAATGCAGACTTTTTAGTTGAGTGAGTAGGAAGAGTGTTAAAATAAGTGAAACTAGTGAAATAAAGCATTTTATATTCAAATACTCTTTTCTTTCCAGGAATGGTGGACCCACCTCTGGCTGAATGAAGGCTTTGCCTCCTGGATTGAGTATCTCTGTGTAGACCACTGCTTCCCAGAGTATGATATCTGGACTCAGTTTGTTTCGGCTGATTACACACGAGCTCAAGAGCTTGATGCCTTAGACAACAGTCATCCTATTGAAGTGAGCTGTAACTCCCTGCTATTGGCATTATTTGTCTCTCTCTCAGTTCAACTGGGAATTCTGGGTAGAAACCTTCCACTGATAGCTAGAAAGGAGGGAAGTGTGCAGGTATTCACAATGCAAAGGAAAATCTCAAATTGCTTTTACATCTAGTAGATTTTCTGTTAAAATAGGAAGGCCTCTTCTAGTAAAAGTAGTACTTAAGGGAGATCTGAAAGCTCAAGCAATTGGTAATGGTTTTAAAGAGCCTTTCATCTCTACTGACTTGAGCTGGATTTGAGCTGGCAAACTAGTGACCAAAACTCACGGTTTTTCTCTGACGACAGTGAAATGAGTTGTTGGGGTCTCAGTCCAGTTCCTAGTCAATACTTGGCCACATTAGAAGCAACCACCACTAATTGGTACCTTTGAGTCTCAGCAGTGAGGGAAGGATAGACCAGAGGGCAATAACTTCCCTGTAATCCTTAGAGCTGGTCACTCTGGTTCAGAATTTGAGGCCCATTAACAGGACAATATGAGGAAACTCCTGTTGCCACTGCTTGTGCTGTGCCTGTTCTGTGAACAAATAAGAATGTAAGTCTTCTGGGCTGTCAGTCTGGCACCTTAACCTAAAAATGCGCATAAAGTGTCATTTTGAACACTTTGGAAATTAGTCTGCTGATCTGATTAGTATTTGTATAGATGAGGTGGTAGCTATTGGATCTATTCACCTATATTTATAGTCTAGCCTCCATTATATAAATGACACAGGGATTTAATATGTTCAGTCAAGCTTTCAGATAATCAATAGATTATAATAGATATCGGGGGCATGATCCTGCTTTGCATAACAGGGAATTTTGGATACTTGTGGATGTACTGCAGTCACCCACAGGCAGGTACTTTTCTCATTGCCTTATCAGTAACCAGTTTTCATTATATTATTTTTTTACTTTGAGCTCAACCAAATTTAGTCGGGGGGGAGGGATAGCTCAGTGGTTTGAGCATTGGCCTGCTAAACCCAGGGTTGTGAGTTCAATCCTTGAGGGGGCCACTTAAGGATCTGGGGCAAAATCAGTACTTGGTCCTGCTAGTGAAGGCAGGGGGCTGGACTCGATGGCCTGTCAAGGTCCCTTCCAGTTCTAGGAGATGGGATATATCCATTATTATTTTTTTTTTTTTTTAGTCAAGTCAAAGTGTGAGTGTTCGAGTGTAGATCATGGGCCACAAAGGACTGGGGCAAGACCTTTAGACCTATTTATTAGGTGCTGGAAGCCAAGCACAAGACTGTCAACCTATAAACTAATCCTAGTGCTGCCATCTCTGAACATATCTAGTTGAAGAGGCACATTAGGCAGGCTTAGTAAGAGATTCAGACATGGAGATAGGCTACATGAACCTCCTCTGTAGCTGAACTATTAAATAAGAAAATTGTTTTAGCGTTGGCTATTGAGACTTTTTTGTTCTGTTCATTTGAACTAGAGTTGCAGACAAGATGTTGCTTGTTCTAACTACGCATTGTACTGTAAACCCCAGGTCAGCGTGGGCCACCCATCTGAAGTAGACGAAATATTTGATGCTATTTCTTATAGCAAAGGAGCATCTGTAATCCGAATGTTACATGACTACATTGGAGATGAGGTAAAAATGCACAATTCTATTGTACACAATTTAATGCAGATTATTAGTAAAAACTCTTGTTGAACAATTAAAAACAGGTATATGTTTGGGATTTCTGGTTGCTGAACGTTTATATTCCTGAACACTAATTCTCCCACTCAGTTTTGGGGAGTCATAACTACACTTCAAGAGGAAATGTAAACACCCTGAATAAATTCAAGGAGGAAGTAAACTATTGGGACAACATAGAAACATGATTGTTTAAAAGTTCCAAGTGCATTTGAAACTTGAATGCCACCTACCAACAATGCTACAAACCATTTTGCTGCCTAATGTCACATCCTAGGGGAGTGGCAGATAAGTAAAACCGGTGCTAGGGATCCTTGGTGGGTGTGTGGAAGTAAGTGCACTGCACTCGGAGGACAATAAGCACCTCCTTTCTGGTGCAATTACATGTTTAATTGTATGTTTCTAGGATTTTCGGAAAGGAATGCATTTGTACTTAACCAGGTTCCAGCAGAGGAATGCAGCTACAGGTAATCAGCAGTTATTCTTGTACGTTATCCGGGAAAGCTCAACTCGGGACAATTCAATTTTCAGCGGTATCTTGGGTTTCTAAAATACCCAGTTTCCCTGCTGAATTGACTGAGATGCAAGGAAGTCAATAGACTTGCACTTGAGGTCATGTAATGAGTCAGTAGCTCAGCCTGGATTAGAACCCAATATACTCTTGGCTTTCTCCCAATCTGTTTCTCTAACCTCCGGAGTACACAGCACAATGATCTGAAAGAGCTGCTTTTACCCCAGTAAAGCTGCCTATGCAATAGTCGAATTCAGAATTTTTGTCCTTGAAGCTTTTTCTAATGAGCGGTTGGTTTTTCAGAGTAAGTTGATAATTGGCCATTAAGGCTTCTGCAAATTTCCGTTTGCAGAACTGATCACATGTGGGATTAAACGGATCAAATGAGGTTGTGTCCAGCGTATCCTGGCACTTATTTCACATGGCGATTTACTGTGTATCAAAGTTAAAATGCTGAGGTGGAATAAGGGGCTCTCTATGTCACTTAGGTACAAGTGATCCAGATGTTCAGTAATGCTCCTGGGCGTAATATGTGAAAGTATGTAGAGAAGAGAGCAGTTGTTTTTGAAGCCTGTTACAGTTCTGAATGTTTTATTACTTACTCCAGACATTTGGATAACAATGCATTACAAATGGTGCTCTTTGGAAGCCTAATGAAGAGGTTGATGTTTTCCATGGGAGGTTTAAACTGCTGCTTATTCTAACTGCGTGATCTCTGTTATAGTGTAACTTTACAAAAATGGAGCATAAAACCCCAGAGGGGTGGCATCTTTAACTTCTGATTAGGTATATTTGTGACAATAAGAATATATAAAATGACACAAATTAGACTCCTGATGGTGCCAGTATAGTGGCCTTAACAGCATTTAATGTGTGTTTAGATTTACATTTTTGTGTGTGTGTTTGGGGGAGGGGGGGGGATTTGGGAATTCTTAGACTGATGATTTTTCTTCTACAGAGGACCTTTGGGAGAGCCTGGAGAAATCCAGTGGTAAACCTATTGCTGCTGTAATGAGTACATGGACCAAACAAATGGGATTTCCACTCATTTATGTGGAAGCAGAGCAGGTAAATTGTGATGATAAACACAGAACATCATTAGATGCTTTGAAATTCCAGTTACACTAAATGTTCCTCTGCACTTCAGAAGAAAACATTACCTTTCTTAAGTGTCCTGGATCACTTTTAATAGTATCCAGTCATTTCAGAACTTTAACTTTCTTCTGTTTGATCAGGAGGCAGTGCAGTGCCTTGCTTTTGTTCCGTGACAAAATCTGCTCCTGAAGGGAGGGAGAATGCTGTTAGATAGCATGTCACTTTTACGTTCAATCACACTGTTGGGAGGGGGGTGGTGTTATCGTATATTCTTCATAATTTAAAATTAGACTGGACAAAGTATCTTAAGTAGAGGAGCTTCTGTCACTTTCCTTGGGGAATGCTGTTCACAGCGGTATGGAGTTCATTCCCCTGATGCATCCAGCTCATGTCTAAGCTCCAAGCACATTAAGTCTCCTTTTTGTTCTGTGTGTGCATTAAGTATAGGGGAGAGAATACCTGGCATGACTCACTTCTTATTCCAGTTTAATTACAATGACTTTAGGAGACTGGCCCTATCAATCTTCCTTGTGTTAATGAATCAGCTGTGGATTAAGATGCATGGCCAGTCTTGCTAGTGGGCTACAATCCCTAGGATCCTCGCAGTGTATGACAAAGGTAGCTGTGATCCATTAGTAAGTCACTTTCTGAGTTAAATTCAAAGTGAATCCAGCAATCCTGTGGCTGAATGAATGATGTGAAGGGCTGTATTAGCTCAGGTTTCTCAAAGGAAACATACCATCCAGGTTTATAGACAGGGATGTAGAAGCTTTACTGACGTTACTCCAATGGACTTGAAATAGTCTGTGCCCTCTGGGATTAACAGGGAGAAAATTGGTTAATGCAGGTGCTAAGATTTGAGATTGGGGAAATAATTCCTGAAAGAGTTTAATGAACTGCCATGATAGACTTCCTGTTTCTGAAATGGTACAGCCAGAAGACTGATCTGCCCTCAATTGCTCTGAAGTCTTTTGTGTTCTCTAGTGACCAATTTTCAGTTTGCTGTTTTTCTCGATACGGTTGGCAGCGTTGTAAACATTCAGAGAGAGAGACGGTCTCAGACACCTGCAGGAATGAGGAGCTGAGATATGTGGTGTTTGAAATTAAAATGTTGAAACACTGCATATAAATTAGTCTCTTGACCTCTAATTCTCTCTAGTTCATCATACCTAATATACATTAAGAATGTTATAATGGGGCAGTAAAATTGGCAAATTATTCTCTGAGCAAGTGCATCATTAAAGTTAGATGCATCACACACTGTTAGGACCGGATTACCGTATATTCTTCATAATTTAACATTAGAGTGGACAAAGTATCTTAAGTAGAGGGGCTTCTACCACTTTCCCTGGAAACTGTTCTCCAGTTTAATAATCTCACTTTCAGTAAGTGTCCCCCTTTTTAATGTCATCCCCTTACTTTTAGTTCATACCATCCTATACAGTGTCTTTCAATCACTGATGTTACACATTTCAAATACTTGTTGGATGATTCTCACGTACCTGTCATTAGTAGTTGCTTAGCCACTTAGTCACTTTTTATAAGCTAATGTTTCTATCACCACTAATTTTTCCTTTTTCTCTTAAAATCTGGTGTTGAGGCACTTATGACTTAATACAATATGTTAGGTCTCACTAACACTTTATAGACCACTATCTTCTACTATACTCGGATGCAGGGATAGGCAACCTATGGCACGTGTGCCAAAGGTGGCACGCAAGCCGATTTTCAGTGGCACTCACACTGCCCGGGTCCTGGCCACCGGTCGGGGGGGCTCTGCATTTTAATTTAATTTTAAATGAAGTTTCTTAAACATTTTAAAAACCTTATTTACTTTACATACAACAATCGTTTAGTTATATATTATAGACTTACAGAAGATCTTCTAAAAACGTGAAAATGTATGACTGGCACGCGAAACCTTAAATTAGAGTGAATAAATGAAGACTCAGCACACCACTTCTGAAAGGTTGCTGACCCCTGCTCTGATGTGATGAGCGTAAGAATGGCCACACTGGGTCAGGTCCGTCTAGCCCAGTGTTCTGTCTTCTGACAGCAGCCAATGCCAGATGCTTCAGAGGGAATGAACAAAACAGGGCAAGTTCAAGTGATCCATTCCCTTTGTTCAGTCCCATCTTCTAGCAGTCGGAGGTTTAGGGACATCCAGAGCATGGATTGCATCCCTAACCATCTTGGCTAATAGCCATTGATGGAACTGTCCTCCAGGAAGTGATCTAATTCTTTTTTGAACCCAGTTATACTTTTGGCCTTCACAGCATCCCCTGGCAATGAGTTCCACAAGTTGATTGTGCATTGTGTGAAGTACTTCCTTTTGTTTTAAACCAGCTGCTTATTAATTTCGTCAGGAGACACCCCCAAGCGCTTGGGTTATGTGAGGGGGTAAATATCACTTCCCTATGTACTTTCTCCATACCATTCATGATTTTATAGATGCCTCTACTAATGTTGACCAAAGTTGTATTTGCCTTTCTTGGTGCCATGTTGCATTGCAAACATGTAGCTAACTTGTCTTTCACGTTCTATGGGAACCATAGTGGACCATAACATCTTGAGGAACATTTACTATGGGTGCTTCTGTCACCTCCTCTACTTTAATTCTGATTATTGGGGCTTTAACCTACAGTACTTTTCAAGCCCTATACTTTCAGGTTTAGAAGCACCTTTAAATGGAAAAGGGTGGACTTTACTTTGGTTTGACACTGTTTAAAATGGAGAATTACTCATTGGGGGAAAGTGCTATGTGTAGCCATTCCGTCACACTTTAAATAATTGACAATCATCCCAGGCTTCTTTCTTCGTGCTTCCTGCAAGCTGGAACCCAATTCTCCACTCTGAAGCAAAAGTGGCAAAGCAACTTTAAAAAAAAATAAAGGATGAATGAATAACCTGTCTCGAGTCATCCCAGTGCTGAATGAGGATCCCAAAAAACTTTGCCAAGTTGGCATGCATTAGCTTGGGAAAAGTGCTGCCTGACAAATTTTGCCTGACTCAGGCAGGCTTTGAGGACCAGCACTGTGTAGCTAATGTGCCCAAGCTCCAGTAGAGGAGAAGTTCTCCCTCCAATAGCTGTGCTAATGGACCACTTCCTGCCTTAACTGAAGAGCGTTTGATTGCACTTCTGACTGTATTTTTGTGAGCATTTAATCTCCAAGATATGTGCTATATAACCAATTTGTCAATCCTTCAAACCATTGGAAGCCTCATTTCCCTTCAGACTGTGGCAAAGCTGTCTCTGCCTCTACTCTTCATTAGTATTTTTATTACCTCTCTATTCTAGGAGTCCACCTGTAAAATGTCATTGCATGTAAATGATACTTTTTCTTCCAAAGCCTTTGACCTTAGCCCAGCACTGCTGTAACAGGCAATCTTCCGATGATATGAGTGCTCTTGTTCCTGTTAATTACAAGAAGCAGGAAACGACTTCCTGATACTATTCTTTTCAGATTAGTCGTTCCAGGCACCAAATACCTGTTTCACTTTTCTGACTTGGCAGTTATCACCACTGCTGTAGTTGGGATTCTCTTGCATCTGATTTTCCTAAAATGAACATTTTTTTCTTTGCCTATTTTTTCCCTTTTGTGTCTTGTCTTTACATTTGAATAGCCTTACAGAATCATACTATACCAGGGATTAAAATATATGGACTTCTTTCTATCACCTGTTGTTTGAATTTTTTTATCTATTGGTTTCTAGAATATATTAGATAAAAGTGCTTTTCTGCACTGAAGACACTTAACTGCCACGGTTACAGTTTGTCAGTCTTGGAGTAGGTGAGCCTGTGAAGAATGACCCTATTGTACTCCCAGTAGGCTTTCAGCATTGGTACAGATGAAGGACATGTTTGAATTTCAGCTGCTTTGATTCTGGTTCTCTGTGCCTGCAGTTATGGGACAGGCTGGGGACTTCAGATGAGGAACTCATACCTTAGTGACAACTGGAGGCCACTCTTGATGAATGGAGATTTCAGCTCCACTATCATTTTGGGGAATAATAATCAAATTAGGGGTGTTTCTAGTGGGGTTCTGCAGGGACTGGCACGAGGCTCACCACGGTTCAACATGTTCATCAATGCTCTGGAAGTAAATGTAAAATGGCTGCTGATAAAATTTGCGGCTAACCCAAAGCTTAGCGGAATGATAACATATGACACCAGGGCAGTGATACTGGATGGCTTGGTAAGATGAGCCTGTTCCAACAAAAATGCGTTTTAATATAGCCAAATGCAGAATTATACTTCTAGGAACAAGGAATGCAAGCCATGCCTACGGAATGGGGGACTGCATCCTGGAAAGCAGTGATTTAGAGGTCAGAACGGACAAGCTACTCAACATGATCTCCCAGTGTGATGCTGTGGCAAAAAGGGCTAACGCAATCCTTGGATGTATAAACAGGGAAGTAGTGAGTTAGGAGTAAGGAGGTGATTTTAGCTCTATACAACACTGGGGAGACCAATACGGGAATACTGCATGCAGCATTAACCTTTGGAGCAAACTGCCAAGGGGGATGTGGCAGATTCTCAATCTCTTGGTGTCTTGATTTGTAGACCGGATGCCTTTTTAGAAGATACGCTTTTGCCACATACAAGTGATTGTGCTTAATATAGGGGTAACTGGGTAAAATTGAATAGCCTGTGCTATGCAGAAGGTCAGACTAGATGATCTAGAAGTCCCTTCTGGCCTTAAACTCTATGGATCTTTAAATGTGCTGGGACTCTGCCCTGAATCTAGTGAATGATACCCTAGTATCCATTTCCAGTTGTGTTGCTTGCTAGTTTAAAAAAAAAAAACACCACCTCTGCCCCAATTGAGTGGGAGAAGGGGAACTGGAAAAAAAAAAACATTTTCCAGTTATTCTGAGTTTTCATGACAATGTTCTTCCATCATGGAAGTTTTTGAAATCGATACTACTCTAGCATTTATTTTCCATTTTTAGCAAGAAGAGGACAAAGTTCTGAAGTTAGTCCAGAAGAAGTTCTGTGCCAGTGGACCATATAGCGGTAAGATGAAGGCTAATAGCAGGAGTCGAGCCGTGCATCATATTGTATGCCGCGCCAGCACTTCCGTGAAACTCAACTCTTGCACTGTCTGATTGCACAGGCAGGTGCCCTTTTAGGATTTAGATATTTTTTTAAATACTTGTTAAAACCCAAAGTTAAGCTAAGCCCTGGGTGCTCTTGCATTTTTAGAGTATGTCTATGCTGCAAAGAAAAACCCAGCACCGAGTCTCAGAGCCCAGGTGGATTGACTCAGCCTCACTGGGTGTGGGGTTAAAAATAACAGTGTAGACGCTTGGGCTTGGGCTGAAGCCCAGATTCTGACACCTACGGCAGGGAAGGAATCGGAGCCCAAATGTCTCCACTGCGGTGTTAGCCCCAAGCGCTCCACGAGCCTGAGTCAGTCGACCTAGGCTCTGAGAGTTCTTCCTCAGCAGTGTAGATGTATCCTGAGTCTGCATGTTATTATCACATATATGGGGGAGAGACTTGCACCTGTAAAATGCTTTTATATTATCGTAGTAAGATGTTTAAACCTTTGTTCAATATCCAGTCTAGGGCCTTGACTGCCATCTTAAAGAGCTCATCTTATGGGCCTCAGTAACCGAGTAAATTCTCCATGTATAAGAGCAAGCACAAGCTTGTCGTTTATCATTTAAGTAGCTACAACTGCTGGTTAGCTACTGCGTGTACAGAAATTAAAATGTTTTATTTCAGAAGTGATATATGGACTCCAGTTGTCAGATTCTAAAATGATCCTTTTCTCTCAGAATCGTTGCCATTTTTCTGACTGTCAGAATAAGCTGACTTTAAACTGTTGTGTTCAATTGGCCACTGAAACCTGCTGGAACATCAGCCTGAACCTCTGTGTCGAGTAGTGTCTGCTACCTCCTTTCCTCAGGCTTCATTTTTTCCTTTCCCATGTTTAGGGGAGGACTGCCCTCTATGGATGGTCCCCATTAGTATTTGTACAAGCGATGACCCCAGCTGTGCCAAAATGCAAGTGCTGATGGACAAGCCAGAGCTGACGTTGGTTTTGAAAGATGTTAAACCAGGCCAGTGGGTGAAGGTGAGTTTGTGCAGAAGGGAACATATGCATGAGACTTAAATTCAATCTCACTGAGATGTTCCATTATGCTTCATTCGGTCTATTTGTTTTCCTTTCCTACTCTTTTGTGTTGCAAGCTTGCTGTGCTTCTGGTGGGTCTTGTCGGTTGCATTACCCTGCACTGGCTCTGCTCCATAGTGCTTGCTTAGTGAGGTCCTTTCCCTTTGAGGGTTTGCTTCCAAGAGCCTTCTAGACAACGTAAACTCAGACCAATTAGGAGTCCACGCTTGGAAAAGCTGAGTGATGCCATTAAACTGAGGCAGCTTTTGAATTGAACTGTGGTGGCTTCTTGTGCATCCCCATAGCAACCACAGCTTAACTAAGCCCATCCTGGCCAAAAATAGTCCTGTTTATCTTTCATGAGTGTGTAGAGTTTTTACTGGCTATTACCAGGCCAATACAGATCTGCAAGTGAAAAATTCAGCGTTAAGGTCTTCTGTAGATAGTGGTGCGTGTATCAGAATCTAAATGTCAAAACTGAAAAACACTTACCTTGTTGGATTGCTGTCATATGAACTACTTAGGTTAAGGAATAATCATTCTTAAGGTAGAGAAGTACTTTGAAAGGTGACTCCATGAAATAACATTATGGGCCAGTCTCTCACTGATTCCATATCAAATGGGCGCTGTCCCATTCTCAACCTTCAGCTACTAAACACCTTAATCAGGAAATCCAAATTCCATACGGTAACACTGGTATCGATTATCCCATCTCTCCCCCACGGGGCCTGGTTTGTGGCTCTTGGCATTGATGCCTACTTCCACATCGACATTCATCCGGCCCACCAGAAATTTCTCCATTTCCAGCTAGAACATCACCACTACCAATTCCACGTCCTCCCTTTCGTCATAGCAACGGGTCCGTGAGTCTTCATGAAAGTCTTTGCCATCATAGCAGCACAAATACGCTGCCTCGGCTACTCTGTGTACTCCTACCTGGACAAATGAATCCTTGTCACGCTATCCCGACAAGAACTCACCTCTGCCATCCTCACCTTCGCACTTTCCTGACATCTCTAGGTATTTGCATCAGTGAGGACAAGTCAGTGCTCCTGTCTACACAGATGATTCTGTTTGTTGGGGCATGGCTCGACTCCATTGTGGCATGAGCCTTCCTCCCGATGGACGGCCACTCTGAGAGCCATAATTGCAGACCTGCATCTCAAGCCGCGCACCACGGTCTGCTGTTCTCTCTCTCTCTCTCTCTCTCTCTCTCTCTCTCCTTGGACATACCTCCGTCACACCACACACAAGTCTGCACGTGTGTCCCCCACCTGTGGCTCCTCTCCATCTACATACCCAACAAGGACCATTTGGGGCCAGAATTGTTGTTCTGCAAACAGTTCTGGCCTCCCTCATGTGGTGGACTGATTCTTCCAAGGTCATGGTTGGGACCCCCTTCATCCTTCCCACCCTGCAGGCCACTATCACAACAGACACCTCCCTTGCGGGTTGGGGAGCCCATCTAGACCATCACACAGTCCAGGAGGGTTGGATGCCACAAGAGATCAGAATGCACATAAATGTGCTGGAACTGAGGGCAGTCCGTTTTGCATGCCAGGCATTTCTTCCTCTCATCTGGTCTCGGCACATTCAATTGCTCTACAACAACATCGCAGCGGTCGTGTACATCAAGCCGGGTGGTGCCAAGTCTCCCGCCTTCTGCACTGAGTCCATTCACTTTTGGAACTGGTGCATCAAACACCACATGACGCTCCAAGCCACATACCTCCCAGGCACCCAAAATTCCCTAGCTGACACACTCAGAAGGACTCTACCTTGACCATGAGTGGGAGTTACACAAAGTCACACTCTGATACGTCTTCCATAAATGGTGCATCCCACGGGGGCCTCTTTGCTAACCGAAAGCTGCCCCTTTATTGCTGTGGGGAGCCATAGGGGAAGATTCACAGGGCGACACTCTTCTCTCCTAGACGGGTGACCTCCGCTATGCCCTTTGCCCTCATTCCCCTCCTCCCACAAGTGTTATGCAAGATCTGACGGGACCAAGCTACCGTCATACTTGTAGACCTGTTCTGGCCACACCAGTTCTGGTTCACGGACTTCCTCATACTCTCCACTCACTCGCCGCTTTGCCTCCGCTCACTCCCGGATCTCCTGACACAAGATCAGGGCCAGGTTCGGCACCCTAATCCAGACACTTTTCACCTCGGCCTGGTATTTGGATGGGGCTCAAGGGTAGACAGAGCCTGCTACACCCCAGTGTGAGGCATCCTTAACCAAAGCAGGAGGGCATCCCCCAGGGCCAGCTACCGAGCTACGTGGCAACAGTTCATCTCGTGGGCTCTCTGCCATCAACACCCACCGAGTGTGATATTTATCGTCCTCGACTACTTTCTTGATCTCAAAATGTCAGGCCTTTTCAATTGCAAAACCTCTGAGTCCATTTGGTGGCACTCGGTGCCCCTCACTCTTCCCTCCCCCATGGACAACGCCTCTGTGTTTACACATCTTACCACCATCCGTTTCATGAAGGGTTTACTCAATACCTTCCTGCCAGTACTCAAGCTCACATCCCTGTGGGACCTTAACCTCGTTCTCTCCACCCTCGCAAAGCCACCTTTTGAGCCGCTGGCAACGTGCTCCCTCTCTCACCTCTCCATGAAGGTGATATTTTTGTTGGCCATCACCTCAGCTAGATGGGTCAGTGAGCTGGTGGCCATGATGGCAGATTGCCCTTATAGATTGCCCCATGATGGAGTCATGGCACACTCTACGCAAGCAAAAGCAGCCATGTCAGTCTGGCTCACGGATGTCTCGTAGTAAGACATCTGTCATGCAGCAACTGGCGCTCCATACACACGTTCACGTCTCACTATGCCATCGCCCAAGCGGCGGCTGCAGGTGCTGCTGTAGGCCATGCCATACTGCAGACTGCCTGTCCTCGCACCTGCCTTCGCACTGCTCACTACTCACCTTGTATGGAATATGCATAGGGACTATCACTCAAAGAGGAGAGGAGGTTGCTTACCTCTAATTGGAGGTTCTTCGAGATGTGTGGTCCCTATTTGTATTCCAATACCTGCCCTCAATCCCCTCTGCTGCTGACTGGAGTACTCAGCAGTAAGAGGGATACTGGAGAGGCGTTGATCCACACAACCTATTATACCCTCGGCTGCGAGCATGAGGGGATGTACGACGCACGTGTTGGTCAACAGGCACTGCTAAGAAAACTTTCCGGACTCAGGTGCATGGCGCACATGTGCACCCACATATGGAATACACATAGGGACCACACATCTCGAAGAACCTCCAGTTACAGGTAAGTAACATCCTCTTTTCCTGCTGGCAGTTCTGCAAGTTCACCTTGGAATCAGAGAATGAAGCTGAGTTCCTTCCTTCTCTCCAGTAATAAGGATGCATAACTTAAAAGACAATGGACTTACACGTTTGTCAGTGAGGGCGGGACTTGAACTGCGATATCTGTGATAGTTAGTGATGCCTGAGAAGGAAGGAACCCAACCCAAGGTGAACTTGTAAGGCTAGCAGGTAACAAAAACCATAGTTGTGTTTGTAAACTGAGATCATTTGATATGGACTCAGTGAGACACATCTGGAACCCTACAATGTCATTTCAGAGTCACTTTTCAGAATAGAGCTGCATGGTGGTGCTTGATCTCTGGTCCTGTGGCGTTCAAGGGTTGTTCTATTTGTGGTGTGTTGGGACTTGACAGATTTGACTCCTGCTTGTTTCAGTTGTGTTACTATCTTCTTGAGAAGAGATTTTGCATTCCTCTTACTGGCTAGAGGAGGAACACTGCATCCTTGGATTCCAACACAGGGAATTCTAAGAGGTTTAAAGTGGGGAGTGTAGGGCCCTGGGTGGGCTTCACCAAGATTAACCTTCAGATGTGCCTGTTGAGAATGGGAGAAGCAGAGTTGAGATCATATTGTCTGAAATATCACTTCCTCGCCCTTCTGAGAGAGAATCACCATCCTTTGTTTTGCTTCGCTAAATCAGCCCACTGCCTGGTGCAGTTACACCTGCAGAGGTATGAACTTCCCTCTGTCCTGTTTGGGTGATAAATTCAAAGCCTGGCTGAGCTCATTTATATCTTAACACGGTTAAACCAGCCCAGACGTGTGAACACCCAGCTTGAGTCACTGAAATGTAATATTATTTCAGCTGACATGCAGTTTATCACGTTTACTTACCACACAGCACTTTTACACAGGACAGAGAAGTTTAGTTGTCTTTCTGCCGGAAGTAGAAAGAGATCTGCAAACTTGATTTGGATGGTTTCTAAATATTGCACTGGCATTGCCAGTATCAGAATTGAATTGAGCTGGTTGTGGAGTGACGTTAGATACCGCAGTTTTTGTTCTTCCTCTGTACTTAGATGTGTGTCTACACTGCAGTCCCTTTCGCTGATTCCTCCAAGACCCAGAATGCTGCAGTCTGCCTTCAGACATATACAGATGCATGTCCATGTCACCCCATCCTCAAACAGCTCCACTGACACTCTGTTCGCTTTAGGCTTCCATTCAGAATTGCTCTCCTTGTTATGGAGTTGATCCAGTCTACCTCATGGAGCTAGTTTCTCTCTGCTCTCTTCCCCACTAATTTTAAATACTAGCCTCTGTCTCCCCCACATAAACTCACCACTGATGGTGCAAGAGCTTTCACCTCTGCCGCTCCTGCCATTCTGGATATCTCTGCTTCAGCACACCTTATTTCAGATCTGTTCTCCCTTGATCATACCTCTTAATTTCTTTTTCCCTCTGTGCTGTGCAAAATAGTTACGATTTTTAAATGACTGCATGGCTGATTCTGCTGCATGTACAGACAAAGACTATTTGAAAACTGTTTCCATATACTCCAGAAGGACAACAGTGTGCTTATTTATTCAGTGCTGGTAATGTTGATTTTGTTTTGGTGTATTTCAGTTAAACCTGGGAACAGTAGGGTTTTATCGTACTCAGTACAGCCCTGACATGCTGGAGAGTTTAATACCAGCGATCCAAGACCTCTCCCTACCCCCTGTGGACAGGCTTGGGCTGCAGAATGATCTCTTCTCTCTGGTGAGCAACATGCTTCCTGCCCCGGGTTGTCCGCTTTGCAGATGATGATGAACGAGAACTACAGTTACTGTAGCTATCAGTGTCTGAAGAGCCAGGCTCTGTTCCTGGAGTCAAAGCACCTTTGGGATTACTGCATACAGAGGATTATTAATGAGCTTTGCAAGTTAGAACTTGTACTATAAATTTAAATCCTGTGGCACGAACCTGAGCCTGCAACTCTGTTTTGCTGTTTCCTGCAGGGGTGTTTCACACTTAGTGTTTTTTATAAACAAATAGTATCTGGAAAACTTCCCTTGCTTCTCTCACCTGGGTCAGGATTAGTTCCTGATCCCTAAAAGGGTTTTGAGTAAAGGGCTTGTTGGGGAAGCTTGTCAACTGTCTTCCCTCTGGGGACAGAATCCATTTTTATGTCCCACATACTATACACTTCTTTTTGAAACTGCATAGGGTTTGAGCATTAGATATGAAACAGTCGACCCCCCTTCTCCTTTCCTGAAATTGGCTGGATAAGGTTCTCTTTTGCTGAAAGAAATGACTGGTGGTTTTGGACACAGTGTCAAAGCACAGATTTGCATTAAAGCAAGGTGTACCAGCTTTGAGTATCACCTTTAGAAGATACAAATGTCCCATGAGGTGGGCTCTTGGAGCAGTTAGCGCCTGTAACTGAAGTCATACTTTCTTATATTGCCGGTCAGCAATCAGTTGAGGGATTTAAACACAATTTTGAGACTATATTGATTTCCTGCAACTTTAGAGATAGAAATAGTCTTAGGCTTGTAAAGTATGCCACGGTTTAGCTGCTACAGTTTTTAAGGAGAAGCTGTCAGTCGTTTTGGCCCGTAGCTTAGGTATTGTAAACTGCTCGGAACAAAAATATTTTCATGACACTTTTTAAAAAACAGTTATTTAATTCTTTTCTCATAGTGCTGGAAACAACCATTTTGTGCTAGCGCACAAGAACTGGGAAATGAAACTGACTTCCCTAGTTTCCCTGTCCCAACTGAACGAAGGGCAAAAAGTAAACAGCAAAAATGGTAACAAGTAAAATTTAGATGTTTAATCCAAAATGAGGTTTCAGTGGACACAGAATCTGACAGGGAGAAAGGAAGGTCTCGGGGGCGGGGGGTTCTGTTTTCAGCCCTAACACAAACATACTGTGACTTTGAGAAAGTTGCTTAAGCTCTGTCCCTCGATTTTTCCCATTATTATCCTTAGCCTCCTTTTTATAAAGTGCTTTGTCTGCAGTTCAGTGCACTCTGGGTGCTGTGTATTATTAATAAGGCAGGTGAGAAACTCTCGATAGACCCATCTTGACACCATCTTTTTCCACACACAAGTGCAGCTCACATTCAGACCCTGTAGACTGTGAAGAGGAAAGAATGTTAAATAACTATGTGGTGAACTATTGACTGTTTCAGTTCTGTTTGGAGATGAGATTAATTTGTCTCTTTTCCTCTCCCAGGCCCGAGCTGGAATCATTAGCACTGTAGATGTTCTAAAAGTCATGGAGGCTTTTGTGAATGAGCCCAATTATACTGTGTGGAGCGACCTGAGCTGTAACCTGGGGATTCTCTCAACTCTCTTGTCCCACACAGACTTCTATGAGGAAATCCAGGTGTTTGTGAAAGATGTCTTTTCACCCATAGGAGAGAGGCTGGGATGGGACCCCAAACCTGGAGAGGGTAGGAGATTTTTTTATGCTATGGAATTTAATAGTGGTTTTGAAATACTGCTATATGGTGAATAGATTAAAAATTTTGGGGGGTGCAAAGCATTTTGAGGGGTGGGGCAGTGCTGCTGGTGTGTTTAGAAAAATGTTCCTCGTGTTTTCCTGCTGCAGTTAAAGCCAGCTGACATGGTAAAATCCATCTCAGCATGATTCTGTGCACCTTGAAAGGTCTCTTACCCTAGCTATGAGTCTGATAGTGCAAAGATTGCAAGGCCAATGAAAAACTTTATGCATGCACTACTTGTCCTGGACTAATCTGAGTCATTGTTGTAGCAAAGCACTGACAGGTATAATCCCCATTTGAGCCTAACTTCAGTTAGGCCAGATTAC
Organism: Terrapene triunguis; assembly: GCF_002925995.2. Lineage (NCBI taxonomy): Eukaryota > Metazoa > Chordata > Testudines > Emydidae > Terrapene > Terrapene triunguis. The sequence goes on from NW_020664544.1 coordinate 4,859,759, forward strand.
AGATCTAACTATTTGTGTCTAGCCTTCAAAATCCCCTTCTCATGAACCTCTACTCAAAAATCAATGCACTCTCCAGCAGAACCAGGGGAGTGGAAAAGATCTAGCTTTTTTACACAGATTACAAGGATGTGGGAGAGAAGATGATTGGGCATTTATAGCCTGCCCTAATGGCTGTAGGTCGTGAATGGAGCTGCTTAAATATTGTCCCAAATTAATTTTTCTCTCTTCCTTACCCTTGTTTATCAGGTCATCTGGATGCACTTCTGAGGGGCCTGGTTTTGGGAAAACTAGGAAAAGCTGGGCATAAGGCAACATTAGAAGAAGCGCGACGTCGGTTTAAGGACCACGTAGAAGGAAAACACATCCTGTCAGCTGACCTGAGAAGTCCTGTAGGTTACTGTGAACTCTACTTCCTAATGGAGCCAATCCCATTTTCACTCTGCCTCTTGTTCTGTACCAAACTGTTGTATTTACGGTGACCAGAATTAGTATGAGTCCCATACTGCAGCACTGCCTGCCTAGGTTTTTGTCCCTGAATTAGGTTTGTACAGAGCAGATCTTGCCTTTTGTTTTTGGAATTTTGCTTCTAGCAAGTTTGCAATCCTCCTCATTGCTTTGGAACTTATTAGTGAACTGATCCCCATCCCCTTTGGCAAGCTAGCAGAAATCAGTGCCGCAGAATTAAGGTTGCTTGGTAAATGCATTTCTGCTGTGCCCTATATTGAATTGTGGCTGGCTCCAAGTCAGTAATTCAGAGTTTAATCCTTAAATTGCTGGCTTTCTCCAGGCAGCTGACTGAATGCTTATAGGTGTTTAGTCTCATGAGGACTAAAATGCTTTATTTAACTGAAATAATTGGGCTCAACATAGGAGTATTTGGATAAAATTCAGTGGCCTGTGATATATAGGAGGTGAGAGCAGATGATCTAATGGTCCCATCTGGCCTTAAACTCTGTTAATCTTTGTATATCTGTCACCAGTGAGTTAATGTAGTTTAATAAAACATTTACTCTTTCACTAGTATGCTATTTAGCATGTCTAAGGGAAGTGCCACAAAAACCCTAATGATCTCTATCCCCAGATCAGGGGTTGAAAATCACATTGGTCTGAGACTGACTAGATCAAAGGGTTGATAACAGTTTTAAGATCAGATATCTTGTGAATTACCAGAACCAGGAATGGTTTGTGCCTTATCCCACTGGAAATCACTTCACTGTCATCGCTTTCTTGCGACTGCCTCCTGGCACCACTGTCCCATGTTTAATTTCCAACATGATTTTAGCAGCCAAAATCTCTCTCTCCCTTTTCTAGTTAGATTAAAGCTTGACAGCATTTTTTAAAGTATTGATTTTTAGCTTTGAGGTGTCCTGAAGTGTGACTTGAAGCAGGAGGGCAAGGAGTAAGACAGATCTTTAAAGTCCACTAGCTTGTGACTTGCTGCGGCTGGGCCAGTACAGATCTTTTCGGGACCAGTAAACTTCTCCAAGATCTGGTCTCAGACCACTGATGAGAGAAATTTTATTATTGCAGATCGCTTATATTGTAAGAGAACTCCTACGGGTACTCTTGTGTATAATATCTTACCTATAGCCTATTCATCCATGTTGCCATCTTTTCCTCTGTCTTTCCATTTCTAAAAGCCTGCTTTTCAAGGAACCTTCCTTGTTTGTGTTCTCTCTTAGGTATATGTAACTGTTTTGAAGCATGGAGATGGTGCTACTTTAGACACTATGCTAAAGGTGAGTGCGCTCTTGTTGCCTTATGTTCCTGTCACCTCAAGATCTGTCCATTTATACAGCCAGGAACTAAATGTTCTTCCTCACAAACTGATCTATGAGGCAGTTTGTCTGAAGCTAGTGTCGCTCCCATCTTCTGCAGTGACGTGGAAACTAGTTTGCCACAGTACTGTTTGGTTACAAATAGTGTTAAGGTGCCATCTAGTGGGCTCCTACACCTGTTTTCTTAAAACAATGTACCATTGCTCAAAGGAGTGGTGCCTGCTTGACCCTATGTAAACTTTGTGGTGAGTAGTCCAGTGCAGATTACCAGTTGGCTATATGCCCCATTGCTGGGCAGATAATGTGGAGAGCTGTGGGAGTATTCATAGCCGCGTAGTACCACATGTCCACTTCATAATCTCCTATACTTGAGTGCCAGCCATGCAGCTCCAGTATATTGCGAATGATTTACTGTACAGGGTAAGAATCCACATAAGGATTGCTCCTAATCTGTGTTGTGTTTAACATTGCTTACTCTTGTTCCCTGAAGCTACACAAACAAGCAGATATGCAGGAGGAGAAGAACCGAATTGAGCGAGTCCTCGGAGCCATCTCTCAACCTGAACTGATCCAAAAAGTTCTGACCTTTGCACTTTCGGTAAGTTATCAGATGGGTTGGTGCTTGTCTACCTCGTGGGAACAGGGCTCTTATAGAGCACCTTGAGGTAGTAGGATGGACGGCTCTAGGGTAGGGTGAAGTATCAGAACTGCTTTTGAAAAGGACCCAACAACCTTTGGCCTCGTTGCCAAATCTTCTAGAGTCGTACTGTATCCCATGGTTAATGCGGCATAGACTTCTCAAGACCCCAGTGTCAGGCCCAAGAGGGGTATCGAGGGAGAGTGTGAAGGGGTGTCACCTGTCTTTGTATTTTAATGTTCAGCCCTAGACTGAGGATCTCTGCTCTCAGGCCCCAGGGTTAGTCATTCTCCTGTTTAACTAGTGTCAGCTCTTCCTCATGGATTGGCTTGTTGTTCTCTACCTTAAAAAGCCAAAAGGTGTACAGCCTGGGAGAACAGAAGCTGATAGATGCTGTCTACAAGAGCAACCTCTGAAAAGTGCCTTGGGAAATAAAGCAAATGGTCTGTTTCCGAGGACACTGGCTTGAATGTTTGCTTCCTCCTTGTTTGCAGGAAGAGGTACGTCCCCAGGATACCGTGTCTGTTATCGGTGGAGTGGCTGGAAGCAGCAAGCAGGGGAGAAGAGCTGCCTGGAAATTTGTAAAGGACAATTGGGAGGAACTTTATAATCGCTATCAGGGTGGATTCTTAATATCCAGACTAATAAAGGTGTGTGCAGTTGCCTGGAAACTTTGGACATGTCGTTAATAACATCTAGACAGTTCTAATTAAAATGGTTCTCCGGGCTTAAAAAATAAATATTCTTATCCCTTTTCAGCTATCGGTGGATGGATTTGCAATTGATAAAATGGCTGCAGAGGTTAAGGTAAGACTCATCTTGCTTTAATCTTGTCCTCTAACATAACGAAAGAGCGACTAGCTTTCTTTGACAGAAACAGGAGTGGGGGAGCCTGAGACTCCTGATTTCAAATCCCAACTTTTTCTCTTGACTCTGCCTGTGATTTTGGGCACTTAACCTCTGTTTCTCGGGCCTTGTCAACATGAGAAAGTTTCACTGGTTTAAGTAAATGGGTTTTTAACCTGATTTAGTTGAACCAGTGCAAACCCCCTGTGTGGATGCTTACTTTGGCTTAGTTTAATCTGATGCCTATTCAAGTCAAAGTAAACTGCAATAAACCTGGCTTGAACTAGAATAAGTGTCCACATAGCTTTTTGCACCCATTTAACTAAATTGGTTTAAAATCATCCCACAAGGTAAACTGGTGCAACTTTTGTTACGTAGACTAGCCCTGTTTCCACCATTTGTAAATTGGAATTAAAACCTCCATATGTCAGAAGTGGTGGGGTGGTTAACTATCTAATGTTCCTCTTTTTATGATGTAAAGTGCCACATAAACTATAAAGCAAATTGATTATAAAGAGGCGGTAGTACCACTATAATTAAGGTGGAGACTAGCTTACTGTTTAACAGCTGATTTTTCCAACTGCTCTAAAATTCACATATTTGGATGGTCTTGAAAATCCCTGTACTTCATGGGGATCCAGGGTAGATTAGTGGTCTAAATTTGAGGTCATTTGGCCTAGGGGTTCCCAAGATATGGTCCCCTAAAATAATCATGACATCAAAATGTTATAACTTTTTTTTTGTGTGCGTACCTGGGGCTCAAACTGATCTTACTCTCTCAGGATTGATCTCAACTAATGTCTAGCTGCCACTTTCTCTCCGGAAAAGCAATGTTCAAAAAGTTAGTCAGAGTTGGACAGCAGTGTGGTTTGAGCCAGGATGAGGAGCCAGAGAGTCATTTGCCAGTGTACAGCTACATTGGGGCAAGCCGGAACGTTTGCAGACAGTCTGATGTCAGAGTATGTGGCTGGCTCAATGTGACAAGCTTCGGCCATTGAATCTGAGCGGCACCCATATACTGAGAGTTCAAGGCCTGTCCGTGGCAGCTTTCTGAAAATGTGTTGTGGACAATATTTGCTCTTTGCCTGCAGAGGCTTCTTCTGGAAAGAAATATCAGATGTCACATGGCCCTTTTTAAAACATGTCGTCGTAGCCCTGTTGGTCCCAGGGTATTAGAGAGACGTGATGAGGGAGGTAATATCTTTTATTGGACCAACTTCTCTCACCAACAGAAATTGGTCCAATAAAAGATATTACCTCACCCACATTTCCTCCTTTATTAGAACAGTCATAGCAAACCTCAAATGATATTTTTCTCCCACAAATGCTATAGAAAAATCTAACCGTGCACAAACTACAATAAACATTTAAAATGATACTCCAAGCCAAAAGACCGTTTTTGTAGACCTTTTTCATCCCTGTTAAAATGGAAATCCCTAGTCAACCATAACAGGTGGGGCTATTGCCCCATCATAATCGGCAGATTCTCCATGTCTTGATGTCTTCAGATCAAGACTGGTTGCCTTTCTGGAAGAGATACTTAAGCCAAACACAAGCTATTGGGCTCAGTATAGGGGTAACAGGGTGAAATGTAATGACCTGTGTTAGACAGGAGGTCAGACTAGATGATCTGATGGGCTCCTTTGACCTTAAATTCTACGAATCTTTAAATAATATTGCTGTCACACAGGGCCTGGAGTAGTGTTTAGTTTTGCAAGTTGGGGTCATTTGGTCAAGGGGTTTCTCAGATACAGCTCCCACCATAAGAAGTTGATTTTAATATTCAGATTGTTCTAAAACCCAGAAGCCTAGTAAGATTGTCTTGAAAATGGATGTGCCGGAGCGGGGCTGGGTTTGACTTTGGGAGATGGGGGGAAGAACACTCAGTGAGAGGAATGAGCCACGTCACACCTCTGCAATCCTCCTGTGCTGCAGGGGATTGTGCAGAAGCCCTGTCCCCTACACAAAACTCAGCCGCTTATCCTGAGAAGTGAACAGAGTACTTTGTGGTGCCGTTTCCGTCATTATTGATACTATTACCTTGCTCACTAATGTGCTAATTCTCAGTGGCTCTCCTAGTCAATAGTATGAGTTAGTGAGGTTCTGCTGTAGCAGGGAAGAGCTCACTAGTATGCAAATAAATGTAATGATTATTCATCCTTATTTCGACAGCATCCTCCACTCTGCCCCTGTAGTCAGTTAATTCTGAAATGCTAAGTAACCGTCTTTAATGGAGTGTTCTCTGGCTGGAATTGTTTCCATGTGGTCAACTTCCATTCTTCCAGGGAGTGGAGAGAAGGGCAGGTCTGCGTGCTCTCAGCAGTGCCCCTTCTCCTCTGGGACAGAGGCCCATTTAAAAGCAGCATGTTAAAAAAAATCTGACCGTTAGCGAAGGTATTAGTAATCCTAAAGGGCCTTGGGCGTAATTTAGTGTCTTCCAAGTAGCCTAGTGACATTCACACCTTGGATTTGTTTCTCATTTGCTTCCCTCCCATGATGAGATGGCTGCTGGCCCTGTCTTTGTTTCAGCGCAGTTTGCTGTCACTTGTAGTCAGTACGGAGCAGTAGATGGCTCTGTCTCAACCAGTTTGCAGAAATAATGCTGTGGATTTTCCCTACCAGAGCAGACATTTTGCTGTTCCCCTGCAGTACCTGTGGTTACACAAGTAGCCTAGCAAACTAAGAGCCCCATCCTGTGGCCTTTACTCACCCAGCTACGCTCATTGACATCATTGTCTCCTCTCGCATGAGTAAGGGCTCCCAAGGAGCTAGATACTGTGTAATCGTTGGTTTCGTAGAAATACTTTCTACCCAACTGGTGAATTTGACCATTTAAAAAAACATATTTTTGTCTGTGGGTGTTACCCCTTTATGGATGATTGTGTGTGTTTTATTCAGGCCTTCTTCGAGACTCACCCTGCTCCATCGGCAGAACGCACTGTCCAGCAGTGCTGTGAAAATATCTTGCTGAATGCAGCTTGGCTGAATCGGGACGCCGAGAGCATCCACCAATATCTTCTGCAGCGCAAGGCCCCGCCAGCCATGGTGTGAATCTGTGCATGCGGCTGCTGCAGTCCTACTGCCTCGTCAGGGGGAGAGGGAGGAGCTACCCAACAGCTGGTTCATATGCCAAGAATTTGGAGTCTTTTCTCAAAGCAATGGGGATTGGACAATGAATGTAGTTAACTGGTTCCTGCTCACACTCCAGAATTAAATTCTATTAAAAAAAAATTATCAGCAATTCAGCAAAAAAAAGTCTGTAAATATGATAGTAATAAAATAGAGCATAACAAAACTGTGAAACTTCCTCAAGCCTTGTCAGTGGTTAAAATATTTAACACCCCCTTCCTACACTCTTATTGACAGATGTTCTGTTTTTTTACATCCCCTAAAAAGGAAACCAGAGGCTCTGGGTCAGTGGAATTTTGTGATGAGTCTGGGGCAGGAATGGGTTAACACCTCTGTGTAAGACAGAGACCTAAAAGACACTGTAGTGCGCGTCGTGTGGAACAGTTCACTATGAAAGGCAGGTAGCTGGTATAACATACTCTGAATCTGTGCATAAATTCCACTTGTGTGGTTTTTGGGAGATTATTTTCCTGCAACCTCCAATCAAATCCAAGGATAGTAGGTTCCCCCCCATCCCTTCTGTGTCACCTCTTGGCAAAAAGAAAAATGTTCTGTTGCTCTTTGGTTTTTCTCCTTGGTTCCACTTGCTGATGTCCTTCTTAGAGATAAAGGAATTGTTAAAGAAACATCTTTCACAGCCACATTAAATAAGAGATCAATTCATGCAATATTTTTTTCCTTATTAAATGCACCCTCAAAATGCATGTGAATGAGGAGATAGAGTAGTGTGTGACTGGTTCCCCATAGCCACCGTTAAGGGGCGGGCACCGTTACTTGTTTAAAAGATCTAGCTTGTCCAGCCTCCTCACAGCCATAGCCACACTTGCTTTTATTTTTGTTCCTTTGCTGTGATGTTGATGGTCATTTGATTCAGAAGCCTTAAATTAGTGATAACTGGTGTGACTTAGATGAAGTCTAAGCTGTGTGCCATCATTGACTTCACAAAACAGCATGGTCTACTAATCAGACAACACCATCTAATAAACGAACGTTTGAGTTCCCACGGTTTTTTCTTTTAACAGGAATTCATATTTGGTGTGGCTTAACTGTGTTTCAGAAGGTCATCAGACTAACTGTCCGACTGCTTCCCTGAAAATTTTTGTGCTATTGTTTTAAAATAAAAAAAAAAAATTAAAACAGTTGGCGTTAATAAAAATGTCAATGTGAAATCGATGTCCTGCTTTTTGTGTTCTGTTCAAGGCCTGAAGAGGCGTTGCTGCTTCAGATTAATCGTCGCAGAAGCCCTGTATATCTTGTATAGCATTTTGCATACAGCCTATATCCCAAATATGATAGAACTAATAGCTGAGGGACAGAATTTACGAGGTGTAGACAAGGGAGAAGATTCCAAATCTCAACTGCAAACATGAGATGAAAAGTTGGGGTGGTAGAGATGCAGGAAGATGTTTAAAGGGGCAGGAGCTGCAGAGGAGCTTTTGCACCAGCAGAGGTGAGATGATCTAGCAGTGCAGAGAAAGGGGAATAAAATAGAAACTAGTTGTATAAAGACCGCTGGCGCAAGTCATCCCGGGCTTTAAAAACCAAGGCGGGAGCTTGGAGCTGAATCCTGAAATGGAAAAGGAACCACTAAAGGCGACAGAATTGGGTTAATGTGGCCATGCTTAATGTGTGTGAGAAGGGGGCAGGGAGGAGAATTTTGCATAAGCTATAGGCAGGAAAGCTGGGACTTAAAGCTACAGAAGACTGCTCAAGGCACAGATCACTTGAGCATTGATGCTGAGTCAAGGCAGTGGTGTACGTGGGTAACAGGCAGCTTTATAGCTATTGCAGATGTGGGCTATTGAGCATCTTGAGCGTATAATGGTTGGTCTGAAAAACGCCAGCATCCCTACAATTAGTGTGGCTATATAGTCAGAAATGTGATTAAAATAGGCAATCGGTCGGCTCCCTATGTGTTCTGCATCGTATCGACTTAATTTACTGACCAAAACAATTTTTTTTTCGCGGCGTCAGGGCTGCAGTGCCAGTGTAACTGCAGATGAGCAAGCTGGTTTCTCTTGTGTGCTGACAAAATAACCTGCAAAGTTCTTCCAGTGTGATCGGTGATGTATGAAGAGGAAAGAATGCTGTTTGGGTTTCTGATACCAGATGCAGCTGCTAAGTTAAGACCATCTCATTTTGACTTGTAAACGAAGCATATTTGATTTGCAAGTTATTGAGGTAGAACAACAAAAATAACAACTTTGTGGTCACTGTTCAGTTGGCTGACTAACAAATGGAAAGCTTGGGTCTTTCTTCTGGATCCAGGAGAGTTGATCTAGGTTGGATCCCGGATGAAGATAAATCTCATTTCTTTTGTCCTCGTCCATCCAATCATCCTGCAACTTGGTACAAACTGGCACCCTGTCTAAAGAGATCCGGGACAGGAGTTGCTGCCGATCAGGCTTGAGGTGCCTTGGTGGGGCTTGGGTGATGAACAACAGGAATTTTGCGGGTTAGGAGTGAGGTGTATTTTGCTATGCTGTGTGCAGCCCATGGTTGCAACATCAGGGATGATTATAGGGAACCTCCATGTCAGCTCATTAAACAATTGTTTATTTGGAAGTTAAGCCCATGAAATGTTATACAGAATTCTGTTTGTTCTCCCCCCCCCCCTTCTAGTCTGTTTTACTCTTTATCTCACTAGCTCCGCATTGAGATCTAAATTAGGCAGGAAGTAGGAGACGTACAGCCCGGGAAGCAGTAGTAAAAGCTTTCCTAGCCTGCTTTGGAGATGTTTGCTTCCATCCCATCCCATCACTGGCCTGGCTGCTGCGAAATACCCCCAAATCTATTCTCCCTGCAGGAACCTTGGTACTAGGCTGACTCACATCCCAAGGTGGTTTGTGGAAAAATCTATATGGAATCTATCCTCCCTCACTGAAACATGGGCTTTCTGAGGGTCTCGTCTGACAATCTGGGTATATTCTACAGGCCTACTAGGACCTATAGCTCCTGGGCGTGGCTGCATCCCTAAGAGCAACTGAGAAGCAGCGTGTGACGTGCAAGAGTGGAAGTCCTGGGTTCGAATCCTGGTGACTGACACTTCGGATGAGTAATCTATGCCTCGTCTCACCCATCCTTGGGTACCACACTTGCCCCCTAAGCAGGCTGAGGTTTTGAGTTCATTTTAAACACTAAGATGCTGTCGTGAAAGGTTCCTTACCCCCTTCCCATGTTCTTCTGCATACTGGAGTGGAGGGCTATGGAAGTGGCACCTCAGCCTCAGGGACTTTGCTGTTGGTTTCTGTCCCAGACTGGTGGTGCTGTGATTGCGACCCATATCCTATGTGGAAGGTCCCTTTAAAGGAGCAGGAGCTTTGCATGTGCTAGAATGGCAGGTGGGCTTTGCTAAGCTCCATGATCGAAACAACCCCACTTGGAAATGGTGCTCCCGAGCCCCTATTTGGTTTTCTGACAGCTGTGCCAAAGCTGCTCATTTGAATCCCAGTCAACCGAGGTGCTGTGTAGGTTTGGAACAGATGCTGCTCCTACCACAGAGCTCACTTCCTGCTCTGTGCAAATGGAGGCGGGGCTTCCCTGAGCACAAAGCATCATATGTGCTGGGTGCTTTCCTTTGGGTGAAAGGTTTAACTGTCTGATCTCTCTACACCTAAGGCTACCGGGACCTAGTAAAGTTAAATCAGATTTTAAAATAAATTCCCTTGCTTATGCCACAAACTCCAACTTAAATCATTAAAACTCAGCTTTTAAAAAATACAGACATCAAATTCTTAGGATATCTCCATATATTATATTATATCTCCTAGAACTGGAAGGGACCCTGAAAGGTCATCGAGTCCAGCCCCCTGCCTTCACTAGCAGGACCAAGTACTGATTTTACCCCAGATCCCTAAGTGGCCCCCTCAAGGATTGAACTCACAACCCTGGGTTTGGCAGGCCAATGCTCAAACCACTGAGCTATCCCTCCCCCAACTCTTCACTTCCTATGGCTTGTTTGCTTTTGCCATTTTCTCAGCTTGGACTATGAAAGTAGCTGAGTTTCAATTTACTTCCAATCCTACTCAATTTCCTTTTCAAGTTCTCGTCCACCTGCACTTCCATGTCTGGACTGCAAATGCTGTAGAGGGAGGTTTTGGTTTCGACTCTCCACTGGCATTTTTAAAATGTCATTGAAATACTTACATTGGTTTTAAGTTTTTTATGTTAACTTTTTACAAAAATGGAGAGGTTGCATTTGACTTGAATTTTTGTTTACTTAGGAATCCATTGATGTTTTTCTACTCAGTACGTCATATCCTGTCAATTCTGCTGGCTCGTCTGAAGCAGATAGATACAAGCAGGCCTCAAACTCTAGGTGCAAACTTCTAGTTGGTCCTGTCTGGGAAAGGATGCCAACTATATCCTTCATTTTAGCCTCTAGGACCCTGATTCAAATGCAGCCAGCCTTGGTTGTGATCGGGAATTATGATCACCTGACAGTTTGATAGTCCATGCGAAGTGACTTGATCAATCCAATTTGGAGTGGACAGGTATCTGCATGATAGAAAATCCTGTGCTTGTTAGCCGAAGTCTGAATAGGCCGTGGGAGTAGTAGTCATGGCTGGTACGCAGTAGGAAGCTTGTTATACTGCGGCTAGGGCTATCAACCCAGCTCCTTTCAAAAGGATTAAATTCAGTTTTAAATTAGATTTTAAAGTGTTCTAGCCTTTTGACAAGGAGCTTTACTACTTTTGAGCAATGTCCTAGTCTCTCAATCTTACACAGAAGGTTAATTTCCAATCGTTTCAGGTTAGGGTAAAGGATAAAAGGAACATCCAACTGGGTGTTCCTACCTGGATCAGAGCTTCCTTTGGGGGGACACACAAATTGCAAGCGGTTCTGACTTGACGCAACACTGGGAAGCAATTTAGAAAACTTCAGATGAGTTTTATTTTTTTAAATATATATCGCAAAAGACAAGAAAGGCCTTCCTGCGTCCAGCCATCGCTGATGCTTGAAACCTCTTTCCCGGGGGACGAGAGAGAATATTTGGTCTCAGAGTTGAGGGGGAGTATTTATCCTGCCAGGCTGATGTGTGGAATTAAGCTGGACATAAACTTTTCAGATCCTGTCCCACTCTCCAAAAAACCTCCGCTTCCAAAGACAGGACCGTTCTCTCTGGTGGAGTCTGGGCTGCAGCGGCTGGAAAGAGGTGAAGTCTTCCCATCCCCATCTTTTCCAAACCAGAACTGCATTAAGAGCACATTCTTTATTTCTTACTGTCACGGGGCTAATTAAGGTGCCGCAGTGAATAAGCTCTGCGCTCGGGGAAGAGCAGTTGGTGAACCTGTGAATTTGAGGGGATTCAAAAAGCTTTAAGGCCGAGCAATGCGGAGCCAAACCTCTTAGCGGTGGTCTGTAGTCACTCTGCCCCAAGTCACTTAATTACATGGCCCTGTTTGTCTTACGTCTTTACTGGGTCATCAGATGCATAGGTGCTGGGGGGGGCTGCTGCACCCCTGTCTTGAAGTGGGTTCCATTATAGGGTTTACAGTTTGGTTCAATGGCTCTCACCACCCCCACTATACAAATTGTTCCAGCGCCCCTGATAAGATGCTGCTGTGAGGTCTCTGCTCTCTCTTTTGCCTGTAGTCAGCTGGGTAATCATTACATGCTGAACATCCTACCCTTCATCTATTAATCTGAGACACTTTTCACTAGTTAACAAAATCTGCCTTAGTCCATGAGAAACCCCCCCACCGAACTCTGTGGAAAGGGGGGAATACATTAGCTACCCCAATGTATTCCTTGCCCCCCCCCCTCCCAGGCTCAGAACTATTCTAGTGACTGTCTGGTAAAGGCAGGGTTGTGGCTAGCTTGATTCTAATACACTTCCCTTGATGCGAGGCTAGGGGGCTAGTCAAGAGGAAAGCGTGCTGCAGCTCTTCTAGCCACAAGCATGTTCTGCTCCGAGTGTGCAAAGGATCATAAAGCCCAGGCAATGCAACACTGCTCAGGCACCAGACGCAGCATTAGGCGGAGCAATGGGCAGCGGGTTGGCTCGGAACGGGTGTTTTTCCTGACCTGGCACTAGGTTAGGCTGAAGCCAAAGGATGTGTTCATTCAAGTGAAGCGTGCAATCGATCGACAGTCCCTGGTGAAAATGCAGCTGTCCAGGTGCAGACTCAAAGCGGCTCTGTTGCCACGGAGGGTGACAATGGGCTGCTCTCCCAGGGGCTACGCTCACTGATTTGGTTTGCACTAAGCACCAGACCCAGGGCCCCAAAGGGATTAGGTGCTTCAGTGCCTAATGGGTACCTCTGCACTGCAAAGAAGAGCCCAGGTCAATTGACTTGGGCTGGTGGAGGTTGAGTGGCAGGGCTAGAAGTGGCAGGGTAGATGTTCCTGCTGTGCTGGAGGCCAGGGTCTGAACCCAGCAAGGGGGGGTGGGTCTCGGAGCCCAGGCTCCGCCCAGTAGCGCAAGCCCGCATCAGTCGAGCAGGGCTCTGAGCCTTGCTGCCACGGGTCTTTTTTTGCAGTGTAGAGGTGCCCATGGTCAGTCTGAGCTCAGCCCAGGGCTGCCTGGGGGGGGAGGGGCAAGTGGGGCAATTTGCCCCAGGCCCCCATGAGAATATAGTATTGCAACTTTTTTTTAATGGAAGGGGCCCCCGAAATTGCTTTGCCCCAGGCCCCCTGAATCCTCTGGGCGGCCCTGGCTCAGCCTATGGCAGTTTGGAGCTGGCTACGGTAGCTGCTGAATGTCCCCTGGCCTGCCACGGAAACGCCTCCTCTCCCTGCACTGGAGGTAAAAGACTTTGGGCCGCTACATTAAGGGCAAGTGAGAGGGAAGGAAAAAGGTGACCATCTACCTGCTGTGTAAACTCCTCCAGAGGGGAAAGGACAAACCTTCTCTGTTCTCCTGTCAGTGTGTGTATGAAATCCCAGTGGGCCCAGCTTGCCCCCACTGTACTGTTGATCCTGTTTGTTACAGGGCTGGGCTGACTCCAAAAGCTTGTCTGCACTTGCGTGTTAACTCCGCTTCAGGTAGGGTGGGGGTACCCAAGCCTAAGGAAGTAGGGTGGGTAGGTCAATAGGTGGTGCTATTTTCCTCTGCCTCGGCCCTGCCATTGTACAAGGGGTAACGGTTGCTGGAGGCGCTCTCCTTTCAATGAGACACAAACGGGCGCTCTGACTCTCATGTGGTTCTTAAAAATTCCCTGGAGCTTTTCATCAGTGTGGGGTTCAGTGCTGGAGTCCTGCTCTGGTCCAGTTTGGGGTAATTACATCCCCCCACCCTAAATTCCCCCCACATTCTCAACCAGCTGTGGTATCCTCCTCCACTTCCTGTCCTAAACCCAGGCCATATCTCTTTGCCTGGTTGAACTATTGGTGCGTTCCACCCCAGAGGTGGCCGCATTTCTGGCTATGCTTAAATTGGCTTCCTCGCTGTTGCACCTTCTCCAAAGGCGGGCGTGAGTGTAGACACAGCTCCAAGTGTCTTACCAGCATTTTCACTCCCGTCCGAACCTTATTTGTAGTTCAGGAGCATGCAAGGGCCTCACCTGCGATCAGGGCCCCGGTGCACTTGGGCATTCTACAACCAGCTAGGAAGAGACAGTCCCTGCTCCCTGGAGCTTGCAATCTGTGGCGCTGGACTGTCAAAGGAGCAGCCAAATCCCACTGAATTTCAGTCCATGTAATTTAAGAGCATAGCCAAAAAGGTGGCAGGGGAAGAGACTTTCTCACGGTTACACGTTAGAGCAGCGTCGGAGCCCAGAACAGAACTTAGCTCTCCTGCCATGTACACCGACTGCCCTCTCCACTCCACCGCTCTGCCGCCTTTCAGCTGAGCCTCTCGAAGCTGTACCAATGTTCAGCCTCACAATGAAGCTCGCCCCTTTTACAGATAGGGCAACCGAGGCACAGAGCAGTTAAGTGACTCATTCAAGGTCACGCGATGAGCTAGAGTTGGCAGGAAAACCCAGCACTCCCGCCCCCCAGTCGTCTGCCCTAACCACTGAACCGTGCTCCCAGAGTTAGGAATAGAACCGAGGAGGCCTGGCCTTGCCAGTTCTCGCTCGAACCCCTCCACCCCGCTGGAAGGGTCGCGTCCCCAGCGTACCTGCGACGGGGTTGAGCGCTGGTCTAAAGGTCAGCTGTTTATCTGGAGGGGGATTCCAGGATTTCCCTCCCTGGTTCAGCTAGTCAGTTTATGAAAACAGGCAGATACAAGCCCGCTGTACCACGAATGCGGAGCACACCATTTATGGCAATGAAGAGCAGGCGCGTGCATCCATCACAAGAGAACAGCTCCAGCTGCAGCCAGGCCAATCAGAGCCCAGGCTGCAATCTCAGTTCTCTGCTCGAGCCTGATTTTACACTAGGTTCCAGTGCTTTGATTTCTGCCGGGGGGGGGGGGCAGATTTGTATGTGGCGCCTTAGCCCCTCGCTCCTTGGCTGTCCTGAAGGAGCTCACCCTTAGGGCAGGCGTATGCGTCGAGCTGTGCATAACACTGTTTCATAAAACTCCAGCCGTGCGTGCTGAAGGGTTGGCGTTTTTCACACGTGCCCTAATGCCCGCGCTCAGAGCCAGGCCACCCTGTGGTCAAACCCAGCAGCCGGGGCCACGTTACCATTTCGGGTGGAACCGACCTGCAAGTTATTGGCATTGTGATTTCAACCCCAAATGGTGCTGTTTGAGCTGTTTCACCTTGAGCCATCTGCCTGGCTAGCGGAGGGACCCCAGAGAGGAGTGACGGGGGTTTACGGGGAGAGGGATCCGCTCCTTGCCCCTGAATAACATCTCACAGGTGTTTCGTGAGTCGAGCTGCAAATAGGAAGTGGTCTTAGCCAATGTAGCTGTGAATTCTGCACAACCCCCTGCCCCTTCCTGGGGCCCGGTCTGATGATCTCAAAGCACTTTACAGGCATTCATGAACTCTGCCTCCTAACACCTTGACCAAGGCTCATCCCTGAGCGTATGTCATCACGACAGAGTTAACCTGGGTCTGGGCACCTGGTTAGCCCATGCATTCCCATGGGTCTTAGTGCCGCTCTGCTGTGAGCACCTTGGGTCAGCCTGCTGCGATGAGGGTCTCCCAAGTGGCGCCGCTGCTCACGGGCTGTGTCGACATGTAGCAGGCCATGCGGAAGATGGGGCTGAATCACCAAAGTGGTGCCTATAAACTGGCGGGAGCTTTCCAGTGCAGGAGAATACAGCCCTGAGGGAATTGGGCAAAGGCTCCGGACGACTACGACGCACCCGAGATAAGTAAGGGGGGTTATAGCCCGTGTCCACACTGAGGTGGGTGACAGCCTGAGTTAAAACAGAACCTGAGCTCTGACCTAGACCCCCAGCCGGGCAAGCCAGCCTGGGTTCAGAGCACCTCCATATTCAGCTCTGTTTTTGTGTGTGTGGACCTGAGTTAACGCTGCAGCAGAGTAGCCAGACCCTGTTTTACAGCTGGAGCCTGAGGCAGAGAGAGGCACAGGGACATCCATTAAGGCTGCAGCAAAGCTGAGGATAGACCCAGAGGTCCCAACTCCTGGCCCCTCTCTTTGATTTCCTCCCTTTTGACTATATTAAGCTCAGCTCCACTCACCAGCTGTATGTAATATAGTCTGAATGGGCCGGGGGCCAATGGATATTCCCTGTGATGCACGGACCCTCGGTGTAAGACAGCCTCCTTTGCGTTCTTGCTAGACTCGTCTCCCTGATTGAGGCGGTTGCTATGGGCGCTTGAGATTGCTCTGCCATGCATGAGCTGGCTAGGTCGTTAGTCCCCCGTCTGTCGGGCAATAGCTACTTCGGTGACTCACCCTGAAGTACAGCAGGACTGGAAGTCCGTGGCATTGTCTGGAGGACCAGAGGCTCCCCTTCTTCTCAGTTTCACCGGACATAGGATTCTTCCCTTCCAGGGCTAAACCGTTGGGCCACATTTCCGGGAGGCTGTCAAACAGCTCCCACGGTCCACCCCAGAGGGAGGTCACATGTCAACATTGGCTGAGCAATCCCTATGCAGCATTACTCAGCTGTTAAACAGCCCCTGCGTTCCACCCCAGAGGTGGCTGCATTTCAGTGCTTGGTGAGCAATCCCGGCGCAGCGTTGCTCTTAAACACCTCCCGCATTCTGCCTCAGAGGTGGCTGCCCTTCACTGGTGAGGCGAGTGATACCATATCGATTTGTTACAGTTTAAAAGCACTTTGGGATTCTTCAGGATGAAATGGCAGGTAATGTTAGTCCTCAAGAACAACCTGTAGGGCAGCACTTGAAGACTACTTGGGCGCTTCAGCTTGGAGCAGAAATGAGTGGTCCGTTTACTTAGTGGCAGCTCACAGAAGCATCGCACACAAAGGCCCCAGAGCTGGGATAGCTGTGTGTGTCTGGCTGCAACTCTGGGTGTGGAGTTTGCCCTACGACGCCCTCTGTGGCTTTGGGCCCAGAGAGTGAGAGGGACCATTAGAGACAGCAGCTGGGAGTGGAAAGGGGTCTTTGGGAGCGGATGAGGCCATTAGAAGGGACAGTTGGAAATGGTGATTGGCAGGGCAGGCGGTTGGGAGTGGGTGGGGCCAGCTGGACATGGCAGTTAGGAGGAATTACTTCACACAACGCACTGTCAACCTGTGGAACTCATTGCCAAGGGATGTTGTAAAGGCCAAAAGTATAACAGTACAAAAAAGAATTAGATGACTTAATGGAGGATAGATCCAGCAATGGCGATTAGCCAAGATGGTCAGGGATACAACCCCATGCTCTGGGTGTCCCTAAGCCTCTAACTGCCGGAAACTGGGACTTGACGACGGGATGAATCACTTGATAAATTGCTCTGTTTCTGTTCATTCCCTGTGAAGCATCTGGCACCAGCCACTGTGGCAAGACAGGATACTGGGCGAGATGGACTACTGGCCTGACGCAGTATGGCCATTCTTAATTCAGAACTGGAGGTGCGAGATGAGACTGGCAGGTGGAATTTGGTGGTTGAGAAGAGGGCACCGTTCTTTTAAGGTCTGTCTGTCAGCCACGTTGCTCAGAGTCAACTCAGATGGCGAAGAAAACCTGGTTCTGGGGTGCTGGTATTGTTAGCTTTTAGGGAGAGTGTCTCAAGTTCACAACTTCACAGGTTACAAGGCCAGCAGGGATCATTAGATCATCGTCTGATCTGCTATGTTAAAATACAGGCTGGAGGGCCTTCCTTGAATTCCTTCCTGTTTGAACCAGAGCAGACCTAGAAAAACATCCAGGCTTGCTTTGCGGCTTAGGCTGAATTAGGGGAAATGTTTAAGTTCTAAGAGGAGGCGCTGGGGTTCGTCAGAAGCAACGAGCGAGGCAGAGGAGCCGCTTTTCCACTGTCCCCCTCCCAGCGCCAGCAGCCACTGCAATAGAGGAACCCACCAGGAGGAAAGCAAACCGGGTCCTTGTAGCAGCCTGCGTCAGGAGCATCACAGAGTG
Source organism: Terrapene triunguis (assembly GCF_002925995.2). Lineage (NCBI taxonomy): Eukaryota > Metazoa > Chordata > Testudines > Emydidae > Terrapene > Terrapene triunguis. Next base: position 4,877,542 of record NW_020664544.1, read on the forward strand.
AACAAGGCCAATGGCAAAGGTACCTCAGGCTTGTGTCTGTCTAATCCATCCATGCCGTGAACGATCAAAAGAACAATGTTAAAGACTCAAAAGACGGTGTCTCCTAGCTGGCTGTGGGCAGCTGGGTTCCTGCCACCATAGTAAATGGGGTGGAGGTTGAGTTGACACGGGATATTCTAGGGCAGGGGTTCTCAGTGTATCCCACTCTGGGAACCCCCTCCCACTTAGTAATGTGGGGAAGGCTGAGAGGTTGCAACCTGCAGGAGCCCGTTAGCGGAGCTGGTTGGGAATTTTTCTACATATTGTTTTTTCATTGAAACATGCCGATTCATCAAAACCCTTCGCCAAACAGAACCGGGCTCGATGAATTCCCGCCTGGAAACCACGTGGAGAAACGAAGGACTGAAATTGTCATAGTGTTTCATTTGGACCCCGTTTGAAATGAAAAATTCCAGTTTCCCAGTTCTGAATCCCCCTTTTCAGTTTTGAAATTGCAGCTAATGAGGCTGAAAAGAAGGTTGAAAAATAGGACAAAAAAGTCAAAGTTTAAACGAAACATCTTGAATGATCCAAAACAAACAAAAACTTCAGGGGGCAAATATTTTTGACACTTCGTCCCGATTCAAGACAGGAAACTTCAAACTCTCGAAAATATCTGTGGGATGGCAAAACTGATCCCTGCCAAGCTCTAGTAGCCACTGAGGAACAAGAAACTCCCTGCCACCAGGGACAGTGTGTGCTGCCCGTCGACAATACCCCCAAGCCCAGGGCTGCCCAGTTATTTTTTCCAGTTTATATGTTTTTTTTAACACTTTATCAGTGCACTCATCTGCCAGGGTCAATCATTTAGCAAGGGGCAAGTTATCCAGTGGTTAGAGCAAGGCACTGGGAACCCAGGACTCCTGGGTTCTATTTCTGGCCCTATGTGATCTTAGACTCACTGTGCCTCAGTGTCCCCACCTGTAAAATTAGCCGAACAAGCCCCGTTGTGAAGGACTTAATGGCTTGAGAAGGTGACTTGAAGGTCTATGCAACAGGTTTTAAACATACACACTCCCTTGATCCCCAGGTTCATATCTTGAAAGAGTCAACAGTCTTTCAACCTTCACAGAGAGAGAAATTGAATTCCATGGAGTTTATTGTGCGTGGGACCTTAAGAGGAGACCTTGCAAGCTGAGACCTGATCTGCTGCATATTGACATTAAAGATCCCAGGGCTCTTTTCAGAAGAGTAGATTTCCCCCACCCTGGTATCAACTAAACTTTCCCTCCCTCTCTTAGCCTCCTCTCCAGAGGTGGTTGCATTTCAGTGGCACATAGTTCTTAAAATGCTTCCCGCTCCCAGACAGCCTTACATGTGTATGAAGTATGGTCAATTATAGGGCACGAATTTCATGTCAGACCAGGAGAGTCACGTCTCACTCTGGCTGCAGCAGAAAGGACCTAATATACATCTGCCAAAAAAGACTGGACTTTCCTTCTCATCTTCCTTCTTGTGCGAGTAATTGGGCCTGTTTTATCCCCTCTCTGTTATTAGCCTTGGGGCGCTTCCTACCTGTAGCAAGAGAGAATCAGTTTGAACATATCTGGCTAACTTCCCCTTCTCCACATGCCATCTGTATTTAATACCACAACAGAGACAGATTGTGTTACTAATTACTCTTTCCCCTGCAGAACAAGCTAGCCAGAGACCCTCCTCACCTTGATTTAATTATTCAGCTGCACCTTTGTTCCCCTATTCTCCTTTTCTGAGTTTTTATTTTCCATCAGTGCATCTTGCAAGTTTCACTCAGATCTTGTCTACACACACACAATGCAGCTTTACTAGTACAAAGGTGCTTTACACTGGGATAGCTATTCCTGGATCGCTCCAGTGGCCAAAGGCACCTTTCTGCCAGTATAATCCCTGCTAGGGATTGCACTGGTACAACTATCTCCATACAAACAATCACCACTGTAACTGAAATATTTGTATGGTACCAGTACAAAACCCGGGTGTGGCCCAGGCTGCGTTATTATGATTTACCACTTCTATTGTGGTAGCACCACGGAGCCCCAGTCCGGGACCAGGACCCCAATGAGCGAGGTGCTGTACAAACACAGACCAAAAAGAAGCCCCAATGAGAACACAGTCAAAGTCTGCCTTGCCTTCATAGCGGTTTTTAGGATAACCAGTCTGGAAATTCTGTCAAGCCCAAAGCCTTTTTGGAAGATGGGATCCTTCAAGGGGTTTATTTTCTGGTTCTTTGGGGTTGTGGCATGTACTGGGGGGGGGGGGGGGGGGGGGGGGGGGCAGCCCTTAGCTTCCCAGGGGCCAGCGATGAAGGAGCAGTAACTGCTTTCAGCTCCAAGAACAGGAGTACTTGCGGATACAGACTAACACGGCTGCTACTCTGAAATGCTTTCAGCTCTGTGACTACAGCATTAAATTTCAGTTATATCATGGGCTGATACCTGGGAGATAATCTATAAACTTTCCTGTTTCTTCTCAGGTGTTAGCCTGGGCTTTCCCGCAGACTGGGTGAACGCTGAACCTTTGATGCTGCCACAGGTGTAGAGAGGACATGGGAAGTGACACTACGGGGGGAAGGAGGGGATGTTGCTCAGGTGGACAGGGCAAGAGAGGATACTATGCGATCTCAGGCAAGTTGCTTCATGTCCTCATTGCATGAGTCAGCCCCCAGCCCCAAATATGGAGATAAGGAGAGTGTGGAGGGTGAATTAATTCATGTTTATAAAACACGTTGAAAATGTGAAGCACTGTAGGTCAGCCTGAGCCTCAGCTACTCAACCCTGTTTTACTGGGAAGAGGCCACTGAGGTAATTATTCCTTGCTCCTTAGCTTGTATTTCCACCAGGACAGCCGTTACTATCAGCCACAAGGGACAACGGTGTCTCCTAGCTGGCAAACTCCTCTAATCCCACCACTACCCCAATGTTCTTTATCTATAGGGAGCCATTAGATATAGCCACAGACAATGCTGGAGGGAAAACAGCTGCATTCACACCAGTCTCTTATCTCTTCCGTTGTATACCTACAATGTTTAAAATGCCCTCTGAATGGGGGAGGGCTGAAGATGTCCTAAAAAACCCCTCAGCTCCCACAAAAAGCTTTCAGAGAGATGTGTCTTACCTCCAGCCCTTCCCTTCATGGTGGTTTTAATCGTCCCTAGGAAGCACTTTATTACAAAGTTAGCCACAAACCCTTTTAGTCCATTTCCCACAGTCCCTAGAGCCCTACTATGTCCTCATAGTCACAGCACCTTCCCCTGCCAGCCCAGTTCCCAGAATGCTAGCCCATCCCCCTGTAACCACAGTCTCCTACAGGAACCTAGGAAAAGGTCATACCAACAATACAAATTGATAATTATTAACCCCTAGTTCTTTTCATCAGTTGATCTCAAAGCACTTTCCAAAGGTGGTCAGTATTATTATCCTCAGTTTACATATGGGAAACTAAGACCTGGCAGGTATAGCAGAGCCAGGAATTGACCCCCGTCTGCTGCAGCCCAGCAGTGCTCCACCCACTAGCCCGTACTATCTCAGATGTTTCAAAGGAATGTATGAGAAACATTGTGATGGACAATGACGGGCAACCTACCCATGGCAGCGTCTCCTTAACCCCAAGCAGTGAGTGGCTGACTAATGCTATAGCCCGGCCATTACAGACCTTGCTCCTATTGATCCAGGCCAATGACCTTGAGCTGCAGCCCCTATTGAAAAGGAGAGTATCCACAGCTACGTTAGCATGATAATTACATATGGGCTAGAAATCCTCTTGCTTTAGAGCATGCACCAGCCACTAGCTGCCTGAGTTTAGGAAGAAACTTCCCCTGTGGGCAGAGGATTCCAGAATTGTCCATTATGAGTTTCTTACACTTTCCTCTGAAGCCTCCGGCACTCACCCAGATGTATTATTGATCTGATCCCGTATTTCTTCTGATTTAGAACAGGGCCTCAGTCATTCCCCTATAGAACAGTCCCAGCATCTAGAACTCGCTCACGCCACATCCTTTCATGTGGTCCCAGCTCCTGTCCCTTGTAATCCCAGCCACATATAGCTTCCTTTATGGCCTCACCCCAGCAGCCCCTTGCCCTGATGGCCCCCCCCCCCCTCCCCCCCCCCCCCAGCAGCCCCTGGCCCTGATAAGCCCCACCCCCTCTAGCAGCCCCTGGCCCTGATGGCCCAACCCCCCCTCTTGCCCCTGGCCTCATAAGCCCCCAGCAGCCCCTGATGGTGCAACCCCGCTTTAGCCCCCAGCAGCCCCTGGCCCTGATAGGCCCCACCCCCTCTAGCCCCTGGCTGGGATAGGCCCCGCCCTCCGCGGCCCCGCTGGCCCCGCCCCGTCAGGAACTTCTCCTTGCGGCCCCGGCCTCTCCATCCGCTTCTCTTGGCCGCCCTTGCTCAGCCCGGCCAAACGGGCCAATGGCCGCGCTGCGCCGGAGCCCCGCTCAGCCAATGGCCGCGCGCGCGCCGGCGCCGGCGCTGGCCCAATGAGCGCCGCGCGTGCTGGGCGCTGCCAGCCAATGAGTCTGTGCAGCGGCGCGGCGCGGGCCCGGCTCAGGCATATCCCTCCGCCCGCGCGGCTGCCCGGGCCCTTCCCCCCGCTCCGCCTAGTCGGTGCGCGCGCTCCCCCACCCGCGCGGCCCTTTCTCCCTCCGCCGCCGCCCGCCACAGCCGCCGCCGCCCGCCCCGGGGTCCCCCACGCACCAGGAGCCGAGAGCGCGAGCGAGCGGGACCCCACCCCGTGCCGCCGCCGCCGCCATGGAGCTCATCACGATCCTGGAGAAGACGGTCTCGCCGGGTAGGGGCCAGCACGTGGGGGAGGGACGGGGAGCGGAGGGCGGCAGCCGCCAGGCCCGGGGAGGGCGCGGCCGGGCCTGAGGGGGAGGCCGGGCCTGGCGGCGGGAGGCCAGGCCCGGGCGGGCGGGAGCCCGGGCGTGGGGCCTGCCCCGGCGCGGGGAGCGGGGCGGCTGAGGGGGGCGAGGCCGGCCCTGCAGCGGGGATTGGGGAGGGCGGGGCCGGGCGCTGGCTGAGGCCGGCCGGAGGCGCTAGGCCGCGGGGAGCCCGTTGGCCCCGCTCCGGGCCCGGGGGGAGGGGCGCGGCCCCGGCCCCGGGCAGTGACTGACTCCGGCTCCCCCTCCCCGCAGACCGCTCCGAGCTGGAGGCGGCGCAGAAGTTCCTGGAGCAGGCGGCGATCGAGAACCTGGTGAGCGCCCCGGGCGGCGGGGAGCAGCGGGGTCGGGCGGGCGGGCGGGGAGCGCCCCGCCCTGCCCCCGCGCAGGCCGAACCGCCATCAAGGGCGCAGCCCAACTTGCCGGCTCCCAGCCGGGGCGGCGGCCGGCCAATCGTGACGCGCCCGGGAGCCGCGCCGGCCAATGGGGGCGCGGAGCCGGGCCGGGAGGGGGGGGCGGGAGGGGAGCGCGTTAGGCTGCGCGGCGCTGCGTGTGCTGCGATGGGGCCTGCGGACCATGTGGGGAGACCGGGGTGCGCCCGGGAGAGGCCCCGTAGCTGGGAGAGGCCCCCCAGGGCCACTGGCCCTTCTCTTCCCCTCTGCAGAACCTGATCCTGCATCCTGCCCCCTTTATCTTGTGCCTGCCATGCTGGGCCTTTACCCTTCTCTGCCTGCTCTCAATCCCCCCATTGCTCCCATAGGCCGGTCCATTCCTTCTTCACTTTGCCAGGCCTTCTGGTTGTCTCATTCTTGCTTTCCTCTTCCAGTGTCTGGATCCTATTTACCTTTCACGCTAGTCCCCTTTTTACTCTTAAAAGGACCTTCACTCTCTTCTCTACTAGGGGCTTCTCCCCTCACTCCCCCCACTTGTCTGTGGCCTAGATGAGGTTGAGGTAGAGGATGAAGGTGTTACCAGTGTTGGGAGCCCTGTGGTCCACTGCCCTGGGTGGAGTTAGAGCAGATTTAGAATGTGTTTAAGGGAAATGAAAGGCTGGGGGGGTCACTTTGTTCCAGAGGGAAAGGGTACTCAAAAATCTGCACATGACACACTTTCATTAACGTGTTATGAACTCTTAGCATCGTCCACACGTGCACATACTAAAATCAAGGGGGGATTGAGTTAAAAATATGTCCTACCATTAATGTATGTTGTCTGTGTAATCGAGGCACAACATTACAACTATTACACTAAAATAAGGGTCTATGGGTCTGATTCTTAGAATTGCTATTCTGCTTTCATCCTTGAGGCAATCTTTGGTTCTTTGTGTGAGTGATTAAAAATGGGTGAATTATTGCATTCCTCTTTGCTACTGTGAAGGTTAGTTGTCACCGACTTGTCTGATGGATTGGAGGTAATAATTGGGTGTTTAATTTTTTGGCAACCATATACATTCTTTCCTCTCCACCAACATAAATTGACAACCTATGCGGGTTACTTCTATATAATTTAATGTTAAAGGTTTGTGAAACCCGGTAATCAAAGTTGCTTACAGTTGGGCTTACAGTTTTATATTAGCTCCAATTCTCTGGCTAACTGTTTAATGAATCATAGCCCTCCACTGAAACACAAGTTTTTTTCTGCCTTTATTTTAGGACTCTTGCTGAGTCTTCCTGCAATGCTTGTGTGTGTGGAAGCTGTGAGAACGGGTACACTACAATTGGGTTTTGGTCTGTAGTCTAGAAAAATTAAATAAATTCTAAATTAGAATTGTGAGTTTGGGCCTAGAATGAATAACGCTATTGTCAGTAGCTTTAAAAACAAAAAACACCTAACCATTTGAGGGAGGCAGGTGTGAGAATAAATAACTGGTGACTGCTGGCTACTCTTATTTGTAGTGGATTTTCCTTGCATAGTCTTCATCAAATGTATGGCATTTTGGGAGTTGAGCCCACTGTTTCCCCTCAAGGGATGTGTATGTCCTTGCAACATTTTCATTTTCTATCCCAAAAACATCCCTTTCCTGAAAGCTTTCCCCATTTTTAATTTAATCCAGCCTTGCAAAATTTTGTGTCTCAAATATGAATACATTTTTTGATGGATAAGTAAAATTAGCTTTTTCATTATGGTAAAAAGTGAACAAGTTGTTTTTTTTCGTCTGGGGCATTGCATTTTTCAGGACATTTTTGCAAGACTGATTTAGCTTAAAATGGTGGGTTTAAACTATATATTGTTTACAAACTCTGCAGTTCGGGTGTTAAAACAGATTATTTGATAGCTTTATTTAACTTTTTTAGGTGATGTTTTGGACCATGGAGAACACAAGTTCTGTCCTCAATACCGCCTTAAAAATTGTTGCCTAGCTACTTTTAGGTAGTCTTTCTTAGGCCCTGGTTTCCAATAGAAATTTTATTTGCATTAACTACGAGTGCAGTTGCACCAGTTTAAAAGATTGGTTAAATGCTAGTATAAAGCAGGCAAAACCGTTTCAGGAAGACTTGTTTCCACCATGTCTGAATCACTTTTGTATGAATTGATATTGAAACCAGTGCAGCTGCATCGAAAAACACACACACAATTTTTAGTGGAGACCAGGCTTCGGTCAGTCTTGGCACAAGAGCTGCACTAGTGGAGCTCTTTCTCCATACCACACAAAGCAAAAATGTATCAAATGTCAAGCTGCCAAATTGCGAATAGTCTGAGTACTAAGGACTTTTTCACTAGTTGTTACCAAAACCGAACAGTACAAATGCAGGTTTTGATAAACGTACGTGAAATAGCCCTGCATAAATAATCTTTGACGTCAGAGCAATCATGTAATAAACTTGCTCTTACAGAAATATTTTTACTGTATATAAAGCCCCTGATTTGAGCTTTTAAAAGCATTAAAAAATTCCAAAAGGAAACTGGCTTTGGTGCTCCCCTTGGAAAAAAGAATTATTATTTTTTATTCGATGGGACATTTAAATTCATGTTAATTTTAAAAACCACAGACAATCTTGGATGATATAGGCCTTGGAATAGGACCTGAGTGCTTTATTTAAAGGAATACTTTAAACAGACAGTAGGATCGTGGAAGGTAACTGAGTGTCTGAAGTAATCTGAAAAAATCCAACATCTAGGTACGTTGCTTTTCAGTAGTTAAAATTAGGATCTTAACGTTCATAATCTTGGGATAAAACACAGTCGTATGGTAGCAGCAGTATGCTATTGGTCAGATACTGTATAAACTGTCCAAAGAGTTTTGCTCTTTTTTGGTTGGGTAAAAGTTTAATTCTCTTCCATTAGAAAAACCTAATGGATCAGATTCTGATTAAGAGCAGATTAGAGAAGTATGTGTTTGTATCCATTGATAAGCATGTTTTCTTCTGACCCAGCCCACTTTCCTTGTGGAACTGTCCAGAGTGCTGGCAAATCCAGGGAACAGCCAGGTTGCCAGAGTTGCAGCTGGTTTACAGATCAAGAACTCTTTGACGTCTAAGGACCCAGATATCAAGGCCCAGTACCAACAGAGATGGCTTGCAATCGATGCCAATGCCCGCAGGGAAGTCAAGAACTATGTAAGTAACTTCTGTACTTCAATGAATTCCATTTTTGTCCATTCACTTCTAAACGGCTTATCATTTTTCCCACAGTATGGCTGAGTAATGAACATTTGATCTATTTCTCACTGTTTGAAAAATCATTGCGTTTCTTGCTATTATGGAACAATGAACCTCATTTGTACTTAATACTTTATGTTGCGGTAGCACCTTTAATCTGAGGAGCTGTTTCATAAGCATTAAATTGCAGAACACACCTGAGAGATAGCTAAAGGATGGAAGAGGGAACAAGTTCACCAACTCTGTAATGCAGCTATCTCTGGGGTAGAACACAGCATTGTGGGTTTTTTTAATTTCTCAGAAATTGAGGTCTAGGGCTGTGTTGCTTTAGTTCAGGGTTTTTCAAACTGATATGTGTACCCCTGGGGGTACATGAGACCTCTCTGGATGGGTACGTGGGAGAAATTGTGTAATGGTGAATTTTATTTATTATTTATTGCATTTTCATAATAGGCTACTCAGATGAAGCTTTAAAACTCTGGGGGAATTTGTGTTCTAAAATACGGTAGTTAATTTTTTTCAAGATATACCAATGAGAACACAGACACTGACGTACAGAGCCCTCACCTCCAAACACTGTACACCATGGGTTCATTTGCCCAGCAACTGTCCAGTCTAACTGAGCTCGGAACTTAGTCAAGGGTTGTTGGTTTTTTTTCAGTTGTATATGTCGCACTATAACTATATCTGTATGTAACTGAACTATGGGCAAATGGCTAAAGAACAGGTAGTGTTAGGAAGAACACCCAATGTATCAGTGATGAGAATGGTGCGGGGTATGTGGGCATCTGGTAGATCTGGAACAGGGTATGCAATAAGAACCTCTACTTTAGTTATTCCCCTCAAATGCTTGCAGCCTGGTAAGTACTCTTCCAGCAATGATGAGATTGGGATGTGTAAAAAATGTGACAAATGTCTACTTCTGATGCTTAAATAAGCAATGTAGGACAGTGCTTAGGGAAGAATAATATGTCCAGCACCCGTTAAGATAATGTTAGAGGGTAGGTTTTTCCACCTCTGTTCTGCTACTAGTTTTTCTCTTCCTTACCATGAAAAGAAGTGGGATTTGCTATTGGAGCATGGTGCTTGAAGGAGGAATTATAGGTGAGGTTTTGGGGCAAAAACTGAGACTGCTTTTGTATTTTGTTAAAGCATTCTTCAGAAGCATATGTATAGCCAGACAGAATGATTTCTGAATGGTGAACTGCAATTCCACACTTTTTGGAGGACATAGTTTTCATCACTAGTAGTTTACAGATGCATTGGGATTTGATTTTTATTCTTCATACTTGAACAGTTTCTTCAATTTTTTTTTTAAACCGTGTTAATTGTCGCATACATTGTGAAATCTCTGAGACAGTGACTGTGTGTGTGTGTGTGCACTGGGCCTAGCACACTGTGGGTGTTTGCAGAATACAGTTAAAAACTATTACCGAAATTCCAGATGCTGAAAGCTACCGCTAAGTTTTGTAAAGATGTGGAGTGTCTTTGTAATCTGTCAAGCTAAAAGCTATGACCTTTGTCAGAGGAGATAGCAAGAGATTTTAGCTGTGCTAGCAAGTGGTTAGCATGAAGAGACATAATGCTGGCCTGGCAATAATGGCTTTCCAACAGATAACTGCTATATTCTTTAATGACAATGGGTTGTGCGCTCTCAACCAGAGAGTCCTTTGTGCTGGTTATCTTTTTGACTTTTGAAGATGTATGTGCACTTGGATCTACGCAGAACTTTATAATGGGTACATTCTGGGTGCAAATGGACTACCCGTTCTGCATAATCATTTGTCTGGGATTATTGGTGTCTTTGAATGTTTAACACTTACACAGTATTCTCCAGAGTAAGGTTGGATGATTAGATATTGTGTAAAAAGCAACAGAGGGTCCTGTGGCATAAGCTTTCGTGGGTAAGAACCTCACTTCTTCAGATGCAAGAAGTGAGGTTCTTACCCACGAAAGCTTATGCTCCCAATACTTCTGTTAGTCTTAAAGGTATCATAGGAACCTTTGTTGCTTTTTACAGATTCAGACTAACACAGCTACCACTCTGATACTAGATATTGTGTGATAATTTAACTTTTTTCAGTTATTCATTCCAATGGGGAAAAGAAGGGGTAATGCTGTTTTGATGTTTTTTACTTCAATTGACAAATGTGTGACAGGAAATTTAGTAGTTTTTGGTAACAGTATGATTACAGAATAACAGATCCCTAGTTTAGGAGCTGCAGTGTTGTAGTATGTTGCAGAAAACTCATTAGTTTCATTTGCCTTTAATACTATCCCTCCAAATAATTAAAGTAATCATCCTTTACTCATTGTCATTGGATCATTTGGTGCAAGTGATCTACTGAGAGAACTTTTTGATTTAAGATTCCTGATGACTAGCTCTTTCTTGAAAACTTTGAGCATTTTCTTATTTGCACTACCCCTTTTCCTGTTTAGAGGTTAAGTGGGAGTTGTGACAGATATGGCAATTTGCTGCAATATCTTTGGGAGATCTTATTGAACTAAATTTAAATATCTTTGGAGTCCATTGTATTATGAATGAAAAGTGTATATATTATTGTGGGATTATATGTGACTTCTCTGGGGGGGAGACTTGGCCAATGTAAAACCTGGGAAGTTTCAAAGTACTGTTTTAAACAATATGCCAGATAAGAAGGAACTTGGGGACAAACAAAATTAAATGGGTTTCCTAGGAGACACCTGGACTGGGTGGGGAAGGGGTGAATGCAAGTTCCCACCTCCAGACCCAACCTTTTGAAGCTACACCCTGAAGAGAGAACCATTGTCTGACTGATTACATGTTCATGGTCTCTAAAGATCAAAGACCCAAGCTGTATATTAAAAAAAGAGACGGACTTGTCATGAATGTGCTTGTTCTGGGCTAAAAGCGGGTATGAACTTGTAACCACAAGGAAAAAAAAACACAGTGATAAGATTTAAAGGGCTGGTTGCCTGCCAGATCCCGTGTTGGAGTTGGGGGGGGGGGGTCATTTCTGGTAAGCTTATTAGCGTGCATGTGGGGATTTATTGTTTTTAATGTCTTTTCTCTAATGCTTTCACTGTAAGAATAAATGTACTTGCTTAGAAAGGGCTGTGTGGTAACTTAAAACTGGGCAATTACAAAGCCTTTGGAGAGAGAGCAACGTGCAGATGCTGACCACTTAAGGCAGATTGGTTTGCTGGGAAACTCAGTTTAGAATGGGGACTGTGCAGCATGGAAAAACACTGGTCAGGATGGAGAGAGATGCCTCTCCATCCAAGAGAGGTGATGGCTGGGAGCCAAAAACCTAATAGTGGATGCCTGTGCTGGATCACAAAGGGGGAATACTTGTGCAGTTGACCTAAACAGTGACGGGAGAGTATTGACCAATTACTACTGTCTATCAGTGGCCTAATGTGAAATGAGTTGGTGTATCCGTCCCATTCCCATCATTAAATCACTTCCACTTTTGGCTCCAACTGGTATTGTGAATACCAAACATTGAATGGCCATGGAAGCTTTTCCCCTTGTTCCTAAAGGTCAACTAAGACAGTAGTGCTAGGTAGCTTGGGAGAACCTTGCAATACCACCAACAGTGCTGTACCTATTGTATGGATAAATGAAAGATCTAAATATCCAAGGCTGAGTGTTCTGCAATTACTAAAATTCTTTAAAAATAAAAAAAATGGAAGTTATTTGCTGAAGTGGAGAGTACAAAATGTCTTTGCTGCTGAGCAAAGACTAGAAAGACTGTTCAGCAAGTCAACCAGTTAGAATAAACAGGTTTAATTTGTGCCATACTACTCTGCCAGAAGCAGTTCAATGCTTCCTCTTGGGACACTTTGACTTAGAGATTCAACTATAATAGAAATTTAAAATGTTATTCACCCCCACTCAAAGATCATCTTCTCATAAGCTGTCCAGTTATATTTTTGATTGGGAACACCATTTATCCATTTTTTTTGTGATTAATTTTTATTCGTTTTCATAATAAAAAAATACAAAGAAATAAATGACTCTCAGCATGTATATGTTTACCAAATGCTGCCCATTTCACAGGATATCCAATACAGTTATGCAACTTTATAACTCATCAAAGCTGCAAGACCAGGCAATAGAGAATCGGACAATATTACACAGGCATAACATGTTAGGGTGGGGGGAGTAACAATTTTAAAAAACGTACATACACAGGCAAAACAAGGAAGGAGAGGGTGGAGGGGTGGAAAGAGGGAGGGGGAAAAGCAGAGAGGTCAGGTGGAATGGAAGTTAAGCATTGTTTGAGCCATTTCAACATTCTTTGTCAAGTGTATCAAGAAATAGGGTCCAAATTACTTGAAATTCATGTAATTCTTCTCTAAGTTGAAAAGCTTTCTTTTGCGGATAATTTTTCTGATTTATAATCTTATAGCAGAGAAAGGGGAATTGTTCCCTTCATGGTTCACTGTATATGGGCACTCTTCACAGAATGTGAAGGGTGCCTTAGAGAAATGTATTTAATCATGCAGACAAATCCTGCTGCCTGGAGGGGGTAAACCACGACCCTGTCAATATAGGGGCAAACTCATTTCAGTTGCTGGGGTTAAATGCTTGTTTGTAGAGGGAAAGGCAGAAAATCTACCTGTTTTAATCCATGTTTGCGGGTAAAAATAAAATTGATCAGCTAACTCATGCTAGTTACATTTGCTATACTCTCTCTCTTCCCCCCTTCTCCTCCCTATCAAGTAGAGAACTTAGATTCCAATCTTCCTATATTGGGTCACTGATATCAAATAATCAAAGTGTGTAGACTAGTGAAATTGGTTTGGAAAAGTCTGACTAAATTGCTGATGTTTTCTCAACAGGTTTTGCAGACATTGGGTACGGAAACATACAGGCCCAGCTCAGCCTCACAGTGTGTGGCTGGCATTGCCTGTGCCGAGATTCCCATGAACCAGTGGCCTGAACTCATTCCTCAGCTGGTAGCTAATGTTACAAATCAACACAGCACTGAGCACATGAAAGAGTCAACGTTGGAGGCAATTGGTTACATCTGTCAGGATATTGTAAGTGCCTTCTCTTGAATATATGCTATGCAGTGTCCTCTTTTCTCCCTTCTAAACTTGTTTTCTCTAGACAACCCCTCTAGGCTGTTTTGTTGCCTGCGGGTTGAGGATGTCTATACTAAGAGTTAGGCAGCAGAATGATTCCCCACAGAATCCACGGATGAGACCAAAGTGCAAAGAGTGGCATCTGAAGGAAGAATTGACCTGGTTTCGCAACATAAATCCAGGTCATCTTTACTAAAGTGCAGATTTAATCATGGAGTGTGAATGGTGTTCAGCCTATGGAGATGGGTACCATTTTAAGAACCCAGATAAATGTCCTGATGAGTCCAATGATTACAACTAAGTGGTAAATGCTTACTGAGGTTGTCTCGGGGGACTCTAAAGTCTAAATTATTTCATTATATCATGGGCTGGGCTAGGTATCCTCTATATATTGACACACACATTTTGCTCTATACAGCACCTTCCAGCTAAGGACCTTAAGAAAACAGTGGTCACAATTTTTATAGACGACTTGTTTTTAGTATCAAACTGTGTTGTGTATATAGGACAAGTGGCTGATCTGAACTGCACTTAAAAACCCTGTGTTCTGACCTAAGGCTGAAAACAAAAACTGGCTTCCTGCCTGTTTCTGTGTAAATGCCATTGAATGGTTATTTTGCCCCTTATTACACTTTGGAAAGCGTACAGATGTGCTCCTTCTGAAGTGTACAGTGCAGTACATCTAGTTCATCAGACAGAGAAGTTTATAAAAGCAATGGTCTAGATAGGCAAGTTTTCTGTGTAATGGCTTTCACAAGGAAAGCAAGAGGGTCCGCTTTCACTTTTCAATCTATGGTCAAACATCTTGTCAGTCAGTGTGTAATAGGATAAACATGTTTTCCCCTTCTGCTATTCGTGCAGCAAGTGGGATATTTTAGGTGGTGTCCCTTTTACAGGAGAAAGGATGGAATATTGGAATCAAAGTTTGGGAAGCTTCCGTGGTAGATGCAGAGGTCTGAAGAACGTGTAATGACTGCAGAAGGCGGGTCCCCTCCTTGAAGAGCAGAGAGACAGGGAGCAGGCAGTGAGGGAAGCCTCATAGGGTAAAATGAAGAAACAGTATCAGAAGTGTCAGTGAGGACAGGGAGTGGAAGAAACCAACAAAAATAAGGCAGGAGGAGAGACCAGAGGAAAAACAGATTTTGAAAGCGACCTGAAAAGATAAGTGTGCCTCTTGCTGCACTGAGTGTCTGAAGGGTTTGAATTGCTGCCTGACTGATTTGAATTGAAAACTAAAAATTTTGTCAGTAATAAGTTCTGGGGCAAGTAAACAGGCTTGGGAGGGAAAATACTGGTACTCAGATACATAAAATAAAGAGGTGATTCAAAGTTGCAATCACTACTACTAGAATAGGGGGGCTTCAGGTCAACCATCGTCAGTTACAAATACACCCGGGATTTCTAAGTGCATGTCAGCCGTTTGTCTGGAAGACAGCAAGTAATTAAGCATCACTAATCCATAGTGGATTTTTTTGATTGTCCTGGGTTGCTGAACAGAATTTTTCCCTTTTACACTGCTTTGTATTGTGCCTCAATGTGATATTGATAAATCCTAACACAATAGTTTAGGGGCCCTTGGGACTTTGCATTCCAGATACTCATTTTTTCCTGTGGTATAGGTGGTGGTGTTCTGTATTCATCATTTAGTCCCTCCAACCCTGAATGATTAACCTCTACTACCTCTTTTGGTTATAGCTGTCCTTCCTTGCTACTGATCCTTGCATGATCCACTGGCAGTATACCAAACGTGGGCCTATTAGTGACACAGTGGTAGGGCTATGACCACTGATATATGCCTCTCTGCTCAAATGGTAATAGAGTGGAAATTGGTGGCAGTTTGACCTCACTATAACATAGCTGAATGAGGCAGTCTGAGGCTTGCTGACTTGAAGCACAGTGGTAATATTTAATTTTTATTTTTAATATTTGGCACTTGTGATTTAAACTCTGGAATGTATTTGTTGTTGAGGTGCAGTAGACTGCCCTCTTTAAGGATGCACTGCCTTGGTGTCACAGTGAGGTGTTAAGTTGCTCATATTTGACCCCTGGTGTTTCTTGTGAACAAAAGACCTTTTGGCCTTAAAGGATTTGAATTTCCTCTGCCTGTAGAATTCATTGCCAAACCGTATGGGGGGGGGGGACTTGATACGTAAGGGAGCAGGCACCTGAAAAGCGGAGATGCAATCTGCAAGCCATCAGATAACTTCACCACTATTTATTCCTTGTTTCAGGATCCAGAGCAGCTTCAGGACAAATCCAATGAAATTCTCACAGCCATTATCCAAGGGATGCGAAAGGAGGAACCCAGTAACAATGTGAAGCTAGCAGCTACTAATGCACTCTTGAACTCTTTGGAATTCACCAAAGCAAACTTTGACAAAGAGGTGAGTAAAGGAAGCAACCGAATTCTGGGTGCGAAAGGGAAGGAGTGAATCCATGGTCTATGATGAGAAATCATGCACCACGCTGAATTTTGCTTGATGCATAATTCCATTGGAGCTGAGACTTGGGTTCACGTCTGTACAATTAAAGTTTTAAAGTCTGCTGTGGTGCAGAAATACTGGGGAAGTGTTTGGAGAAGACCTAAAAAGAAAAGGGAGCATCATGGACTTTTTTGGTGAAATATGAACTGAATTTAGGGTTTAGCCTGTTATACGCTCTGTGTCCTAATCAAACTCTTCTCTCTGCAATGTTGTTGTAGTAGCCTAAGGGCAAGTCTATACTACAGAATTCAGTCAACCTAAGCTACGTCGACATATAGCCATCACAGTAGTTATATTGCTTTTGCATGTTCACACTGTGCTCGTTGTGTCGACTGCATATCCTCACTAGGGGCGCTTCCACCAGTTTAACTGCCAGGGTGGAGCATTGTGGGACGGCATCTGAAGGGCAGGAACAGTCAATGTAAGCAACAGAGTGTCTATGCTGACACGGTGTTGACCGAACTACATCCGCTAAAGCACTACACCTCGCACGGATGTGGAGTTAAGTCGGTGTAGTGAGCAAGTTTTATCGGTGAGAGCTACATCTTCATGTAGACGCTTACAGAGGTCGACATAAGATGCTTTACATCTACCTAACTCTATAGTGTAGACCAGGGCTAAGCATGGATCAGCACTTCCTTTCTAGTGGTGTGGCAGCAATCTAGTTTTTGACTCTACCTCTGAAATTGTGTGTGGGGGACATTTAAAATCTACAAGGGCATTAAAGTAGGGACCTCTGCTGGCATTCTGAGTTCAGAACCCCCCTCATGTTCCTACCATAGAGATTTCATGGAAAATGGAACTAGTAATTAAACTTTTATCTTGGGATGCTTTCTTAATAAAAACCTTTCCCGAGTCAACCATTCAGCTGTTGTTGATTTCCATCGATGCCTTAACGTTTGATGAGCTGGTTGAGCGTAATCCATTCAGATTGCATTTGTAGTGGACTTCTGCCCTCTAAATGGGCCTGGGAGTAGTAAATAGAATGTTAAATTACTATATTCCCTGTCTCCTCTTAACACCTCCCAGAAAATTAGTGTCCCAGCTAAATCCGCTTTTGACACATTTTGTAATAATTGCTGAAATAATCTAGGAGACAATAGCTTTTTAAAAAAAAAAAAAAAAAAAACTTGCTTTCCCTAGTGCTGTGACCATATTTTTTTTTTCCTGATTAGAGCAATGTACCTACTTGCATGTGACATTCAAATTTGGGATTCACAATTGCAGCGGGCTGCTTATCACTTGGAAGTAATTATGAAAACGCTGTGTGGCGAGTGGCTGCCTATATCCTGCCTAGCTCTTGTAGCCATGTCATGTTGGTGGCAGTAATTGCTGAAAAGATCAGGTGCTCTCCGAGTCAAAGAATTAAAATATAATCCCATCGGAAGATTTTTAAATCCTTTTGCATAATACACTTCTAATTCTTTTTCTTTTGCAGTCTGAAAGGCACTTTATTATGCAAGTAGTCTGTGAAGCAACGCAATGTCCAGATACAAGGGTAAGTGATGATATAACATCTTGAACTGTCTGTCGCTGCACCATCCAGTGACCTCTGGAATTTTAAGTGTGTTATATTTAAAGAAATAGTGCTATATGATAGTACTCATTTTAATTGGGCTGTGGAGTAATTTTAATCACTAATAATTTGCATTGATTTTTGCTTCCCTTTGTTTTAGTCATGCTATGTTTAGGCTACAAACATGCTAATATTAAGTATTAGTCCCTGAAAAGAGTGTTGGTGACTGTTGCATGAATTCTGCATCGAGAGTAACATTTTCTTGACGTGCCCAGAAAAATGACACATTTGTTGACCCGCTTCCTTCTCTGACAGGTACGAGTGGCTGCCTTACAGAACTTGGTGAAGATAATGTCCCTTTATTATCAGTATATGGAAACATATATGGGTCCTGCTCTTTTTGCCGTGAGTACTGCAAATCAAAAATGGAATAGTGGCTTAACTCCAGTGTGCTCATGCTTATAAACCGAGGGATAGGAACCAAGAAAATTGCTCCCCTGTGTCTCCCACTCCAACCCCTGCAGTGCAAGAACTGGAGAAGGAAGAGTGGCCTTCCACTCATGTTTCCCCCCACACTCCCCAATCTGAAATCTTTCCTTCCTAGGGTGGCTAGAACCGTTTATACATTACGATAATTTGCAGTTATAGTGGCTTTCCTCCTCAAAGAATGACTCCTTGTACTACGGACATCCTCTCCTGCAATTATATCTATTTAATGATATCATAGTGTTGTGGTGGTCACATTTTACAGACTGAGTTTAGCTCAGTGGTCTCCAAAGTGAGGTGTGCAAGAGGATCCTTGGGGGTGCGCGGCAGGAGGAGCGCCGCTGGAGCAGCGCCACTTCAGCAGTTCGGGCGGCTTTTTTGCGTCAGCAGTTCGGGCGGGAGTCCAAGCGGCCTTTTTTTTGTTTGTTTTGTTTTGTTTTTTGCGTGCTTGGGGCAGCAAAAATGGCAGAGCCGGCCCTGCGGCGCGGCAGGGGGTGCATGCTCAAAAAATTTTTACGGATAGGGGTGCGCGAACAAAATGTTTGGAGACCACTGAGTTAGCTGACATGCACCCAAGGTTTTGTCGTCACTGGCAGAGCTGGGGATATAGCCCTGAACTCCTGATTCTCGGTCCCCCTGCTTTAACTCCAAATGTATGGCAAATAGATTTATTTTTTTTTTTTTTTATCTGAACATAAAAGCATCTCACCTCTTCACAGCAACGGTTGTCAGCTATGTTCATAGCGCCTCTCCCTCTCTGTTAAGTGGATTGTAAAATAACTAATCCCAAACGTAGGTAATCTAAGAAACACTCAGATACTCTTAGAACGGGGGTTCTCAAACTGGGGGTCAGGACCCCTTAGGAAGTCACGAGGTTATTACATGGGGGGGTCGCGAGCTGTCAGCCTTCACCCCAAACCCTACTTTGCCTCCAGCATTTATAATGGTGTTAAATATACAAAAAAGTGTTTTTAATTTATAAGGGGTCTTGCACTCAGAGGCTTGCTGTGTGAAAGGG
This sequence comes from Terrapene triunguis, assembly GCF_002925995.2. Classification (NCBI taxonomy): domain Eukaryota; kingdom Metazoa; phylum Chordata; order Testudines; family Emydidae; genus Terrapene; species Terrapene triunguis. The sequence goes on from NW_020664544.1 coordinate 4,896,612, forward strand.
GTCACCAGTACAAACGTTTGAGAACCACGGTCTTAGAAGTTCCTTATGCTTGCCTCATCCCTTTGCCCAGGATTGGATTTCTGTGTGTTTGTTTAAAGTAGGACTTCCCTGCCATTCCGCCTGTGTGAAGAGGGAATTGGTTTTCTGCCCCTTCCTCATTGGAATTTTTTCCCCCATTTCTTCTGTGTGGCAGTTGCTACTAGAGGATGGTTGGGCACTTAGGTTTTAAAAATTGCATGTTCACAAATCACCTGGCAGTCCTGTAGTCACAGGGGAACTGGCCCTGGCCCTTTTCATTGCCTGTTCTTTTACAGGCTCAGGGCACTAAAGGCTGAGTCGAAATATAAATGTGGTCTCTACGTTAGCTGCCTGGTATGGCTGCGGCTTTGAGTGGATTTTATTTTTTTTTACAGGAGTGCCTGCTTTTCATCTTAAGGTCTATAGCACTGCTCTTCCTGAACAATAAAAACATTTCAAGCTGGATACTTATAGTACCACTATAATGCAGCCACCTCTGGGACAGAGCATTGCCGCTAACTAGCATATATCATTACATAGTGGTGAAGGGGGAAACTTCTGTTCTTACTAAACAGCCATAGAATCTTTAAAATCCAGGCAGAGGACTTAGGATTTTTGATTTAGGTCTCAGTTAAAGAACCACATATTGTAGATGGAACTATATTTTGAAGGGACAGTAAGCCTACCTTAATTTCAGATAAATAATGGAATACACAAAATTCACAAACATCGCCAATATCACTAGATTTTTCCATGTCATAGGTTGCCTTCTGCCTCTACACCACCCTCTTATGTACCACCAAACCTGGGCAATACCTTCATAAGCAAGACATCTTGAATGTGAAAAACAGCAGGTTCCTATGCAAGAATTTCTAACAATATCCTCTCCATCTTCTCTAGTTTTTGGTGTATCTTTTTCGGGGGGGTGGATGTGAGGGAGGTCTCTCTACAAACACCCCTATTCCAATCAAATCCATATAACCAATGACTGGAGTCACATCTGTTAGTGCTTGGTACTGTGAACATTTGTATCTAAGCAGTGTGCATGAGCAATTGGTTGCTATTCTGCAGTTCTTAAAGGCTATTCTCCCTATTGCTCAGTCATACTCTCTTGAAATGTGGAGGTATTGTTTAGCAGCTGTCGCCACTTGGAATTTGTATTGGCATAGCTACATCTCTCCAGAGTGTAGATTTTTTTTTTTACACCCCTGTAAGTCATAGCTATATATACTTAACCCTCAGTGTAAACAGTGCTAGTTGGACGAAAGAAATCTTCTGTTGACTTAGCTACCGTCTCTTGGGGAGGTGGATTACCTATGCCATCAGGGGAACCTTTTCTGCTGGCATAGGTAGGGTCCACACTGTAGTGCTTCAAGTGTAGACAAGCCCTAAGAAAGACGAGCTCTCTCTCAAGCTGCTTCTTGTTTCAGGACGTCTAGGTTCCTGTACCATGCTGCCAATATGTGGCGTCAGAATGACTTTTGCTAAAATGTCCCCTTTTTCTCTCTCTCTCGTGTTTCTGAAGATCACAATCGAAGCAATGAAAAGTGACATTGACGAGGTGGCTCTGCAGGGAATAGAATTCTGGTCAAACGTCTGTGATGAGGAAATGGATCTGGCTATTGAAGCATCTGAGGTGAGCTTGGAATTGGTGTTTGTGGGGATCAGTGTTAGGTGAGTAAAACAAGTAACCATTGTTTCGAACATTGAAAAGGAGGAACTGAACCAGGTCTTGGAAGCTCCTTTGTTTTTCCAAGGTGCGATTTTTTTTTTATTAAAGAGCTGGCTCTGAACCCTTGTGTAGCAGTCCTAGGTCCATGATGAGAGATCATGCACCACTCTGAATATTAAGTGATGCATATCTATTATGGAAGCTGAGACTTGCGGCTGCATGGTATACAAGGCAGTATATTGGCTTCATCCATTTCCGATTGCTGTCTTTACGAAGAGCGATTCAGTAGCAAAACTTCTCATTCACTGGCTAGACTTCTGGATGTCTGTCAAGGGTTTACAAGTAACCTTTTGTATTTGCAAGTATCTCGAGTTTGTTTAGCATCAGTAAAAGCTTTTTCTCAGCTCATTGTTTTTGGCCAATAACTTGCTCTGTCCTTGACACGCTGCCCAAATATTTCTGGGTTTGAGTGCCTTGGAAATATTTACTACAGTCGGAGCACAAGTTGCAGGAGTGTTTCCACTGTAAGTTCCCTATAAGTTGCTTTCGTAAGTTCTCAAAATTTGTATCCATCGGGCTGAAATTCTTCAGGCTCAGTGGCTCTCTTGAGGTAAACATTTTGGGAAAGCTGGAGCAAAATGCTTCTGCTGTTCTGAGATGGGAATAGAACAGGACTTACTTTTTTTAAAATAATGGACAAAAGCGTTCTAGTGCCAGAATGGCTGGGAATTGAAACTCAACAGGGCTAAAGAGATGTCTTTGAATATTCTGATGAAATTAGGTTATGATTTGGGAGTTTTGGTTATTTGAAAACAGCGTTTGTAAAGTGCATATTTTGGGCATGATTTTTAGCATTCTTTTAAAGACAAGTGAGGTCCCATATGTGTGGCTGATATGGCTGCATAGTGAACACACGCATTGGTTTGCACATTACATTGAGCTTTGTGCATAAAGTTCTCAACACCTTGGAAAACTTAGATCTCTTGCCTCATTAAGGCTCATTGGAGCCCTTCCCCGGTCCTTGTACTGAACAGGTCCACGTGAGTATTTTCTTAGGCTGAGTTTCCTTAGCTCTGTGAATAATAATGGTTTCTGTACCATGAGCCAATGACATGACTTAGGAGTTCAGTGATACTGGCACCAGTAGTTTACCTCTAGGAACATTTAAAGGATTACTCTTGCATTGTGTATAATACATGAAATTTATGGCTTGGTTATAAAAAGCAATTGGCTAAAATAAAAGTAGTTCTTATTCTTTAGAGTGGATGGATTGAAAAGGAAAATGGTGTCTTGTTCTTCATGCAGATGTTCTTTCTTTCCAAGAACTGGTAGTGTAAACTTCCTTCTTTAAAGGGAGCTTAAATGTATTTTTCTGCTGAATGCTCAAAATAGCAAGGGTAAAGGGACAGTCGGCACAGAGGTCTAATCTGTATGCTAAGTGCCTCTTACCCTTCCTGTTTGGAGGCATTTAGTAATTGTTTAATTTGTAAATATTTGTAGTTTGTCTTCAGCATGTTTGTGTAATGTGGGGAGTGGCAGCATGCACTTGCGGAATAGCAAACTGAGCATGTGCATCAAACATTTAACTAGAGTAGAATTCAAGGAGTCCTCCTGGGAAAAGAGTTCCAGCTTTTGCTGGTGATCTTACAGCATAAAGTAGATAACTTAAATCACAAACTGAATTAGATTTTTTTCAGAAGGAAAAGTGTTTCTGTGCAGCTATTGAGGATTGTTTTGTAACCTTTCTTTCTAGGCAGCAGAACAAGGAAGGCCTCCAGAGCACACTAGCAAATTTTATGCTAAGGGAGCACTACAGTATCTGGTCCCAATTCTCACACAGACACTAACTAAACAGGTGAGTTGGAGGTTCCTTACTATATGCATTGTCTGGAGTTGTCTCTATGCACCAAGAACCTTACACTTATGGTACCAGCCTTACGTTACACAAGCAACTGCTGGAATGCTGTCAGTCCAACTATGTAGGATAGAATGCCATTAGTTAAATAATGTGGCTCCTGGTCATTGAATCAGTATTCTATTTTCATAGATGATTCACTAATGACCTGGGACTGGAAGATCCTTTAGGCTCTTTATAGAGTTGTGGAAAAGGCATGCTTGTTCTGAACACTTCATGTAGCAGTCCTTGGTCTATGATGAGACATCATGCACCACTCTGACTGAATGATGCATTATTTGTGAAAGCTGAGACTTGGGGCTGCAATGAAGCTGGTTCCAGCCACTTGAGGTGATTTCATTATTGTACAACATTTCATTAAGGCAAGTTTCCCTTTCTGATTACTGAAGGCTTTTGATAGGTTATCATGAGTCTGCAGTATCAGACTGTGTGGTGTTTGTGGAATTAAAAACAGGACATCAAGGTTTTGTTTGCTTCATTTAGAACCCTATTTTTGTTTTGTTTTTTAAACCTTAAATTCTAAGCTCTGAGTACCATCTTTTACCACACTTGTTTGTTTTTATGAGGACTTGTCAGGGGCTAATTTAGACTGTGGAACAAACCATATCCAAACAAAACCGAATGAAATCACTTGCTGTATCAAGTCTAGTTAACATGATATTAAATGACAGTTAAAAAATCCACGTCGTATCAAGTTCCTTTGTTTGCTTTGTCAAGTTGGAGACGCACTAGGAAATGGCTGTAATTTTTAATGGCTGTTATGTTTGAGATTGCTTCCCTATTCCATGTTTTATTGCTAACTGCCTGAATAAATAGTTCAATTACAGGAGGCTGTAAGGTTGTTAAAGAACCAATCAGGAAACATAAGTCATCCTCAGATGTGCACCTTCAAAGGAGTTAGGTTAACAATGGCAGGGCCATCAGCTGGAGGGAGAAGCTACCTAACTGGTTCCATCCAAGCTAGAATGGGTTACTCTTCCAAAGGCTAAGCCTGGGGTCAAAGGAGACCTAAAATCTCAGACCCTAGAAAAGGGGGTGGTGTTGGGTGGTGTAGAAGAGGCTATTGAGGGTGTCATGAACTGCAGCACAGAGAGAAACACTGTGGGTAGGACACACTGCTTCTTCCTGACAGAGATGGAGTTAGCTGGCAAAAGAGAACTTACAAAGGTTTAGGTCAGTGGTTCTTAAACTTTTCTTTTCGTGGACCACTTGAAAATTGCTGAGGGTCTCAGCGGACCACTCAATGATCTTTCCAAATGTTGTTTGTACCGTTAGCTAGCTGTTGTAAAGTGCTTTGGATAAAAGTGCTATATTAAAAAAACCTTAATAATTAACTTGTTTTGTTCTACAATAAAAGCACACAACTCCTATTTTAATATCAGTAGTCTTACCTTTCTAATGCGATGGATGTGCCCTCTCTCTCCCCTGCTGCGGCAGCCCTCAAGCTGGGGCTGGGAAGGAGGGGGGGGGTCTCTTCCCCCGCAGCCCTGGAGCTGGGGAAAGTCACATCTTTGGCTGCCACAGCCCTCCATGTCCCAAATTCCCCCTGCCCCCTCCCACCTACCCCTTATTCACCCAAGACCATCACCTCACCTTACATGTGCATCTTCTCCAGGGTCCAGGCACCTAATTAGTGGAGCCATGCCTGCGTGGCTCCACTAATTAGGTGGGTGGCCCTTCATTCTCTTGTGTGCGGCCGCCCAGGTGCGCACCTTAGAGGAAACTATCTGCGGACCACCACAGTTTGAGAACCTCTGGTGTAGGTAATACCCATGCATGTAGACCTTTTATTGCGTTTACGCTTTGATCTAAATGATTTTATCTTCTGATGAAAGATTAACATTTTGTTTGAAGATGTTGTTTGTGTTCCTGCAAAATTATGCTTTCACGGGCTTCTGAAGGGAAACTCGTACAGCAGCCAAAACAGAGTTAACACGGTTGGGAACCCAGAGGTCCATTCTGAGTGGTTGGACCATGTGGTTCCACCCACAGTAAGATGCCCATCACCTAAAGGGGTGCACTCATGAGAGAATAAAAGGGCTCTAGGGTGCAGTTTGCCCAGTAACTGACATTTACTTTTTTAGGTTTGTTGTGTGGACTGAATTCATGTCAAAACACAGTCAGTACCTGTTCATATTCCTTGTCCTTGGATCCGGCAAGGTAGTTTTATCTGTAAGTGGTAGAAGCAAAGTTCTGGTTGGGAACCGATATTTTTTAGCTAAGAGTGACCCAAGTGTTGTTCTCTTCCCAGGATGAAAACGATGACGACGACGACTGGAATCCCTGCAAAGCAGCTGGCGTTTGCCTCATGCTTCTGGCAACCTGCTGTGAAGATGACATTGTTCCTCATGTGCTGCCCTTCATTAAAGAACACATTAAAAACCCAGATTGGCGATACAGAGATGCAGCTGTCATGGCTTTTGGGTGTATTTTGGAAGGGCCAGAGCCCAACCAGCTCAAACCACTAGTTATTCAGGTCAGACCAAGTTTTTCTTGGAGGTTGGCTTGCTTGAACAAAAATATTTGACTTCATGTAACTACTTTGAGCACTACCCAGGAAGGGAGATCAGAGATCATGGTTGTGTGTAACCCTTCAGTTTTGCTCAGTTGCTGAACAACCTGCAAAGGAGGTTTTTAAGACTGTAAATTTTAGAATTGTAACATGCGGGCGTTTGCATGTATTTGGCAAACTCTTGTGATCAGTTGGAGTAGCTCTCCTTAGAGCAGGAACCCCTGTTTGTGCAGCACATGGAAGGCACACTCAATCCACACAGCTTTGGTTAGTGCAGGCTTTTAACCCTGTGTATGTTAACTCTCACTGTGAGGCATTATGTAGGATCTGAGAATAGGGTTCAGTGCTCCTGGCCTTGTCACTAGGAAATAATTTACTTCATGGCCCTTCTTTACATCCAAAGGTGGCTTCTTAGCTCAGGGGTCCCATTTATTGGTAGACCATGGAATAAATACTCTTAAAAGACATTATGCCCAAACAGCTGCAGGCTTATTGGCATCATGCAAGTGAATTAGGTATGATTCTGACTTATTACTAACTTTGTGGTTCTGTTCTAGGCCATGCCCACTCTAATAGAACTAATGAAAGATCCTAGTGTGGTGGTTCGAGATACGACTGCATGGACTGTGGGCAGGATCTGCGAGCTGCTCCCTGAAGCTGCCATCAATGACATTTACCTCGCTCCGCTGTTGCAGTGTCTCATTGAGGGCCTGAGTGCCGAGCCCAGAGTGGCTTCCAATGTGTGCTGGGTAAGGCAGGACCCCACTGCTATGTCACAATATGGGCTGGGCTTCTACTAACAGGTGTGGGGTTGAAGGATTTACTTACCAATTCTTGTGAGCGCACCTCCTACGTAAACTAGAGGAGTTCAGCAGCCTATGGGGTACTCACTTAAATGATGTGAAGAGATGACTGGCTTGTTCATCCACCACAAGAAACCTTGTGTGAACAAGCCTCAAGTCGGTAGTGCCGCACTCTGGTGGGACAGGAAAAAAGGAAGGGAGCTGATGGGGAGAAAGCTAACTGGAAAGATGCTCAGGAAGGGCACAAGTGTGAAGTTGTCTTCAGTTTGAAAATGCTGGGGAGACTACTCTTCCCTACAAAGACCTAGGGCGGTATGTAACTATATAAAAGAGAGGTCTTCAGATGACTTTTTTAATGCACCCTCTTTTGTATTGTCTAGCCTCCCTTCTCAGGCAGCCAAGGCTGCTCATTCAGCTGAGAGAGAGACCGGATATTTTCTCTCCCTGTTAGCTGAGTATACTGCCTCTGCAGCACTAACTCGAGGAGCATGAGATGCATCTCATTCCCTTGCATACGTTCAAGCTGTGTTATTGCCAAACCACTGGGCTGGTTTGGCAAGTTCAACTTTACCTTCTTTCTAATGCATTTAATATTAGGCAGCTTATCTGAACAAACGTGTAGCGTCCTTGCAAGGAGGAGGCATGCCTCACTGCATTTTAACCAATTAACTACTTCTGCTAGATTGAGAGTCCTTTCGTTCTGTTCCAGCAGAGATGCGTGAGGATTATGATGTTAAATCAAGTGTTAGGAGCTGTATAATTAAAAATTTAATTTTCCTTAGTACATTTTCTCTGCTGGTCCCAGGAGCTTAGGGGCCTCTGGTCAGCCAAGGACTCTTCCTGATCCCATTGACCCTGGCAAAGGCTTGTGTTACTGGGGCATTTTTCTTCTGAAGACGTGAACGAATGTAAATGTTGCAAATGGAAATGAAAATCATAAGGCTTTCACCTTTTCATCTGTTCAGTTCTTTTGTCCTTTAAGGCAGCTGCAGTCACTGCCTGGCCCTGCAGCTGGCAATGTTAGCCTTCTCTCAGGCCTTGTCTAGACTAGGGTTGTAAAGTGAGATGATAGCACAAGTTAGCTAACAGGTGTCAATTCACGTGTTAAAAGCTCATAGAGTCTGGACTGTGTGCCTTTACAGGGTAGGCTATTAACACATCTTATATCCTAGTCTAGACAAGGCCTCAGGCTTCGTTATTGCTTTGAAACTTCACTGTGCTTGGGTAGTTGGCCCTGGGGAGGAAGTCATTAGTCCTGCCCGTGGCATTCTCTGTGGGTGACTTTGATGGCTCCTAGTGTTGGTGCTTGGACTTTCTGCCCCTCACTTGCTAATGGACGATAAACAATGGCAAGTTTTCTTCCTGCTAGTCAGCTTGTTTCATATTGTGAGCTGAATTCTCATTCCGCTGATCCTTTCCTATTGTTTTTGGCGAATGAATTTGGCGCCACATCGCAGTTTCTCCTAAACCATTGATGCTGCCATGGAAATGCATGGGCAGGCTGACCGATTATTACTTTAAATGTGTCACTTGCAATCCCTTAAACTGGCAAGGCCATGTGTGTGGCTGAGGTAGTTTGCTGTTGTGATAAACTCACTCCATTGTAGAAACTGTGATTTGTTCTGTATTTCAGGCCTTCTCTAGTCTGGCTGAAGCTGCCTATGAAGCAGCAGATGTAGCAGATGATCAAGAAGAGCCAGCAACCTACTGTTTATCCTCCTCGTTTGAGCTAATAGTTCAGAAACTCCTGGAGACCACAGACAGGTACTCTCAAACCAGCTGTCCTAATCTTTGCAGAAATGCCCCCCCTTTTTTTTAATCCCCCTGTCCTGCTCCTGTTGCCTCCTAAAACTCTTATGTGAAGTGATGTGTTAAGGGTGTCAATTCGTCATGGCCTAAAATTTGTGTGACTTAGAATATCTAATGTCAGTTCCCAAGAGAAAAGTCATATTCGCACATACAGGGATTTTTCCAGTTTTTGGTGTCATTCATCCTTATTGAGATCTCCGGAGCACCTGTAAATGTATTTTCTCCTCCAGTGCTTTCCTTCAAGTTGTGGAATGCCACGTAAAACTGTGTACGCAATCTGAAACGTACAGAGGTCTGCACAATATTCAGCAATCAATTTGAGATATCCTGTCTGGCCTGAGAGTCACTAAGTAGTCAAGATTGTGGCAAGACAGACTAAAAGTCTCTAGAACTGTGTGTGGTGTGACTTTCATGACTGTAGCTTGCATGTACTCAGTGTATCGTGGTGTAGTTTTTATTTTGATACTACAGTAGCACCTAGAGGCCCCACAGCAGATCACAACCACGTTATGCTAGACGTGATATACACACAGTAGCACTGCCCCTGTCCCCAAACAGCGCACAAAAATAGACAAGACAGCCATTTTGCAGATGGGGAGTAAGGCACAGAGTAAGTGACTTGCCCACGGACAAATAGGGAGTCTGGCTGATCCAGTAATTGAACGTTGATCTTTTGAGTCCTTGCTCTAGTGCTTTAACTACAAGATCAGTCTTTGAGGTGGTCCCTCTAGGGTGGAGGCACATCAGGAGAAAGTGTTGGGAAGTTTTTTCTGAAAGTGCTGCCCCTGCTGTCCATGGCTAAATAAAGGACTTTCAGCATCTTTCATTAACACAGATTAATAAAACCAAACTACCAAAAATTTAGCTTAGATTCAAGCCATGGTAATAGTACAGATATTACAGTACGTATTATAGTACAGATAGATATGTTCAGCTTCTGCTGTAGCATTGAGGTTTAACTTTTACTAATTGGTCAAACGAGGTCTGTATTTAAGCCAGCACGGCCACTTAGAGCAAAAAAAAAAACAAAACAAAAAAACTCTTTTCTTCCTGTTTAGGCCGGATGGACACCAGAATAACCTGCGGAGTGCTGCATATGAAGCTCTGATGGAAATAGTGAAAAACAGTGCCAAGGACTGTTACCCTGCTGTCCAGAAGACGACTTTGGTCATTATGGAGCGGCTGCAGCAAGTGCTGCAGATGGAGGTAGACAGAGGCCAAATTTGCTACCAGGGTCATAGGGCAAATATAATACTCCGCGGCATAATCACTTTGCTGTATTCTGGCTTTAGTCTCTAGCCAAATTAGTTCTTCTGTTGATTGACTATATAGCAAGTCTCTTTTTGAGAAGCTTGAAGTGGAACAAGCAAGTTTAAAGCTGCATTCCTTCTGGTCATAGCACTGCCATTGCTGTGGCATCTTAATGTCCATGATACAACTACAGAGACCTTTTTTCTAAGTGTTAAGAGTCTGTTTTTGTTCTCCTACAGTCCCATATCCAGAGCACATCAGACAGAATCCAGTTCAATGATCTTCAGTCTCTACTATGTGCTACTCTACAGGTAAACCACTTTCTTACCAGTTCTCACATCCATGGAGAGGAAATAGGCAGAATCTTGTGAAAAGAGTGCACGCTTGCAGATGAAATTTTTAAAATGAAATCCGCTCCTTACACCCAAGTTAGTGTGAAAGGAGCAGAGGAGTTTAAACATATGAAAGGATGGAGCCTTCCACAACTAAGTGCCCGGTTTAAAAACCAACAAAATACTCTTGTTTTTGTGGAACAGAACACATCTTATCAGCAATATTTAAAGTAAAATATCTGTGCAATTTCACACTGGCTGTCATGTTAGTGTAAGATTGAACAATCACTCACTTTTGTCAACACGCATCAAAGAAATTAACAGCTTTAACTTGTTCACTGCAGCTTGTGGTTGGAGTTCAATACTCATTTAAATTTGCACTGAAATTAAACAACTTGGTAAAGAACACCTCACGTGTTTTGGGAGCATTAGCTCATTCCACTCGCTTGCCTAGTCTTAAAGGCTACTGAAAACTGCCATCCTTTTTCTAAGCCACTCGGGAAATCCATCAGACAGTCTTTCTGATATCACGTGATATCTGGCAGCATAGCTTCCTGCTGTCTGTACTGCAAAAGGGCTGGAGCTACTGTGGGATCGTGCCTACTGTATGTGTTACAGCATTGCTGTAACTTTTCTAAAGTGCAGTTAATACCTCTGTATATTACTGGAAAATATTAGCATATTATAAGCTTTAATGCACTTCTCCAAAATACTTTACAGTAGATGTGGATTCAGCATGCTCCATGCAGGATTCAGAAGCAGACCCTGCTCTCTTCTGTATGGTAACATTCCTAGAGGTGTGTTTGAGCATCACGTACACTGAAATAAAAGCCGTTACTGAACACCCATCTTTATCTGAAACTCACTTTTTCCCCCTGTTTTTGTTGTGTGCTCATTATGGGTTCATGACTTCTCCCATTTCCATTAACGTAAGAGTCTGAAATGATTTAACACCCTCATGTTCAAAATTTAGGAATGTTGTAGAAAACCCTGTTTTATAGCACTGATAGTAAAATGTGTCCTGCCTGTTAATACTGTGGTGTACGTGAAGCATGCAGGGCAACTGGAATTCTTTATCGCTTCATGGGGCTACCAGCAAAATTCAATTACAATCCACAATCAGAAATAAAATTGCTATGAGATTGTTACAATGGGAAATGGGCAGTGTTAAAAAGGGATTGCTTAAGCCTAGCCAAACATAATTCCAGGCATAAATTAAATGCCCAGAGAACAGCCTCTCTAGCAGGAAAGATAAACTCTGCTTGTTCTGTAGCTGGAAAATCAAGGATAGATAAAATGAGAACAGCATTCTGTACTTGTACTGACAAAGCATTTTTTGCAGCAATGGTTTTCAGAGCAATAGTTGATTTTTTTTTTTTTTTTAAAGCATAGCATGGTTTTGATAAAACTAGAGTTCTGAGCTAGTGTGGAAAATTCAAAGGAAGAATTTAGCCTAATGTATATGGGAGTAGTGTATTACAATCTCTTCTTTTTTTTTTTTTTTTTTTTTTTTTTCCCCTTCCCCCAAACCTAGAATGTTCTCCGGAAAGTGCAGCACCAGGATGCTTTGCAGATCTCTGATGTGGTTATGGCATCTCTGTTGAGAATGTTCCAGAGCACGGCTGGATCAGGGGGAGTGCAAGAGGATGCCCTCATGGCAGTCAGCACCCTGGTGGAAGGTCAGTAGTGGCGACTGGAAAAAAAAGTCTTTTGCTTTATTCAGTGCGCAAACAGCTCCGTGTGAACAAATCAGACTTGTAGTTTTGCGATTGGCACTATGTCTATCCCTGACAGCTGCTACTGTTGATGAAGGCTTAACGTATAACCTCCTTTGCTAAGTAGTTGAGTTTACGCAGATGCAAATTTAACTGCATAACTACTCCAGAATAACGCCTCCAGATCTGTGAAGGTTTGAGGCTAGCCGGTCCAACAAATCAGATGACAGCTTGATTCTCCTAGACTGTATTTCTTGTGTGTTTGTTGTTTTCTGTAGATAACATGGGTAGTGTGTGTGCTGACTAGGCAGTATATAGGACTTGCTCTTTATTTTTGTACAGTGCTTAGCACAATGGGTTGCTGGTCTCCAGATGCTATTGCAATGAAAATTAATATTCTGATTTACATTTGCTGCTATCTGTCACCATTGATTTGTGTGATGATGTCAGCGGTTGGTGTATCTTTGTGTCTTTAAAAACCACACAGTGCAGAGACTGAAATTATTTTTTTCGTTGCAAATTTTGATTCTTACTAAAGTTTGGGTTGCAGCATACCAGACAGTTTTAGAGCTTCATTGTGATTCCTCTTTACAATGCTGTTGCTATGGCATGATATTGAGCTCTAGGAATGCATTGTGTTTTCAGACACTGTATGTTTGGATGTGAAAGTTGGGTGCTGTTAGAAATCCATATGTGAGTAGTTGCTTTCTTAGAACAGGTTTGTGACTTTGCCCGGCACCCCCTTTTGGGGGCATAGACGGGGCAAGGAGGCGGGGGGCTTGAATGATTTGTGACTACACTTGAAGTGATCAGTATCCTTTGAGTGGAATCAATGGAATTGATTGGCCGGGTCTGCAAGTGAGGAAGAGGAATGCCTGATTGCTGGGGATTGGTTGTGACCCTGGCTAACGGGCTGACTTGTGAATAAACAGTATGATGCCCTTTTTGGGCAAAGCCATTCTCCTTGCCAGAGGTTAATAGTAACTTGTGGGTTAATTTGTGATAAGGGGCTGGGGGAAGGTAGATATGTAATATAAAAGGAAGCCTTTTCCTTCACCAAATAGTTAAATGTTCTTTAAATACAAGCACCCCAAATATTATTCTACACTTGGGCCCCACAGTTCTTCCATAGCTGAAATAGAAGCTGGACAACTGTTCCGAAAGGAGGATTTTACTATTGTCTCATTTATGCTGTCTCCCACCCCCAATCAACTTTAATCCTACAAAGTAGGACTTCTCAAACTGGTGTAGTGTGACCTGGCGCTGCCCCATGCATCCCCACGCTACTGAACGCTGCGTGGAAAACCCCACCCAGGCTCAGCCATATTTTTTGCCATGATCCCACTTGCACAGTCCTTTGCAGCCACAAAAAACCCCCAGATATGTGTAGTCTGGGTAATTAAAGGCCGAAAACCACTGCTCTAAAGGGTGCTGTGTATATACTGGGGGAACCCAGGTCCTCTGAGGGAACCCTGCAGCCACCTCTGAGCACAGGAAGGATCTGTTCCTTATCTTCAGTGGACTGCATCTCCTACAATTCTCTTGAAGTCCATTTTATTACAAAAGGATGTTTTCCACTGGTGCTCAATTCGTAGTGTAAAATCTAGTGGAGAATCAATTTGTCATGCTGCTGTTGAATGTACATCCTGAGAGCTGCAAAGGACTGAGTTTCCTTGTTGTAGATGTCAGGCAAACATGTAGACTGTCCTGTGGGGATGAGACCTAATCAGAGTGTTTTCTGTGCAGTCTTGGGTGGAGAGTTTCTGAAGTATATGGACGCCTTCAAACCCTTCCTGGGCATTGGACTGAAGAACTATGCAGAATACCAGGTAGGACCTGAACCTGGGAGCCCCACGTTCAGAACTTTTGCATCTGTTGGTAGTTCGGGATTTACAGAGTTCTTCGGGATTGCATCCCCTGAGGCCTATTGGCTTCTGGTGAGGAAGCCAGCATGTGAGCACTGTAGGAACTCAGTAATTACTGGCTGCACTTGTAAATGAATTTATAGACTCTCCTCTATTTAAAATTGTCCACAGCAGGCCGTCATCAGTTTGACACCTGAGGTTCTGCATTGACTGCATATTCAGTGGCATTGATCAGGAGAGAAGTTGCTACTAGGAATGAATTTCCAATAGACCATGCATGCCATGGTATTTACTCTGGTGCTGATCCTTAGAACACCTGGCTGCTGAACTTTTTCAGCATGTCTCTAAAACAAGTATCTGTCACTCGTTGGCATCTGGGACTCTCGCCCCCGATCGGGTAAACTTATTCAGATCTCTTCTTTATGACTTAGCGTTTCAACAGTTAACAAAGCTCTGACTTTCATGGGCATTTGCAGACAAGGGTCACTATTCAGTGATGATTTTAGATCCTGCCTGTCGCAATGCCATAATTTAGTGTGTTAATAGGCTAACGCTGTAAGGACAGGCAGTGTGGGGAATACCAACTTATACTGGGTTGGTGCATACTTACTGTTCTCTTTGTAGGTTTGTCTGGCTGCAGTAGGCCTAGTTGGAGACTTATGTAGAGCCCTGCAGTCCAACATCTTGCCTTTCTGCGACGAGGTTATGCAGCTGCTCTTGGAGAACTTGGGGGTAAGTCCTTACCTACTTTTAGCCAGTTAAGCAAACTAGCTATTAGTGGCGATAAAGGAAAGTGAGAGGCAGAGAGGGTATTGGGAGAAGTTAGAGATGTTTGAAAAAGGTTATATCAGGAGACGCAAGCAATATATAGCTAGCTAACATGATAATTTGAAGAGAACTCGGGTGTCCTCTGGGGGGGAGGAGATTTAAGTTTCCAGTCATTGATCTTCATTTCCAATCTCTCTCTCTCTCTTTCTCAGAATGAGAATGTCCATAGGTCTGTGAAGCCTCAGATTCTCTCTGTGTTTGGTGATATTGCCCTGGCCATCGGAGGAGAGTTTAAAAAATATCTAGAGGTTGTATTGAATACTCTCCAGCAGGCCTCGCAAGCCCAGGTCGATAAGGTAAACCAGCAGCGCACTTGGCAGCTCCTTCTCATCCAGCGTGAAATACGTCTGTCTTAGTTGCTTGCCAAAGGCCATTGTACAGGCATGTTCTTTGTTTTCCATCTAGTCTGACTATGACATGGTGGACTACCTGAATGAGCTGAGGGAGGGCTGTCTGGAAGCTTACACTGGCATCATTCAGGGACTGAAGGGAGACCAAGAAAATGTGCATCGTGAGTATTTTGTCCTGTAGCACCCTGTCTTTAGGGAAGGGGGACCTTTTTTTAAAGGTATGCTGTAACTTAAGCCTGCTACACTAAACCAGTCATTTCCTTTCAGCGGATGTGATGCTGGTGCAGCCCAGAGTAGAATTTATTCTGTCTTTCATCGACCACATTGCTGGAGATGAGGATCACACAGATGGAGTAGTAGCTTGTGCTGCTGGGCTGATAGGGTAAGCGTTCCAGACTCCTTTGGCTAGAGGATAAGTGACCGCACACTCGCCAGGTAGCTTATTGTTAGTACAGTAAACACAATACATTACAAGAAGTGCTTTTTTTTTAAGGTTATCTGCTTGAATTGGAAATGGTTCTTGAGAGACCGGAGCCTGTAAAGGGACTTATTTGAATCTTCCTTCATGTATCTGAAGTACTAACCACAGAATCTTGAGTTTAGGATTTTTGTAACTCATTGTTGGGTTCTAACCCAGGAACAGGCGTGAAACTGGAGGACTGTGCAGAGTGGTGGTTCCTCATCACGAGCTGTGTACCAGCCCTGGTGGGTGGCCTATTTGCTCCCTGTCAATCATTGCCATGAAGGGACAAATTGCATATGCTTAAAAGGAGTCGGGGACAATGATCTTAAAGGAAGGCTCCATACAATGAAATTTTCAGCTTGTGAATTGACAGTGAAGGGCCCAGTTCAGCTGTCATTGAAGTCAATGGGAGTCTTCTCTCTTGACTTCAATGGGAGCTAGATGGAACTTTCAGGGAGGACATCCTTTGGACAGGAGACATGGATGTTTCCAGCTAATAGCCGTTTAGGAGGCTGTTTGGCTCTCATGTTGCTGACCATATGCAACATTTAAAAAGGGACATTAGCTGGGAGTCGGTCTTCTCTTGTTGCTAGCAAAAGCTGATCTAACTGGCATGTTTCTGGCTGTGGCATTCAACAAGCATTAAAGCCCATTCTCTCCTCTTTGTTTCCCACAGGGATTTGTGTACAGCATTTGGAAAGGATGTACTGAAATTAGTAGAAGCTAGACCCATGATACATGAACTTCTAACTGAAGGAAGAAGATCCAAGACAAACAAAACAAAAACCCTTGCTACCTGGGCAACTAAAGAACTGAGAAAACTGAAGAATCAAGCTTGGTAAGGAGCCTTCTCCCTTTCCCTCGTATTGTGGAATGGCCACACAGGTTAAACTTCTAAGCTCAGGCCCATTGAAGGAGACACTTCACAGAAGCCTCGTGCTATAAAAAGGCTTTTCCTTGTTTAGCTTTCTGTAAACTATCCATTTAAAGCTATAAAGCCCAGATGGCAACTGCTTGTTCCTAGAGAAAAGAACTAATGCTTGACAGTAACAAATCTAGAGTAAGGTCCTCTCCACGCTGGAATCAGAACTATGCTGCCATAGCTGCTAATGAGTTCTAGTGGGTTCCAGCATGCTTTCTCTGGGTCACATGGGCATGGATTTTTCTGAGGTTTAGTGGTTAGTTGGTTGTAGCTAGTAAAATTTAGACCCCCCAGTATGAGTAAGGGCTTTTAAAAGGAACAGAGTGGGGAACAGCTTTCCTGTGCACTGTGGGATATTGTGATTCCTGAACTTGGAATTCACGGAATGACGGCCCCTTCTGGTTTTGCGAAGATGCTTTTTCCTCGGCCTCTTGTAAGTGGCCTCACATTGGCTCCAAAGAGGGGCTTTTTTAAATTTCTACACCTGTCCCTCTTTGATTGCAGATCTGTTACCATTGGGATGACACCCGAGACCCCCACTGGAAATCTCCACTCTTTTGAAAAAACCCGGAAGTGAGGAGTGTGCACGGATGCTGAATGTTTGGGAATGAGAGGATGAGTGAGTGAGGCTTGAAACACACCACATTGAAAATCCCGGCACAGCAACAACAGCAGCAGCGCTGTTAGTGAGCTGAGCACTGACTTGCGTAGAAAACCTGACATCGGCCGTCTTCAGGAAGAGGGAACGACTGGTTTCTATCAAAAATAAGCAGTCTCTTCTTCCGACAGAGACTAGAACTAGCTTTTCTGTCTTTTGGCCAGTGCGAAGCGGAATGACTAGTTTGGGAGAGAGGAAACTAGGTTCACCTGTGGTGCTCTTTGTTTGAGGTCTGGCTTTTGCTGCTGAAGAGAGATGGAGTCTGGGTCTCTGGCCCGCCTTCTGTAACCTTTGCCACACAATGCTGTCAGTGCATGGGATAAAAGGAGGGGTGAAGGATTTTCAGTCTAAGAGTGAGTGTGTGTGAATGAGGCGGTATCCACATTCTCAACTTCAAGTCATTGCAGTTTATCTTTTCCCAAAAAAGGGTTAGCAGTTGCATTTCATAAACTAACCGAAGTTCAGTCTACTGATGCAGCATAAGAGATGTAAAAAGAAAAGAGAAAAAAAGGAAAGTCGCTCTTTAGGGCTTTTTATTTTAGGGAAACACTGACGAATGTTCAGAGCTCCCGTTCTGAGTGACGCTTTTCATGATCTTGTTTCATCAAAGCGCCTTTCCTTCCTTAATATTGTTCAACTGTGAATGTAGAAATGGGGGAGGGGGGAGAAACTCTTGCGTTAGAGGGATTAGAAACAAACTGTCAAACAAGATTTCAGACTTAAACAAAAAAAACCCATAAATGTAAGTGCTCAGAATTGGCAATGAGAATGCAAAGGGAAAGATCTCTCCTGACTTGTACTGTAGCAGCCCGAACACCCACTAAATTGTGCCAAAGAGTTTAAAAACAATAAAGTAAAACTTCAGGTAATATTTTGGATTGCAAAATGAGGATAAATTCAATGTTCAAACAAAATCTGATAAAATGCCATTTGGAAACTGCTTGGCCTTTTGTGCTCTTTTATTTGATCGAATTTAATGTGGTATTGGTCTCTTGCTGCACTTCAAAACAAAAAAGGAAAAAAAGAGAAATTTATATAAATATATATATACTGGCTTGAGCTTACACAAGACGGCACTTGTAAAAGGTTCTATTTTTCCACTGCAGTTGAAGATTAATAAAATGGTGTCAAACATTCCCCAGTACTTTCTTTTTGTATTCTTGGTCTTTCCAATTAAAAGGGGAACCCATTAACTTTTTTTAACCGTGTACTAAAAGTCTGATGGGCAACCTTGGGACAGATTGGCTGTTTGCCACTCCCCTTAGCATACAGCTTTTTTTATTCTCTAAAATGAAGGATGTGAAGGATCAAAATCTCTTGTCTCTTTTTAAATCAATTTTTTGTTCTTTGAGGCATAGTCCCTCAATTATTCTGGATTTTATCAGCAATAAGACATGAAAAATAGAGAAGGTGTGGGGTTTGAAACAATTTTTAATTTCATCTTTATTATGCAGTTATTGATATTACCAGCATTTCTGAATTTGCATCTTAACTTGGGCATTTTTAAAGCTGTTTGCCTGTGGGAGGGAGAAGGGAAAACCATCTAGTATTTTGCAAGAAGCAGGTAAAAATCTGTTTTATCCCCTTCCTTCTCTCCTCAACTGATCCATGATAATGGAATCCACTTCTGTTGCCCATCCGCACTGCAGCATCCACAATAGCTCTTGTACAGGGTATCAGATATGTGCCTTTCAGTGCCGGGTTCAGAATGCAGTCAAAGTGCCGACCTTTGAACCAGTGTACAAAAAAAATCCCAGGTGTTTAGAGGAGAGGACAGCTCTGTTTGTGAATTGGGAGAGTTGACCACCTCAAAAACATTGGTTAGGGAGAGGCCTGGGTCACATTTCTATTAATGCCTTTTCTTTTTGTTTCGTTTCTTGACGTGGGTTGGGGTTTCCTAAAAAAGCCATTCCTGAAGTTGGGGAGGGGGGACGTGGAGGGGAGAAATCTGATCATTCCTCAGTGCTACCTGTTTCTGTCCTGTGTGGCTGTTCAGCTGTAGACAGCAGGAGAATAAAGTACACTGAGACAGTAGTAGAAACAAATCTTGTGTCTGTCATGTTTTTGTTCCAGGGAAAGCAGTTCTTGAAACTGTTCAAGCTAATCCTTAACAACTTTCACACAAGCAACACCATCCCACAGTGTGGTAGTGAGGAAAAACTGGTCTGTCACCTCCAGTGTTGGTGCTAGGCCTGCAACTGTTATCCTTTAATCCTGTAACCACTGTGGTTTGGAGAGAGGGACAATATAATATATAAATATATTTAAAAAAAAATCTTAAAAGCCAGTTTCACTGCCTGGCAGACTTAATTAATGGGATAAATCCTTGATTTTTAAATGTGCGATTTCAGCACCCGGATCAAAATGTGCTTGTTTCAGCAAAGCATTTTGGTAGCATTTTGTTAGCTCTCAGCCTGGGCTTTGCACCAGCTTTGGCCTGCCACATGAGGTAAAGGTTAGTGTGTGATTGGGGAAGGGATACAGAGGAGAGGAAATATTGCTGTGCTGGAAGTGGCTTAAGAAGCTTTTGGTCTCAAGTAGCAGTTCAGTTCATATTGTGCTGTAGCATTTCTGTATGTTTCTTACGCTTTTCTTTTCCTGGTCAAATGTCTTGCCAAAGGCAGCTAATGGCACTGCCCTTGCAGTTGAATGGAGGGGAAAAAAGTTAATGTAAACTTTCAAAGTGCCCACTTAATGCAGTCCTAGTATTTTACCTTTCAGAACCAAGCAACTTTAACTGTCTCGATTCTGTCAAATTATTGTCAGCCAGACCTAATGAGGTTGGTGCTTATTTGGCTTCTGAATACTTTTTTTATATATCTTTAATCTGTATTGACACTTACATACTGTTACTGTGTCACCTATGAATTGGCAGTTGTGACCTGTTGACAATGATGGATTGGAAAGGGTCCCTCTTACTAACAAATTGGTACCACTGATTTTATTTACCTTCTAAATAAAAGCTGCTTTATTTTGGTTTTCATTATTTTTGCTGCTTCATTTTATATAGCTACGGCATCTCTTGCCAGAAACCCTCCTCCTCTACTTTGCTCAGTGAGACTGTGTGGGTGTACTCTCTGATTGCATGAATGACACTCTCTCGTCTAGTTTCCTGTTTGGGGGAGCTGGAGGTGACAGTGATGTCTCATCCGCCCATATGTGCTATTCTAACATGCATCATCACTGAGCAGGAATAGCAGCGCTATACAAAACTTTTCATGGAAGAAGTCTGGCCTCTTCGATCAGGGTTGGCTGTCTGTTGGTTCTTTGATCTTCAGCGCTGCCTCTGTTGTGTATGCGCATTTGCTGTGTAGCCTCGTAAGTGGTGGTTAGTTAGGGAGAACAGTTTTATTTGCCTCATGCCCCCCCCCCCCATGATGCATAACTTGAGCAGTGGGGGTAGAGCCACAAAGCACAGGTGAGAGGCTTATCAACTGTTTGTAAAGGAGGACTGAGCTCACTGGGATCCCACTTACTGCCAATTAAAAACGGCTTATGATTGTAACACCTACTGCTCACTTTGACAAAGCTAGTCTCTGCACATACGTATGATCTTGTATTTTGCCAAAGCCACCTCATTAATATGGCTATCGGTCACTGAAAATCTCATTTTCCCCTTTGGGCTGTGGCTGTTTCTAACAGGGCATGGCAAGCCTACGACATCTTAGGCAAGTATTAGTGTCTAGCTGTAGCAAAGGCAGTGCAGGGAGGTAGAATGTAATTTAGTCAACAGGGTCTTGCCATTACCCTCTTAGGTGAAATCCCCAGGCATTTTTTAATGACCGAGTGGGCAGGACTTTAGTTTTGTCTCATCTCTTGAACCAGTGACTCCCAAGATTGTGGCCTTATGCTGTGTGGAATAGCTCCCTGTTTCCAGCGGCAATATAGCATTCAAAGAAGTGAAAATGTCTTTTTCATGTAGGCATTTGCAGCTGGGCTGTTAGGTGATATGCGAATGGGAGGGAAGGTGTCAATACTGAGAAACTTGAGACCAGTGTCTTAGCCGAACCTAGTTAGGGACTTCCTAATGTGCTCCCATATATCATACCTAGCATCCCTACCACCTCATGAGAGATTGGAGGCTTTGTCTGCGGAGGGGGGAGAGATGGTACACAGAGCCCATACAGCTCCTACAATCCGTACTGTGAAATCTCACCTGGCTGATCAAAATTATAGTACCTTCCTGCTCATACAAGCGAGGTTGCTAGAGACTGCTCTTACCGCTGCTGATGTTAAGCTGGTAGGAATCCGAGCCAGGATGAGTACCATTCTGAAAGGAGCACTTGTGCTGATTAGGTAAGGCCTCCAGGGAGATGATGATTCATGGCGTATGGTGCAGCTGGTTCCCCACTGCCATGACTCTCTCCCTACCCCCTTCCTGTAGTTGTTGCTA
The DNA here is from genome assembly GCF_002925995.2 of Terrapene triunguis. NCBI lineage: Eukaryota > Metazoa > Chordata > Testudines > Emydidae > Terrapene > Terrapene triunguis. Next base: position 4,918,118 of record NW_020664544.1, read on the forward strand.
CCTCTGCCAGGAGATGAAGATGCCACAGTAGAAATATGTGAGGATTCAACCCTCAGGCTACATTCTGCCAGTATTACCTCACAAGAGCCGTCCTGCAGTTCAGCAAGTTAAAATTGTGAGCCAAAGAGCCTCCTTCAACCTCAGGGCCCCATGTAGCTGATGGGTTCAGGAGCATTAAAATCACCTCTCTGCAACTGCACACTCTGCCCCATTAGAACACAACCTGGTCTCTGACGGTGTTAATAGTAGCCTCTGGTTAGGACCCTTCCTGCTCCCTTAATCCAACTGCTGGGTTACGACTGCCTTACTGAGAACACTCACCCTCTAAATGTAAAACGGGAGAGGGGCATTGGGGTGCTGCACAAGCGCGAGTGCTGGAGAACATCTGCCACCCCGTGATCTTAAAGGCCTCTCCATCCTCTCAGCTTCACAACTTCCTTGTGCCTGATGTGAAATGAACAACGCTACATAAGAACGGTTACACTGGGTCAGACCAATGGTCCATCTGGCCCAGTATCCTGTCTTACCGCAGCGGCCAATGCCAGGTGCTTCAGACGAAATGAACCAAACGTCATCAAGTGATTCTCTTTTGCCCATTCCCAGCTTCTGGCAAACAGACTAGGGACCACATCCCTGCCCACTAATATACCCTGTTGAAATGGCAGGGGCAAACCAGCTAGGCAGAATGGAGTTTCCCTAGCTGGACTTCAAGCAAGCCTGTCGTGTTAACACATTTCTCTTTCCAAAGGTTTCTGGAGCCTTAAATTACTATCTGGTCAGGGCCTCTTATTTCAACAGCTTGTTCGAAAGAGAGTTCCGCCTAACAGCCTGGTGTTCTCTTGTAGTCAGGTGGGGAAGGTGGTTCTGTAACAACGTGGAGAGCAGCGCACGCTCTACTCTCTTAGGTGTCAGCGTAAAACAAGGCACGAGATAGGCCGGTATAAACTTCTCATGTTTTTCACTATCCAGGCTTATGAATCTGATAGGCAGACTCTACCCATGCCTAGAGCTAGGAATATATGACCACTGTTGATTTGGATATCCATACCGCCCCATGTCCTCCTACCCTGGAGAGCAATCCCCCAGCAGTCCCTGGGGCTTCTTGTATAAAGGCAAGTGGGATTTAAGCTCCTCTCCACTGATATTGCTAGCTCATAGACAGTGCTCCGCTTACCCAAATAAGGGGTTAAAAGCACCAGAAAAGAGGTCTCTAGATTCAAAAGGTGGGCTCTGAAAAGAAGGCCTGTATTACGCCACACCCTCATTAAATCACTTGTTTCCCCCTAACCAGTTACACTAATGCCATCCTGCAGCTACAGTTGTTAAAGCCCCCGATACTATACATTGCTTCTGGTGACATCCTGACGCCACAAAGCTTAATTAAGAGAGCCACACCAACCTTGCAGGTCCGAAGTAGCTCCCAAAATCCAGAGCATCTTTCGGTGTTGGTGACTTTGTCTAGACCAAACCTGTGAACGTCACGTGGTAACGTCGCAGAACCTGCAGTGCCTATAAACTGGATGCTGAATGGAACAAGGGTGAATCATCTCTGAACATCAAATAAAAATTGTCAGTACTTAAGAGGGGTTATAAATAACGGAGCTGAGCATGGGATTTGATTGCACTTTAAGAACCAATTGCTTGTACTTGCGCCGTTACTGCTGTCCTGAATGTGGGAAGGAAAAAGAAAAATAGGGTCGGCCCCTCAGCTGATGGACCCTGTTGAAGTTAATTCATAGATCCCAAGGCCAAAAGGAACCATTGTGGTCATCTAGTCTCACTCCTTGTATAACACAAGCCAGAGAACTTCCCGCAAAATAATTCCCAGAAGAGATCTTTTATAAAAACATCTAATCTTGATTTAAAAATTGCTGGTGATGGAGAATCCACCGTGACCCTTGGTAAATTGTTCCAGTGGTTAATTACTCTCACTGTTACAGATGTATGTCTTCTTTCCAATCTGAATTTATCTAGCTTCAACTTCTAGCCAATGGATTGTATTAGACCTTTCTCTGCTAGACAGAAGAGTCCGTTATTAAATATTTGTTCCCTATGTGGGTTCTTATAGACTGTAATCAAGTCATCCCCTTACTCTTCTCTTTTTTTAAGCTACATAGATTGAGCTTCTTGAGTCTATCACTCTAAGGTAAGTTTTCTAGCCCCTTAATCATTGTTATGGCTCTTCTCTGAACCCTCTCCCAATTTATCCACATCCTTCTTGAACTGTAGACACCAGAACTGGACACAGTACTCCAGCAGCAGTTGCACCAGTGCTAAATGCAGAAGTGAAATAACCTCTCTAATGGACTCGAGATTCCCCCATTTATGCATCTAAGGATCTCAGCCCTTTTGGCCACAGCGTCGCCCTGGGAGCTCACGTTCAGCTGATTATCCACCTCCAAATCTTCATCCTGTAAGTACACCCTCCGTTCTTTGTTCCTAGATGCATACCTTTACCCATATTAAGATGCTTATTGCTCGCTTGTTACCCATTTTACCAAGTGATCCAGATCACTCCGTATTAGCGACCTGTCCTCTTCATTATTGGCCACTCCCCCAATTTTTGTGTCATCTGCAAACTTTATCAGTGATGATTTCATGCTAGATTATCGATCAGAATGTTAAATAGCGTAGGGCCAAGAACAGATCCCTGCGGGACACCCTCGCTCAATGGTAACTCCCCATTTACCATTACATTTGGAGACCTATCAGTTAGCCAGTTTTTAATCAATGAAATATGTGCCAGGTTAATGTTATAGCATTCTAGTTTTTTTAATCAAAATGCCTTTCAGTACCAAGTCAAACGTCTTATGGAAGTCTAAGTATATTACATCAGCCTGGTTACTTTTATCAAGCAAACTTGTAATCTCGTTGAAAAAAATAAAATAGTTGGACAGGATCTATTTTCCATAAACCCACGTTGATTATATTATTATTGATATATTACCATCCTTTAATTTTTATTAATTGAGTCCTTTATCACCTGCTCCATTGTTTTGCTTGAGATTGATGTCAGACCAACAGGCTTATAATTACCCGGGTCATCCCATTTGCCCTTTTTAAATATTGCCACAACGTTAGCTGTCGTCCAGTTTTCTGCAACCTACGCGGTGTTTCAACGCTGGAGCTATGCTGAATTGCATCAGCTGAGAATCTGGATTTAGGTGCTTGACTCCCCTTGAATTTCAATGGAGTTTGGCTCCGTGCTTTTGAAAGCCCCAGCCTTTAGTTTCTAATTTCAAATGAGTGACGTTAGCCGCAGCACACAAATGGGGCTGCAAATGAGGTTGATTCTTTAAAGCATTGCAACCTTGACAAAGAACACAAGTCTGGTGGACAACAACTATGTGAAATTGACATGAGAATTTACCAGCCCAGGCATAAAATCTTCCCACACATCCTTACTGCAGCAGTGGTACCAGACAATGATGAAGGAGGTGCTTGAATATCACCGTTTAAAAGCCAAGCCTATAGGGGGAGAGTGAAGAAAACAAATGATATTTTATTATGCCTTTGTTTTTTGCTCTTGTTGGTGTTGGGGTTTTTTTAAAGTTGCCTTGGTAAAAGGACAAGTAGGTTATTTTTGCAAGACGGAACTAGAGAGTCCAATTCTGCAAACCTTCTGGCATGCGAGTAACTTAGGTGAGTAGTTCTACTGAAGTTAAAGGGCTGCATGGCTCCCCAGTTCCTGCTGGCTATTATTAAAGCACTACACTGAATAATACCGAAGGAGGAAACAGATCTGTTTGCTAAATGAAATTCATGAAAAAAACGGAGGAAAAATTGAGCTTCGGGCTCAGATGGCATTCCTGGTAAGTCTGGAACCTCCCGTGAAGCCTGAGAGATTGCAGGGTGGAATGAATGTAAGACTTTCTTGGGTGGCAGCATTGTCTAGTGGGTAGGACACTGGGGGCTGGCAGCCAAGAGATCTAGATTCTATTCCTGCCCTTCACCTGCTGTGTGATTTTGGGCAAGTCGCTTACTTACCCTCTCAGTGCTGCTGTTTCCTCTCCCATCCTCGGTCTTGTCTGCTTAGACTGTAAATTCTTTGTGGCAGGGACTGTCTCTTATTATTTGTTTGTACAGATTCTAGCACAACCCTGAGCTTCCTTGGGAACTCCAGGCACAACGGTAATTCAGATCAGAAGTAATGATTCGGCCTCTCAGGTGCATGTTCTTTAAGCAGTGTCCGACAACAAGCTGCTGGTTTGTGGTTTGCCTTCAGACTATTGTGCTGTGCGTAAAACAAAAGCCCACCTTTTGGGCCTGCCTACATTGGGAAATCAGTGAAAACACGCACCTCGTGGAGTTACCCTCGTGCAAATCCCTAATGTAGACACGCTGCAGCAATGCAAAGTGGCACCTGCAACAGCTGCAGCTTAATCTGGTGTCTTACCTCAGGGAACTCCTTCCTGACACACCCATGCAGCTTGCCTACATTACATTTGCGCCGTGCCGATTTCCTTACCATAGCCAGAGCCTGATGGGTAGAGCAGTGGATCCCCCCAGCACCAGCTGCGCACCTGTCACGCTTGAGCTACTGAGCTTTCAGTGCTCTCCCCAGAGCCCCTGAAAAATCATAACCACTTCGGGCCAGCACTGCTGTGTTCATGGTAAATGAACGCGCAATTTACATAAAAAAGGTGGTGGTATTACGGTGGCTGCTCCATTGTGCTCGGAGCTGTACGTATACAGGCTGAAATGGTCCCTGCCCTGAAGAACTACAGTCTAAATAGACAAGAACAAAGGGGCGGGAGAAGAAGTGGAGGCCCAGCAAGAGGAAGTGGCTAAATGTGTTGTTTTTCACATCGACTATGGAGCCTCCAAAAATACTATTTTATTTTTGTTTTTAAACTTAAAACTCTTCCTCTGGGCTTGTGAAAGACCCAGGTTAGGGTGACCAGATGTCCCGATTTTATAGGGACAGTCCCGATGGTTGGGTCTTTTTCTTATATAGGCTCCTATTACCCCCGTACTCCCTGTCCCAATTTTTCACATTTGCTGTCTGGTCAGCCTAACGCAGGTCATGGTGAAAACGTGCCCCAGCTACTACCAGACTGTAATCTCTTGGGAATAAATCTTTTATTCCTGCACTCTATCCATAATGGTTAACACCACCCTGTTGTGAGTGCTGTCGTGAGAATAAACGCACCCTGTTGCGGGAACTGCCTGACATGGCCTATGGAAGGCGGGTTGTTTCTGTTTTGAAATACTAGTTCATAGCCTCGAAAAACGATTCTACACCCTGCACCAACTCATGGGTTGCAGTAAATCCAAACTCACCCACTTCACGGGGCTCGATTTCATTCACAAAAGGACCTTAAATTGAGTTAGGAAGCTTGGTCTTGAGGTTAAGCCACTGGCTTGGGACTGAGGAGATCTTGGTTAAATTCCTGGCTCTGACACAGGTTTCCTGTGTGCTTTTAGTGAAGTCACTCAACCTCTCTCTGGGCCTTAGTTCCCCATGTGCAAAATGGACCATTCCCCCCCCCCCCCCCCGACTGATTTACTCCCTGGATTTATAGACCACGGAGGACCTAGGGAGCTTTCACAACTTGCCCCTCCTCTTTCTGTCAAGGGCATATTTTCTCCACTGATGGTAATTCACATTAAGAGCTCTTACATCTTGCTCATTACATAAGAACGGCCAGACTGGGTCACATCAAAGGTCCATCTAGCCCAGTGTCCTGTCTTCCAACAGTGGCCAATGCCAGGTGCCCCAGAGGGAATGAACAGAACAGGGAATCATCCACTGATCCATCCCCTGTCGCCCATTCCCAGCTTTTGACAAACAAAATTAAAAATTTGATTAAAGCTAATGTTAAAAAAATGATATAATACACGGGTTGGAAAAAGAGTGTCTGTACATCTGGGTATAGTGCTTAGATTATCCACCAATACAAAGTTTGTTTTTAAAGTCATATGATACATAGAGTTACATAATCAGCAATAACTCAAATTTAGGTGAATAGATTTAACAATACAATTTAGATATTAGTCTGAATACTCGGGTACATCGCTCATGAAAAGTTGGACAGAGATTTGGTTGTGGAAAGCAAAATGTATCAATGGGTGGAGATTGTCCCTCAGCACCTGAGAATTAGGTTGGTTGCCCATTTAGAAAATACAATCCATGAGGAAAGTATTTGTTACTTTCCTGACTCCGCTTCTCATCTGCACTCCAGCTCACCCCTCCTGGTGTTGCCGATGTCCAGTGATGTGTTCTATGTAGATGTCCCTCGACCACCTGATGGCGTCTGACACCGTGAGTTGCCCCATTACTATCACTTCTTCTTCTCCTCGGTCAGACTCTGCAAAGATGTTCTGCCAAGAGATTCTGAGCTGGTTTGTCTCCCAACATCCCACCTATGTGCCCTGCCCACTGAAGGCGTTGGGATTTCACTACATTTACTGTTCTTGGTTTTCTGTAGATTTCCTGCAGTTCCTTATGGTCTCCCGCTCTCGCCTTATATTATAAATTCGTCAAGACAGTGTGTGTCTCTCCCCTAGGTGGTTGTGCAGCGCCTAGCGCTGTTGAAGTAATTTAGTTACCAAGTTAACATAAAAAATAGGAGCCAGAGAGAAACACCAACATGAGAGATGCTTGAAAATCCGTGCAAAGTAGGTGAGGCGGAGAGATGTAGGGGAGACTGTGATAGGAGCTGCGGAGGAGAAGGGTTTTGCACAAACAGTGGAGAAACTAAGAAGTGAAGGGGAGGTCAGATCCAAGCAGGCAGAGGGAGGAGGGTCAGAATATTGTCCAGGGTGGGCTTTAAGAACAAAGACGGCGGTTTTGAACTGGAGTCTGCAACGGCTGGGGAGCCAGAGGGGCTGTTTGAGAGGGAGATAGGTGGTAGTTTTCTTACATCGATAGAGAGAAGGGGTGAAATCCTGACTCCGTTGAAGTCTATGGGTGTTTTGCCATTGACATCAGTGATGTTTTTTTAACATGGCTCCATGACATTAATGCTCTAAGGGCTCGTGCCCGTGGGAATGGATCGGCACGGTATTGCAGAGTAGCTACCCACTCTGTTACTCCCGAAGCGGAGTAATTATTTCAAATAAAATCTCTTTGATTCCGGAATACAGGGGCCACATGGGGGAGTTTTACCTCCAGCCCTTTGTGGATTTATACAAGAAGCCAGCGTATTAGTACCATCGGAGGGAGTGAAACTACAAGGGACGATACCCTGGCTCCTTCCTCAGGCGGGTGATTGCCCTGTCGCACTGGCACAGCTCCATCGACAAGAGAGATGTTCCTCCTGCTTCTCCGTGCTGGGCTGTCGGGGTTGGGGTTCTCTGGGGTTTAGTTGTAGAAATGTGAGACAATTCCTTTGCGTGGAATATCGGGGCCAGATCAGGCTAACCCCTTGCTCACGTGAGTAAGCTCCCCCAAGGGAGTCCCCTTGAGTCCAGGAGGAGGACAGCTTTGCAAGAGCAGGATCAGGGTGCATGCGTAATGCAAAGTGAGCAATAAGGCTTGGATACCTGCAGTGCCTAGCACGGTCAATGACTGGGGATGCTAGACAGTACCCACAATACAAATAATATGCCAGATGCAGCTTTGAGGCAGAAAGCTGAGGACAAAGGCCCAGAATGTGAAAGGTATTTAAGCACCAAACTCCCATTGATTTCAGACGTGGAATCCAGGTGGACGACAGTATGGTAAATAAGAGTTCTTTTTTGTTACTGCCCACCTGGATTAGAGCTGGCGAGCGACTGGTGAAAGCCCCCATTGCCCATCTGCTATGTCATCCAGCACCACGTGAGCATCTTTTCCTCAAGAGCAGTGTTGCCTTTGCAGATCTTGATTGTAGCTGGGATTTTCAAGGCGCCTGAGGGAGTTGGGGACCCCACCCCTATTAAAAGTCAATGGTGGAACGATGTTTCAATGATAGTAACGTGAAAGGAACTTCTTTGGCCAATCTGCTGGCTCCATCAATCCAACTGTTTCAATAAAGAAAGCACTAAGGGACCAGATTCTTAAAGGTATTTAGGGTCCTTTGATTTCAGTGAGAGTTGGGTACCCAATACCTTTAAGAATCAAAGTCTCATTAGCATTAAGCTTCACAAACGAGGGGAGAATGCCTGATGAGTGATGAAACTGTGGCAAGTTCAAAATGGATCAAAGGAAATACTTTTTCACAAAACGCGTGATTTGACTGCGGAACTCCCTGCCTCATGCTGTTGACAGGCCAAAAAAATTAGCCCGATGAAAAGAGGGGTTGGATGTAGTGGGGACAAAGGACCTAACTCGTTGTCAAATGGAGCTTGATACGTTTATGAATGGGAGTATTAGGAGTTGGCTGTGTTAGCAGGGGACTCCATGACCCAGGGGGTCCCTTCCAATTCCTGTGGATAACAAGGATTGCCTGAGCTGTTATAGTTAATAGTTAAAACAGGGATTCTGTGAGGGACAGTCAACCTTATGTTTCGGGGTTTTAGCCAATCTCTGTCAGGGTATGTCTACACTGCACACGTAAGCTTGGGGGCTGACTCAGGTTTCAGCCCAATCCCCACTTCCATCCACACATGAGTCAGCAACACTCAGGACCTGGGTCCTAGGACCCTGCCAGGGAGGTGGGTCAGAGCCTGCTGTGACTCGGGCCTGACACTTGTCATTTTGCAGCATGGACGTGGTAGCACGGCTGTGAGACCCGGGTCCGGCGATTGGAAGGCCAGGCTTACAATGCAGTTTGGCCACTCGAGCGCCGGGTTGGAGACACCAAGTCCACAAAACTGGCCTTCTAATATCTCTGTCTCTGGGCATTTCTACTGAGCCCATCAACCTGGCATACAGTGTGGAATCTTCTCCATGGAACATTTATAAGATTTTAACCCACTTACAAAAGCAAGGTTAAGTTTCATATTTCAGTCCGAGAGCTTCCAAATGTGCCGTCCCTTAATGCTCGTTCTGGGGCTGGACTCAGGTTTCCAAGCATCTCGCTCTTTTCCCCTCCTGAGCTAATTCTTGCAAGGACGTCAATTCCCAGCTGACTCCAGACGCTGAATTCAGATGCCGCGACACCTGCCCTCCCTCCCAACATGCACAGGCAGAGGCCGGCCTGAGTTTTTTCTTTGCATCGAAATTAACTTCAAACCTGATAGAAGGCCTCCATTTGCACTTCAAAGCGTTCTGCAGCAATCGGCGAGCGTGAACAAAGCTCAAAATTATGCCTCTTGTTTTTTTTTCCCATAGCCCTATTTGCGTTCGAGGAACGAGGTTGGGTTTTCTTGTTAAGTCCCAAACGCAAAGGCATATTTACAAGCCCGGCTTGTACATTTTAATTGTGCTTTAGTGAAACTCTATTTCCCTAGAATCAGGGCTATTGATCTATCTATGGAATATCACCCAATATCCATCCCTCGGTCTGTCATGGCCATCAGTATTCAATATCTATCTATCTCTGCAATGCACATGACTATAATAATTGAGCCAACTTGACCGGTTACTACAGAGTTAAGCACCAACTAAATTGGAAATGGATGCATTTTGCTGCCAAAGTTTATTACCATAGACACACACTCATATCCACCCCAACCTGAACACACACACACACAGACACAGACACAGACACACACACACACACACACACACACACACACACACACACAGCCTTATCCTACTAACTTTACTCACCTGAGAAATCGTCCCTCTTGTCTGCTCTCAGAGGTAAGGACTGGGCAAGCAACGATTTGCAGAATCAAGCCCCTCAGAACGTTAGCTTGCTGGGGCAGTTACTTTGTCGCATTGTCAGTGTTCAGCTGCTAATAAATGAAAACCTGTCAAACGAGTTTCATCTTAACGGGAGGGAGATGAAACATGAAAACCCAGTTCACAGCATGCAGTGGCAGGGCAAATTATGCTGCTTGCACTGGTGAAGTAGGGGGCACTGTTAGTAACCCACTCCAGTCAATTGTATTTTCTTTCTATGACAATGTCAAAGCACTTTCCCAAGAGCTAGACTTTAGGAAGTCTATTGACTAGCAGAAATACCGTAGGATCTTTCATTCCCATAGCACTTTGTGCACTAGACGCAGGGATCACATCCCCCGCTCCTGAAAAGCAGCCACCTCTGGGGCAGAACATGGAAGCTGTGTTACTGCTTCCAGCAATGCTACGCTACTGTTTAGAGCAGGAAATGAAGAGGAGCATAACCAAGTGAAAGTGCAGAAGGGGTGGATGGGAATGGAATTACCCAAGGAGGGGATGGCAGTATTGCCTAGTGGATAGAGCATTGGATGGGGACTCAGGAGACCTGGATTCCTTTCCCAGCTCTGTCAGTGGCTTGCTGCGTGACCGTGGGTAAGTGGTGTCTCCCCTTGTGCCTCAGTTTCCCCATCTGTAAAATACTGACCTGCTTTGGAAAGGGCTTTGAGATCTAGGGATAAAAATAAGAGCTAGGTATTACTATTATTAGCGAAAAGTGCCATGGTCAGATTTCTTCTATTGTGCAGCACAAGACCCACCATCCCTCTTAACACTGGGCTGGAACATTGGTTAAACTCTTACATGGAGGGAAGACTGTCACCTATTGAATGACCATCCCAGCTTCTTAGGGGCCCACCCAAGTAACGCCGTAGCATACCCTGTGGGAGCTGGAAGGGTCAGCGCACACAGTGATCTGCCACTGAGACAAGATCTCTTTCAGAGATCAATGAATTTCCCCTCTGTGGGTGTGCAGAGAGAACTCATTCAAGAAGTGAAAAATATGACGGAGAGAAAAGTCACTGAGTAGCTCACTTTAATGTCCATACTCCTGTTGGCGACACTAGCACAAAAGCAGACACTAAAGGACTACCCAGGATCTCCTGAGTATGTGGTCCAGCTGTGCCACTGACTGGCCAAGTCACGTCACCCTGACTCAGTTTCCCTATCTGTAAAAGGGAGATAAGAGCCCATAGAGATGAGATATGGTGAAGATTCATGTGTTATATGCAGCATTCATCTAGGATATTTACATAGAAACACAATTTGGTTTTCACATCAACCACACATTTTTACTTGTTTTTCCATTCTCCCTACTCCAGCAAAGGCAGGAAGAAAGGCTTTCCGGTGAAGGCAGCGACCTCTGAGATATAGGTTCAATTCCTGCCTTGGTCACAAACATCCTGTGTGATCATGGTCAAGATTTTGAAAAGTCTTTTGATTTTGGAAGGGTAACTTGAGCCTCCTTAAAGCAGCCTGGTTTTCAAAGCATCGAGCCTCTGCTCTCTGGACACCTGGGTTTGGGGCATCCCAAATCCCCAAGTCAGTTTCGAAACTCTTGACCGTAAATCTCTCTGGGTTTCAGCGCCCCATCTGCAAAATGGGGTTCATGAGGCTTCCTTTCTCCCACCCTTTGGTCTGTTTTGTCCATTTTAGTCTGTAAGGCCCAGATCTTGAAAGGTACTTAGGCTCCGACTTTCCATAGAAGGACAAAAACAACAAGGAGTCTAACAGATTTATTTGCTCCTCGTTGTTTTTGTGGCTACAGAGTAACATGGCTACCCCTCTGATCATTGAAGGACAGTGTCTCTTACCGGCCATGTGTGCGGCCCCACAACTGGACACCTCAACCGGGGCCTCTGGGTGTGACCTCATAAAAACAACGACCATCCCCAAACCATCAACTCTACAGACCTCTTGACTCAGATAATGATGCATTTGTTAAAAGGATTTATTCAGTCCCTGCATCAACACCCGTAACATACACTGCTATATGGAAACCCGCAGTGACAGCTTCACCAGAGAAAGGATAACAGCTATTAATAAAGCCCGGGTGCAGCTAAGTGAAAAAAGAATCTAATTCCATAATGGAAACCTCTAAATAGAGAGATATTTAAAGAATAATACGTTCTCACTGGGAAAAAAAATCCCACGCCCCATTGCATGTATTTAATGGGGTTTGGTGGGTTGTTTTTTTTTAATTTCTCCCACTGTTATTCTATTTAAAATGTCTCAATTTTATTTTGATCTCTCATACACAATACGGAAGTAATCTACTCCTACGGCTTTCTTGAGAAGACTTGAGAAGGAATAAATCAGTTTGCAGGAGCTCGCGAACAAAACACTTCCCATCGTGTCAATCAGGGCTGCGTGACTGGCGAACTGGGGAGCGTACTGACCGCAACGGAGCGTGTGGGCGTTTTAGATGCTAGCATGAAATACGTCCTTTGGAGGAAGTTCTACCCACAGTCTGCCTCATGGAGCCCCCTTGCCCGCGATGGGCACACAGGTAAAGCTATCGTGCCAGCCTCGGCTCCAGTGAGGTTGGCTGAAGGGGGGGTGTTGAGAGTAGGTTGTTGCGTCAGGCATGCACAGGAGTTACAGACTCTCGCCGGCATAGTAGTTACAGTGCCGCGGCGCTGGGCTCTGGCCGAAGGTTGATGGGGTGGGGATGGGATTCAGTGCTCCATCTCTGCTTCGCTCCATGCACAGAGTGTGTGTTTTATCCACGGGGGGAGAGACTGGCATACTCAATTTTTTCCCCTTGGCTATGCAGAATCTCATTTCAAGCAAACACCCACTAAACCAAAACATTCTCAGTCCAAGCTGAGCCTGGAAACGATCAGCGTGGAAAACATCTCCAGTGGGCGCTTCACACGCCCCGGAATTACTTAGACACTTTTCACAATCCCACCCGTTATGGATCTAGGACCTGCAGGCTCATCTCAGCACAAACCTAAGGGGCAGAGGCCAAGCTCCATCTCAATTTGATTCATGTGTAAAATATCCAGCCCTGGCAGTGGGAGGAAACTACACAAAGGTCTTGAAACTGCACCTCACCTGCTCCATAAACGAAACGAATCAATTATAGACACAGGCAGAGGTAGTGTTTACACAGGACTTCCCATCTCCAAGCGATTTGCAAACATCCCCTCCTGAGAGCTCCCTGCAGCTTTGTGAAGGAGGGGAAATTTCACAGACTGGGAAAACTCACAGGCCTAGGATTTTCAAAAGTGACTAGTGAGTCTTGGGGCTGGCTTGAGACTTCTTAAAGAGGCCTGGTTTTCAGCAGGGACATGCCAGCGCTCCAGGCCTCTGAAAATGAGGTGTCGGAGGGGATGGGGAGGGTCTCAGATCTGGGCACCCAAAATGAAGCAGGGGCTTTGGGAGCAGGGGAGGGAAACTGTGGCTAACTCCATTGGCTCTAGCCGGCCGAGGTCAGTCGCCTCTTGCCAGTTAGACAGGAGGAGGCAGACACCAGACACATAAATGAGGAGGAGATTGAAAATGACGCTCCTGTCTGGGAAGTTGGGCGAGCAGCAGAGGCTGGTTCTGGGGGGAGAGGGGGGAGGGTTATTTCCCCAGCTCCTCCTCTTCCCTTAAAAACACATCGCTGCATTTAAAGGGGGGGGGGGGGGGGGTTGGGGGGGGGGGGATAAGGGACAGGATCCCAGGGCGGCTCTGTGACTCTGTCCCTCTCGCCCTGTGCCTGGTTTTGTTTATTTGCTCCCCGGGCAGGAGCTGGCGTGGCCCAGGCCAGGCGGGGAGCCGGGGGGAGCCCGCGGCCGAGCGGTCCCGGGCTGGGGATGCGCTGGGCAGGGATCCAGCCTGCCCGGCCCGGCCCGGCCCGGCTCGGCTCGGCTCGGGCCAGCTGGGGGCCACGTGGTGCGGCTGGCGGGGGCTATTCCGGGCGGAGGAAAGGGGCGGCAGGAAAAGGGAAGCGGCGGAGCCGGAGCTGAGCAATTCCCGGGGAGGAGAGAGCGAGCGAGCGAGCGAGCGGGTGGGTGGGGGGCGAAGGAGCCGCCCCACCCCCACCCCGGCGCTGCTCGGGGGTGGGGTGGGGAAATCCGGCCGTGCCGAGGATGGAGCCCGCCTGGCAGCGGCTGCGGTGAGTCGCTTCTGCCTCGCTCGCCGCGTCCGGCCGGGGGGGATCGGGCCCCTGCCCCCGCGCGGGGGGCCCCACGGGGGGGGGGGGGTTGTCTTCTCTGGGCGGCTAAAGGTCCGAGAAACACGCGCCCTACCGGGCCCGGGGCTCCGCGCCCCCCAACCCGACCCTCCCCCGGCCCCCCTGCACCCCGTTCTCTCCCTGCCCGGCCCTCCTGCACCCCGACCCCCGCCTGCCCGCCCCCCCTCCTGACCCTCCCCCAGCCCCACTGCACCCCGATCCCCGCCTGCCCGGCCCCCCCATCCCGCCCCTCCCCCGGTCCCTCCCTGCCCGGCCCCCCCCAACCCAATACTCCCCAGGCCCCACTGCATCCGGGTCCCTCCCTGCATGGACCCCCCAGTCCGACCATCCTCCTGCCCCACTGCACCCCTCCCCCCTCCCTGCCTGGCCCCCTCATACCGACCCTCCCCTGACCCCACTGCACCCCTGGTCCCTCCCTGCCCTGATCCCCCCCCCAACCCCCTCTATCCGTGAGTCCTCCACACCCCAATCTCCCCAAGTCCCCAGACTCCATTGCATAGTGACTCCTCCCCCCTTCAATCCTGGACCCATTGCATCTGTGATGTCCCATCCCTAGTCTGGCATCTGTAACTCCTACCACCATCCCATTTCATAGTGATCCCTGCATTTGTGGCCCCCCCCCATCCTAACACCCTGCATCCGTGACACCTCCTCCATCCTATCCATTGTATCCATGACCTCCCCATCCTAGCACCCTGCATCTGTGACCCTCCCCATCCTAACACCCTGCATCCGTGACACCCCCCCATCCAATTGCATCTGTGATCCTCCAACCTCTGCTGACCCATTGCATGCTGACCCCTGCCTACGTGACCCCCACACCCCTAACTCCCTGGGACCCCATTGCATCTGTCCCCCCACTGCTTACTGGCACCCTGAATCTGTGACCCCTCTAACCCAACTCCCATCCCGTTGTGTCTGTGATCTTCCTGCATCCTGATCCCAGGGCACCCCTGGGCCCTCCATATTCTGACCTCCTGCATCCTGAGACCTGTGACCCCATTGCATCTATGACCCTTGTATCATAACTCCCGGGACCCCATTGTGTCTGTGACACTCTCCAACCCTGATTCCCCCCCCCCCAATCGCAGCATTGTCCCCCCCCTCCCCTTGCCATTCCCCCCCCCTGGCCCCCCCCCCCCACCTGCATTCTGACCACTCTGTCTGCATCTGTAACTAATGCAGCTACACATGCACCCCCGGACCCATTCACTTGACCCTTCCCCCCCAGTATGGCAAGCGTGCCCCCCCATCCTGCTCCCATGGTATGTGTTCACCCCAGTCCCCCCACACTAGTGGGATCATCTAGACAGACCCTTCCCCTCCCACCCACCTCAGCTCTGCTTTGGGCTCAGAGGCCAGACATCTGGAAGCAAAGGCAACATCTGGCTGCTTGGGATGACTGTGTATGGGGTGAGAGGGAGGGGTAGGGAGTCTGCGCTTGCAGGCTGATCTCTGTGAAGGCTCACAGCAGGGCTTGAGCAGGGAGCTGGGGCTTTGCCAGCCAGGTAACGGTAGTTGATTATTTGCAAGCATCTTCCCGGCTGGCTGGAGTGGATGCAGGGATGCCCGGCTGGCTCCCAGGCCTGCTCTGGTGCCTTCCATTGGGGAAGTTGAGTGTTTGCATCGTGGTTAGCAGAGCAGAGAGAAAGGAGTTAACGGTTTTGCCACCTGCTCTCACACAGGCTTGTTCTCACAACATTGCTGTTGCCTGCACAGTCAGACTCGCACAGGCCCACGTGCACGCTCAGGGCCCCAGTGTTGCACGTTCACACTCAGTGTTACGCACCCTGATGCACGCTACTCTCCCACACCCACGCTCACAGCCTTACACACCGGCACGCTCACCACTACCCTGAGGCGCGTGACAAAGCGCACGCTCAGGCTCATGCACGCACATTCGTACGGCTAGTCACACACACACACACTGTCGCACTTTTTGCACACAGACATACACGCGCGCTCTCTCTCGCTCATCCACACCAGCTGGCAAACTTCCCTCCCACATCGCGCACACTGGCAGGATTTCGCTCGCACGCTTGATGCTCACGGCTGCACACCCATGCGCAGAGGTGCTAGGGGGCCTGAAGTGGTTTCCGTCGTATCCAGGGCTTCCAGTTTGGTTCAATGGCTCTCAGCCCCCCCCCTCTGTACAAAGGGTTCCAGCCCCCCTGCCCATGCGCGCCATCTCTGCTGCTTTCCCTGATACCTGAAGAGATCTCTGTTGCGGTGAGTTACTGCTGCTTCAGACACAAAGTGAAAGAGAAAGCAGCGAAGGGAAATAAAAAGCAATGAAGGGAGGAATCTTTCCCATCACCGCTGAGTAACCAAGAAGCTCAGGGCAGGAAAGAGATTCAGATCAGCCGGGGCGGGGAGGGCACTGCTGCGCTGGCTTTTTGTAGGGGCTGGGGGAGGTACGCTGTTACAGGGGGTAACTCTTGAATCCTCTTCCCCTGGTGTTTAAACCACAGGGCCTGGGAAGCTGTTGTTATGCGGGATGGTCCCATTGTGACGTGGGGGGCTGTCAAATGTCAGTATCGGTGCCAGCACTTAGTAGGAGACAGCTGGGTGTAGGCAGCGAAGCCAGGCACCGAGGATGGTGCTTGGTCCCTCTAGCTCTTGTTGTCCCCCTGAGCGATCGGCAAACCAGAGCTGTGTTTGGTGCCGCTTGAAATGTACCAGCCAGCCGTCAGGCTGCACAGCGGAGGCCCACTGTCTCCCCTTGGAAGAGGAGGAACTCCCACTGGTTCCTATAGGATTGATTGTCTCCTGTAGGAGAGAACTGAAGACCATGGGGATGGGCAGGGTATGATAAACTATTGGGGAATTTTGGCCAAGGAGTCTGGCCCCTGCTTGGTGTCTGGGATTGTGCGTTTGTGCTTGAAATAGGGTTACTTGCCTACCTGCTTTTGAGGCCCAGGTGCGCCGTGATTCTGCAGCTGGGGAATGTTTGGCTTCTTGTTCGCTCATGTGGGGGGAAAAAAAAAGTTTCTAGGCCTTATGGTTGCAAAGTTCATCCCCCAGACGTAACTGACGCAATCATGCTTGTCAGTGGCACCAGTTCAGGTATTTCTGGGGGGTGGGGATTCAAGTTCCTGTCCCTCCCGCGCAGAGTCTGCAGACAGCCTGAAACCATAACACAGGAGAGGTGAACTGCCTTGTTCATATCAGGTGGTGGTTAACTCTGAAACCCAATGATGGCACGATCAGTGTCGGCTATTAAACTTTTGTTAACTATTTAATTGCCAATGAGTATACTTACTACTGTTTATCGCAGTTTGCCACCCACACCTTTCCAGGTGCCAAAAACCTCACCTGTCCCCTCCCTAGCGTCTAAAATCCACAACTTCGCCCATGCCAAGAACTCCTGCAAGGCAGTGATGCATTTGAACTGCAAACTTCTGCAGCAGACCGACGATAAAAAATGTAGAGGCCATGTAAAATAAATGGCATGCAATAACCGCGGAAGCTGTAGCGATTGCATTATTTGCTTTCCTGTTGGATTCAGTGAACGTCTCAATGTTTTGATTTATCCGACGCTCCTGCTAGGGTCACCAGACAGCAAGTGTGAAAAATCGGGACGGGGCTGGGGGGTAATAGGAGCCTATATAAGAAAAAGACCCAAAAATCGGGACTGTCCCTATAAAATCGGGACATCTGGTCACCCTAGCTGCTGCAGACTCTCTGGTCAGTCATACAGGGCTGCTGGAGAAGGCAGGGGATTGCTGGAGAGTGCACAAGCCCCAAGGACGCTCAGCACACACGCGGTGCATTGTTGAGTGTGTTTCATTATCCACATTGTGCGGAGGGGGAAACTGGGGCACGGAACGGCAAAGTGATCACACAGTGAGTCCATGGCAGAGTGGGGACTAGGACCCAGCAGTCCTGCTCTAACCACTAGACCCGAATCCCTTTCCAGATCCAGGAATGGAACCCAGGAATCCTGCTTCCCAGTCCATTCTGTTGTCACCACTCGAACCAACTCCCCGCTTAGAAGCAGTAGAACCCAGGAGTCCTGTTCACTGGGCGGTGCTGCCTTTGCTTGTTTCGAGCAAATCTCACATATAAGGGTTTCCTGTTCAGCTTGGGTTAGGACAACTGCATGTTCTAATGCCAGCCTCTCCGAGGTCTGTTGTGCCCAGTCCTGTGGGGTAAGCTCAGGCCTCTTAAGGAATTAACCTGCGACATGGCGAACGAAACAAATGTGCCACCTCATGCTGGGCACAAGCCAGAACAAATGTATGAAAAATGAAGGACTCCGGAATGGTGAGTGAACCGTTCTGGAGGGTGCCCGGTGTCCCCTAGCGATTTCTTGCAGACCGTTGATTCATCGCCTGCAGCTCCCTGTGCCGGCAGAGAGTCAGTCAGGCCAGCATGTGGCCCGGGTGGCACAGAGGGGAGATTTAGATCTGGAAATGTGGACGGAGGGAGAGGGAAGAATCTGGTGTTGGAGGAAGTGTGGGATAGTGGTCAGAGGAGGGGAATGGGACTTGGGACTCCTGGCTTCTCATGCCAACTCTGGAAGGGAAGGAGGTCTAATAGAACAGGCGATTGGGAGTCCGGGCTCTGGGGTCTCTTCCTGGCTTTGACACACATTCTCTTTGTGACTAACAGCCACGTTTCAGGTGGCTGGTGATTTCTGGGCGCTTCCAATTTTTAGGGAGCCCAACTTGAGATGCCTTAAGGGGGCCTTGGCTTTCAAAGGAGCCGAACCCCTACAGATCCCACTGGCTAGAGCAACCATCACTCAGCGCCCTCCAAAAGTCAGGCCCCTCAAGGATGGAGTCGCTGGGGATCTGTGACCACTCTTGGACAAGCTAGGCTTGAACCTTCCCGTGCCTCAGTTTCCCCATCTGGAAAACAGCTCGAACAACCCCTCCATCCCCCAGGACCTCATGGCAGTGGTCTCAGGATTAATTACTCTTTCCAGGGTCCGGTATAAATGTCAGGGTTTATTACTAACTCCCTTAATGCCTGCTCCCCTAACAGGCTGTGTGTTGTGCTGGCTTTATGTCCTCTCTGTAAATACAGCATCTGAACAGACAAGTGTTACGGGAGCGTGTAAAGGTCATGTAGTGCCCGAGGTTGCCTTCTCTTTTAGCCTTCCTTGTCCCAGTGGATGTAATGTAATGGCTTTTTCTGTAACCCCAGCGCCTGCTCTGTGACCGGCTATTCCAGCCCGGCTCGGCTTGCGCTGTCCTTTCCTGCAATGGCCTGCAGTTCCCAGCGATGCCCTTTGGCCCTCTTATCGGTGCTGGGCCGGCGCCAGCGGAGGGGGGGGGGCTGTGAGAGGTGGTGGTGGAGCGGTCATAATATTTTAATAGCTGTGCCGCTTGAAATGGAACCCGGGATTATGAAAAGCTCAATTAGCGTCAATTGTGGATGGAGGGATTTTGAGTCAAAAGGGCTTGGAATCAATCTCATGGGCTTGTTTCAACCCCCTTTTTTTTTCATGTCATTCGGCCTGTTGGCTCTGATTCTATCTTGTTTGCATTACAGTCGCACATACAGACCTCGACAGCGAGGGCTCGGTCTTACAGAGACAGTGCGGGGCAGTGCTTAGAACGCAGCACTGGGACTCGACAGCCCTGGGTCCTGTTCCCACGTCTGCCGCTCACCTGGAGCAAACCCCTTCCCCTCTCGTGCTGGTGGCGTTAATGCTTTGTATGATCCCACGTGCTCTGTTCAGATTGCTGGCAAGCCCAGTGTTCTCCTCTGGACATGTACAGCGCCTGGCACAATGGGGCTCGCTTGGGACCTCTCTCGTTAATAACACGGCGTGAGAGACAGTCCCTGCCCCAGAGAGCTCGCAATCTAGACAGGCAAAGGGAGGGATCAGCGAGGTTTAATGAAGAGAACTGAGTGTCTGAATTCACACGGCAGGTCAGGTCCCCTGACTCTCAAGGCCTGTCTTCACCACGGCGTTAACTCCCCGCGCTCGGGCTGCGCTCGCGAAGGCCATGTCTGCACTCCAGGCTTTGGTCGACGCCAGTTACCTTGGCATCCAGCTGCCGCTGTTAGTACATCGCTTGGGCGCCTGCCCGCTTGGCTGCGTGCATCTGCCTGCCCGGAGTGCTTGCGTCGACGCAAAGTGCGGCGCACTGCAGGTAGCTAACCCGGTGTGCCACGGGCTGCCATCCCAGGCAGTGCCCTTTGGGCCGTGTTCGCAATGCATTGTGGGGTAGAAATGAGTCGTGCAGGGATGCCTGGAAGCAAGGAGTCGAGTTCCCATCGTGCAATTTTCTCCATCCCATAATGCCATCCGTATCCCATAGACTTCTGGGGACATCCCACAGCTCTTAGCGCTGGAGGAGGGATTCTTTCCCGGGGACGTGTGGGACAACTTGTCTGTCCTTTCTGGGGGTGTGGGGAAAAGGGTGAGCAGGCATTGGAGGACGGGCAGTGCTCAGACGGCGCTAGCCCCGTGTTTCTTGAATGCAGCTACTGTGGCTGCATGCGGCCACCAGGGGCATTTCTTGTGGCCACAGCCACCTGGGCAGTGACTGGGGCGGGGGGGGGGGGGGAGAAAGCAGTGGCCCCTCCCCTGCCCCCCTCTGGAGCCACAAATATCAGAGAAGCAGGCAGCCAGTGAGTTCATCCTCCCTGGCCCCCCTGTCTCCCTACCCGCCTCCCCACCCAGGGCTTAATTCTGGTTTGCCAGGGCTGAGTAAGTCTGCTGTGAAAACTGATCTCAGTCTGTTTGTTAATATCACTTTTCACAGCCTCCCAGTAAGTCTGCTGTGAAAAGTGATATTAACAAACATTACTTTTCGCGACAGCAGACTTACTAGCCAGCAAGTTTTTTTTTTTTAAAAAAGCAACCAAAAAGCAAAAGAAACCACCACCCCAACAAAAGACAAGAATGTGCAAAGCACCTTATTTGTGTTTCTGTTCCGTTTAGGTCCAGTAAAGAATAGAGACAACTGTACATTATTTTTATCATTGAGTCTGCAAAAAACCCCACCCTCTCCATAAATAAATTATCAGGATTTGGACGTGTACATGTGCATATTTATCTGTTTTTCCTAAAGTTAATTAAGTATTTCAGGAAAAATTGTCAGAGTGGCCACCAGCAAGAGTTGATGGCCGTGCTCTGAGGTCACCGAAAAATGTGTTGAGAGAACCCCTGCGCTAGCCGGCATTCACGCTGCAGAGAGTCTGGGGCAGCAGCCGGGACTGGCCCCACTCCAGTTACAAGCAGCATGCATTTGAGTGGAAGGGTTTGTGTGTGAATGGGGCTTGAGTTATAACAGGGGTAGGCAACCTATGGCACGTGTGCCGAAGGCGGCACGTGAGCTGATTTTCAGTGGCACTCTCACTGCCCGGGTCCTGGCCACCGGTCCGGGGGGCTCTGCATTTTAATTTAATTTTAAACGAAGCTTCTTAGACATTTTAAAAACCGCATGTACTTTACATACAACAATAGTTTAGTTATATATTATAGACTTATAGAAAGAGACCGTCCAAAAACGTTAAAATGTATGACTGGCCCGCGAAACCTTAAATCAGAGTGAATAAATGAAGACTCGGCACACCACTGCTGAAAGGCTGCCGACCCCTGAGTTATAACTTCTCTGTTAACTTAGCAGTGAAGGCAAGTACTCTGCCTTTCCCCTGAGTTTTGGGGAAGTGGGGGGCGGGAGGTGGCATCTGGGGGGTTGTGAGGCTGGGTCTGGGAATTTGTGGGGTTTTTCCCCCTACGTTGGTTCATAGTGTGTTTTCTGTGGTTGGTTGGATTTGTTCGTTTGCCCTCTGGGCTGGGTTTGACGTTGTGATGATGTCATGCTGTTTGTAGGCTTTATTTAATTGAATGCATTTAAATACTAATTCCCTCAGCAAAGAGAGTCCACTGTAGCCGTCCTCTGGCACAAGCAACAGAACGATCTTTTGGAAACAGCTGTTTGAAGGGGGCCTTAAAGCCCCTCCCAAGAGCGGGTTGGACGCTGGGCACTGTACATACGCATAGTACAAAGCCAGGTCTACTCTGACAAGTTAAGCAGATAAAGAGTGGGAGGGGACGTGTGACTCCCCTGAGGTCACATTGTGGCGCTCGGGCTAGATGAACCCACCTTTCCTGACTCCTAGCCCACCCTGCTCTAATAACTCTGCCTGTCAGGCTGCATAGACATCTACTCAGAGTTATTCTCCCCCATTTTACAGAGGGGGAAACTGAGGCATGGAGGGTCTAAGTGACTTGCCCAAGGTCATGCAGGGAGGCTGTGGCAGAGCTGGGAATTGATCCCAGGTCTCCTGCATGCTGGATCAGTGCCTTAACCCCTCGTGTCGCTGTTAGTTATGCGTGGAAGAGAGACATTCCCACATACCCTGGCCCTTTCCCTGGAGGGACCCGCATGGCGGTGAGAGATGAGTCTTAACGGCCCGTTCCTTTCCTGAGGCTGCCAACAAGGGGGTCAGCTGGTGCCAGCTGTGTCAGAGGCACCTGTGCATTAAAGCTCTGGGTTGCAGCCCCCGTCTCATTCACCTAGTTCCATAAACAGCTGGGCCGGAACTTCAGGCCCTACTGATCCGGGCTGGATTCGAACTGGTGACCTGAAGAAAAGAGGGTGCCCCCGCCTCCTCTGCAGGTATAAGGCAGGTCTGCGGCACATGGCAAGCAAGCCATGGGGATGGGGGTGTTGGTGCCAGGAATCAAGCGGCGCCAGCTGCGCTCTTGGTGATGAGCGTGTCTTTCTATAGGGCGAGTTGGATTCCTGCCTTGTATTTCTAGGGAGGACGGGGAGCCTTGTGGCTAAGGCGCCAGCCTGGGAAACATCGGGACAGGGATCGATTTCTGGTTCAGCCACAGACTTCCCGTGGGACCTTGAGAAAGTCACTTAATCCCCCTCGGCCCCAAATCAGAGAGGAGTCTTACGCTGCTGTAATTTACACCTTCCTTTGGCCCACTCAGCACGTAAATAACACCAAGTCAGACTTCCTTCAGCTCGCCCCCGCTGGCTGACACGTCACGCATCCCCCCCTGCCCCCCCGTGCTGTGAGAGCCTCGTGCGACATTGGGCACGGCTTGGTGCCAGCTTCAGTTCTCGCAGCCTCCTGTCTGAATTCGCTGCTGTATTAGCTCTATCTATACCACGGGGATCCTGGTGCTCAGAACTTGTCTACACACGAGCAGTGTCGCTTTAACTATACCGGTGTAGTTAAAATCCTGCATCCCCCTCCCAGAGTGGCCGCAGGTTTACTGGTATCCATGTGCTTGTCCTGGTGTAGCTTAGAGGAGGGGAATATGCTCTACCTGTATAAGGCATCTTTTTACCAGGATAACTGCATCCACGCTAGAAATTGTACTGGGATAACTGTAGCCATAAAAAAACCAACAACCTCGCCCCTAACTGACATAGTGATACCGGGACAAAATCCCTGTGTCGTGCTTTGAGATCTACCGAGGAGAAGGCCTAGCTATTCATTATGATCAGGGCTGAGCGATGACTTAAATTGCTTTCATCCTCTCGGCTGGAAGGTGCTAAAGCCAGCACAAAGTTTGCTCATTGGGCTCTGTCTTCATCCGCCCCCTTGGCCACGGTGACTCACTGTGCAATTGGCATCGCTGTGTCATGTCCCCATCTCCCATCTTTTAGTGTGTTTGGGTGACGGGTGCGGGGGGGGGGGTATTTAGATAGATCTGGTCCCTCTTCCAGGCTCCCTCCCCTTTTTAGCCGGTCTATTGGCAGAGGTATCACCGCGCTGAGACCTTTTAATTCCACCGTTACCTGGGTTTGTTATTTATCCGCCTCCCGTGCTCAGAAGAATGGAGGCCTGGGTGTCCCGGATTTCTCTTGTGTTCCAGGACAGGGGACTTTGGGTATTTTTTTTTTTAAATGGCAGTTAATTAATAAACACAAGCCGGTTTCCCTGCCAGTATGAGATGGGCACCCCTCACTGCCCATTTCCTGGTCTGCTTAAAAAAAAATCTCAGACACCATCCACCAGCAACCACAGGTGTCTCTCCCCCGGGGCTAATGCTGTGGTTAAGTGGCTCATCTGAGTGCTTTGTTCTTGTGGCTGGGCCAGGCCTTGAGAGATTTGGGTTTGATTCCTGCCTCTGCCGCAGACTCCCTGGGTGATTTGAGGCAAGTCTCTCTGCGCCTCAGTTCCCCCACCTGTAAAATGGGGATAATGTTTCCTTGGTCAGCTTCTGGGGGTTGCAAGCACTCTGGGGCCAGGACCATCTCACTGTGCATTTGTATGTTGCTCAGCTGCCGCGGGGAGATGACAGGGTCCCTAGGTGCTACTGGAGCACTGATGATTAACCACCAGGCCCTGCTTCCTCTTTTCACCCTGGCCCCTGTCATTCTTTTGCAGCCAGGAGTCGCTGTGCCCCGGCGATTCCCGCTGAACGCCCGTCCCGAGCCGTGCGATGGACTCCATGTTTGAGGATGACATCAGCATCCTCACCCAGGAGGCCCTGTGCCAGGATGAGGAGTGGCTGGACAGCCCCAACACGGACATCTCCAGTGAGATGTGCTCGGCCTCTCACTTCGCCCTCATCACGGCCTACGACGACATCAAAAACCGTCTGACCAGCCTGGAGAGGGAGAACTCCACCCTCAAGAGGAGGCTGAAGATGTATGAGATCAAGGTGAGGCGCGAGAGGGCGAGCGTCCGCTCCTTCCCCCCCCCCCCCACGCAGCCAGATCCAGGGCGGACCTGACCCCGGCCAGGCGAATGGAACCGCTGGGACCGGCGCCAGGAATCCGGGATAACTGTAATAGCAGCTGTCGCAGTGAGGCGCGGGGTCACGCACACAGTAATACACAGCCGGGCGGGCAGCTCTGGGATTGTAGATTTGATTAGACACCCCGGGACAGGGCGGGGGGTGTTTCTGGGCTCACACGCGTTACTGTGGGTTGTATACACAGTGTGCAGCTCTGGGCTTGTCCCCGGGATTATACACCGCTGGGCGTGCCGTTTCCTGTGTCTCTAGCACAACGATGATTAACCAGAGCGCGTCTCTGTTGTGCTCGGCGCTGGCCTGAGCAGAAGGCCGCTCGCGGGTCCCGCCCTGAGACAGCCACATCCGCGGAGCTCTGGGAGACCCTGTGAACCGAGCCGAGCGGAGCGCTGTTCTCCCGGGCCGGCCTGCGACTTGCTCCATTGGATGCCAGCTGGGGGCAGCCCCCGGGCTCCTGGGGAGGTGCCGGGGCTGCTGAGTTGGGGCACCCCGTGCTGCTGTCGGCGGGTTCCTTGATGCCCGTGTCTGCTTTCGCCCCGTGGCTGCAGTACCCGGTGATCAGCGAGTTCGGGGAGGAGCGCCTCTTCTCGGTCTACGACACCCACGAGTGCTCCCTGCTGAAGAGCGAGAAGGCCAGCCTCCAGCAGCAGCTCAACCAGTTCCAGCATGAGGTGGGTGGCTTAGGGGGCTTGGCACCTCGCAGCTGGC
Organism: Terrapene triunguis; assembly: GCF_002925995.2. NCBI lineage: Eukaryota > Metazoa > Chordata > Testudines > Emydidae > Terrapene > Terrapene triunguis. The sequence continues at coordinate 4,943,408 of NW_020664544.1, forward strand.
TTGCCCGGGCCCGTTGGTTCCTAGCTGAAAAGATCAGGGTCGTGGCGAGGTCAGGGAGATGGAGCTAGCCAGGCCCTGCGCTGCAGAGGTGTAAGTGTGTCTGTGGCTTTAAGGGGGTTTGGAGGGCCCGACAGAGGGGGATGCTCAGCCCCAGTGATTGTGTGTGTGGGGATTTGCAGAGCCCGATAGAGACAATTTCTCAACCGTTGGGACAGAAGGATCTGCAGGTCCCTATGGAGGAGGATTCTCAGATGCAGGGGGGTTAAGCCTGGCATCCTGGCAAATTCCAGCTCCGATAATTATACTTGGCCAACCAAAAAGCCCCTTCCCGAGCCATTTAAGCCATTTAAGCCAGGCATGCCGTTTTCCTTCTCTTCCTGCCGGAAACATTGCTGGGTGCTGTTAAACAGGTGCTGTGTTGCACCCCAGAGGTGGCTGCATTTCAGAGGTGGTCTCTACATAGATAACGCTTGTAAAGCACTGTGGCTTAAAGGGGCTGGGGAAAAGGAAGCTATTTATTATCTGCTATCATCGTTCCTATGTCCACTTCTCTCTGGCTGGAGCAGGATCAGCGTCTCCCCCGCTGCTCAAGTACCCGAGGACCCCACGGCAGAGAGGCTCGGATCTCTGCCTTTAGTACCTTTAGCATGTGTCCATAGATGCGGCGTGTCTCTCGGCTCCTTGCGAACAGCCCCCTTTGCTTCTTTCCAGCTGCAGAAGAGCAAAGAGAGGGAGGAGCAGCTGGACGAGATGATCCAGGCGTATGAGAAGCTGTGTGTGGAGAAGGCTGATCTGGAGTCGGAGCTGGGGGAGATGGTAGGTTCCAGCGAGTGCCCTGCATGCGCCGCGAACTCACGGCCTGAGATAGTCTTCAACCACTCAAAAATAGGCCAGAGGAAACCAGATTGAATAACCCTTTGGTGGGAGGCAGGTAGCTAGGAAAAGGAAGGGTAGTCAGGGGGCTAAGGGGCTGGCCTGGGACTTAGAAGACCCAGGTTTGATTCCCTGCTCTGCCACAGACGTCCCTTGGGCAAGACCCTTAATCTCTTTGTGTCTGTGCAGTGGAGTAACAGCGCTGTTGTGAGGACAAGTGCATTAAAGACTGAAGCACTTAGATGCTGTGGTAATAGGAGGCGGCATAAGGTATCAGATAGTGTGTTCTGTCCTTTGATCTTGGAGTCTCTCTGGTGGCTAGAACAGGGGACTGAGAGACAGGATTCCTGGGTTCCATTCCTGGCCCTCACAGGGAGTATGGCCCAGATCCCCAAAGGTATTTCAGCCCCTAACTTCATGGAAGTTTAGGTGCCTAAATGCCTTTTGTGGCTCTGGGCCTGTTTGCAGGGAACCAGTGTCAGGATTCTATTCCCAGAACTCCTGGGTTCTATTTCCCGGTCTGCCGCTGACTCACCGTTGCTGGGCAAATCACTTCACCTCTCGGTGCATCTGTCAAGTGGGGCTGATGATCCTGACCCGCTGTACTGTCCCTTCGCTCGTTTGAGCTCTGTGCTAGGGGAATGCAGAGTGCTCCAAGACACAATTATTATAATGGCTGAATTCATGCATCAGGCAGTGTAACTCGATTACTTACCTCGGTTAATGCCTGAATCCGAGCCCGCTGCAGTGCGGCTTTGAACATGACTTTTATTAATGTGTCTTATCACTTCTCCTTCGCTTTGGAAGTGCTCTCCGCTCCCTCGGGCAGCAGCTCCTGTTTGCTTCCAGCTGTCCCCCGGCCTCGCGTGGCTCTCAGAGCTGCATGAAGGCTGCGAAAACGCTTCCACGGCTAGTCACTTGGGCCCAGATCCACAGGGGTATTTAGAATCCAAACCTCCATCGGAAACCTAGAGCGTAACTACCCTGAGAGTTAGAAAGTTTTCCTAATATCTAACCTACATCTCTCTTGCTGCAGGTTAAGCCCATTACTTCTTGTCTTACCTTCCGTGGGCACCATAGGCGCCAACTTTCTCCGGCGCTGGTGGGTGCCTGCGCCCCCCAACCCCTTTCCCCGCTCCTGGCCCCACCCCCCTTCCAACCCCATCCCCCAAAGTCCCCGCCCTAATTCTGCCCCATCCCTGCCCCTATTGGATCCCTTCCCCAAATCCCCGCCCCGGCCCCGCCTCTTCCCCCAGCGCACCACGTTCTCCCTCCTCTCCCCTCCCTCCCTGCCCCGCGAATCAGCTGTTTTGCGGCGCAAGCACTGGGAGGGAGGGGGGAGAAGCAGGACGCGGCGGCGTGCTCGCGAAGAAGGCGGAGGTAAGCTGGAGCGGAGGGGGGCGGGGAGCTGCTGGTGAGCACCCACCAATTTTTTTCTGGGGGTGCTCCAACCCCGGAGCACCCACGGAGTCGGCGCCTATGGCGGGCATGCAGAATAGTCGATCGCAGTCGTCTTTGTGGCAGCCCGTACCATATTGCAGACTGTTCTCAGGTCCCGCCCCTCAGTCTGCTTTTCTCAAGGCTAAACACACCCAGGTTTTTTAAAACTTTTTTCCCCATGGGTCGGGTTTTCTAAACCTTTGATCATTTCTGTTGCTGTCCTCTGGATTCTCTCCAGTTTGTCCACGTCCAGTGCCGAGCAGAGCGTGATAAACCCCTCCCAGGTCTTAGGGCTTGTCGTCTACACTTAAAATGCTGCAGCGCTTCACCAAAGACGCTGCCTGTGCTGATGAGATTTCTTCTCCCGTTGACGTCCATGTGTGGCAATAGCCAGAATTCTCCCATCAATCTAGCTCTGCCTGCACCAACGATGTAGTTACACCAACCTAACTTCCTAGTGTAGACCAAGCCTCACGTCTGACCCCCTTGTTAACACGCCCCAGAATATTAGCTTTTTTGATAACTGCATCCCACTGCTGACTCATACGCCGTTTGTGATTCACCGTAACCCCCAGATCCTTCTCAGCAGCACGAACACCTAGCCAGTTGTTCGATCAAAAGAGATTTGATTTCCACCCCCCGTCCCCCGGTCCTACGTACTTTGCATTTGTCTTTATTGAATTTCATCTGGCTCATTTCAGACCAATTCTCCGGCTTATTGAGGTCTCGTTCTGTCCTCCCGATTGCTTTTAGCCTTATTGTTGTTATGTGGGCTAGGTAAAAACCTCCTACGTTCATTAGTTTAACAACCGCCCTTCGTTTTGGTGGAATGTAAGAAACAAAAGCCGTCTCCAGGACAAAGGCGCACCCAAGGCCATCCAGGAATTCAAAAGATCAGGCAAAGAGGATCCAGCTGAGTGTTGTTTTTGGGGTGCGGCTGTGTCTGTGTGGGTGGGACAAACAGCACAAGAGAGAGACACCGGGACTGTGGTTTAGGCAGCACTCAGGTGTGACGATTGAGCTGGTGGCTTTTGCTGCGGTTGATTGTCCATTGCTGGGATGTTCCTAAGGTGGGATTTTTCTGAAGTGTCTAAGGGAGTCAGGCACCCGACTCCTATTGTAATTTGAAAATCTGCCCCCCACGCTGGGTGTATTTCAGCTACTGAATCTCCTAGGTGTTTGTGTAACCGCCTGGTGAGTGCGCGTTACGGGTACCGATCTGCGGGGGATCAGAGCCTGTTACACAGGCCAGCTACAGAGCTTTCGCTCAAGCTGTAACGGCTCCTGGTTTTAGTTCAGGAGGTCCCCAGTGTGTCAGCCACAGTAGTGGCCATAGGATTAGCTCTCGGGCTCTGGCATGTAAATTCAGATTGTACAGCCCCGTGCACCACACGGGGCTGGGCCCCGTGCAGAAAGGACCCACAAACCACGTGGTGTGCAAAGGGTTGTGTGTGTAGAGGGGGGGGGATATATTTGCAGCACAGATCTCTGCCCTTCACCCTCTCTTTCTGCACCTCCTTTTTTCCCCCCTCCTCCCCAGAGAGCTTTGGTGGAGACTCATCTGAATCGGATCCGGAGCCTGGAGCAGCAGCTGCGACAGAGAGATGGCAACTCCTTCCAGAACCTCAACTCCCAGCTGCAGAACCAGGAGGTCCAATACCTGTCGCTCCACGGCAGCCCTGGCCTGACACATGGTGAGTCTTTCGTTTCTGCCCTGGGAAGATGTTTGGTCTTCCCCAGCGTGGACCCTGCGTAATGTTGGCCGTTGTAGAGGGACTTGTAATACACGGGGGCTTATGCCCTCGCTGGCCCTGATTCCCAGCTCCTTAAGGCCACTTTTCTGCTCACTGCATTCTGGGGCAGTCGTGGGCCTGCCCAGTCATTGGTGTTTAGAGCAGCCTGAGGGTTGCTCTAAGTTACACTCTGCTTTGCATGGTGCTGTACGGGCCCTGGGAAGCAGAGAATAGTTGGAGTGCGCCGCCCTCTCCCTCCTCATCGCAGCCCCCACAATGGAGTCCCGCTATGAGGTGCTCTTTAGCCCAATGAATATTTTATAGGGTTTCTAGATTTTAGCACCAAAAGGCATCATTATGAGTGGTTGTCAACCCAAGGCCCACGGGCTGCTTGTGGCCCAATCAGCACACAGCTGCGGCCCATGTGACATCCTCAGGGCCATATAGGCAGTATATATATTGTGTGGATGCGGCCCACATAACACATCGAGAGCTGCATATGCAGCCCACGTTGGTAAATAGGTTGAGAGCCACTGGGCTAATCTGACCTCCCGCACAACGCAGGCCGTGGAATTATACCCTACATAAGAACGGCCAGACTGGGTCAGACCAAAGGTCCATCTAGCCCAGTATCCTGTCTTCCCACAGTGGCTACTGCCAGGTGCTTCAGAGGGAATGAACAGAACAGGGACTCATCAAGTGATCCATCCTCTGTCGCTCATTCCCAGCTTCTGGCAACCAGAGGCTGGGGACACCATCCCTGCCCATCCTGGCTAATAGCCATTGATGGACCTATTCAGGGGCGGTTCTGAGTCCGGCCTGTTAGCTTGCAGAGTACTGTGGGCTGTTGTTGCTTTTGGTATATTTCTGTCACTCTGCTGAAAAGAACAGCTCTATGGCACAGCTCCCGGTTTGCTGGGCCGCTCGAAGGGACGGGGATCAAACCACGCAGGGTCCCCATTCCGGCCAGCAGAGGGCACTGCAGCCCCTCCCTTTGTCGCTTCTGTTTCTGAACTTGCAATGAATCTGTTTCTGAAGTCTGCCACAAGCCCGGTTAATGGCCCGTTTCAGACTCCCTGCCACCCGGAAACACCGACCGAGTCTGTTTCCATGGCTTTAGTGAGGGAGATGGCACAGGCCAACTGTTCACAACTGGGGGGGTAGCTCCCGGAGAAGTAACAGCCGTCGGCACTCTGAGAGCACCTGGATCTCCGAGCGGGAGGGTAGCTCTGGGGACCCCAGCCAAGCTGTGCCGCGCTCTGGGAGCAAGACACCGTTCTTCTCCAGAGTCACCGGATGGGCGGGGGGGAAGCGAGCTCGGGCCTCCCGGTTCCGTGCCTGGACCCCATCCCTCTGTGAGCTGGCGTAAGAGCAGACCGCAAAGCAAACCCACCGGCTCTTTGATCACCAGCTGCTTCTCCTAGTGGTGGTTTCACTAACGAGTGCCGAAGGGGTCTTCGATGGTGGTGGGAGAATGGCTGATCCCCCCCCCCATGCTGCTTGTGGCTTGACTCGTGTTAAAGGTGCCCGAGACTCGAATGATCCCCCTGCCATAGAAAAGGGAACCCCGGCCACCCCCTGTGACTTCTTCACCCCTGAGAGCCACAGCCGCCAGCCTCATCCGTCTGGCACAGGCACATACGGGATGAGCTGCAGCGGAATAAAGATGCTCGAATCACGGCGGCTAATTACCGAGCAGCGCGAGTCATTGGGGCGAGCGTGAAACCTGCCGTTAAATATAATTAAAGGAAGGGATCATTGAAAACCAAAGAGGAAGCCGCCACCTTGGGTGTCTGGGCACCAGACGTGGGCTGCTGGCCGGTTCCTCAGCTCAGGCGTTGCTGTCCGTGGAGCTGGATCGATTGACGCCTGCTGGGGATCTGGCCCCTTGACTCCAGTGGACTGACGCTGGTTTACCCCAGCGAGGGATCAGGCCCTGGGGCTGTCAAGCCAGAGCTCTCAGGCAGGTTCTTCTTATTGGGAATGCGCCTGGGCTGCCTGGACCACGTGTAACACAGACATGGGGCTGCTTAGTGTATCTGGTCACGTCTCCTAATGGCCAGCCCCGGCTAGGAGAGGGGCCTGGCTACTGGCCCTAGAGGCAGCAGGCAGTGCCTTGGAGGTGCAGGGTCCTGGTTTGCTCCTAGCTGCAGACTGGAGGGCCCGTTTGTACGTGGCTTCTGTTCCCTGGGCAGTTCTTGCTTCGGTTTGTTACAGAGACGGGGCCGGTTGTTCGCTTCTTTCTGTGGGGCTGACCCCGATAAGGCTTTTGTGTTCTGACCTCCCCCCGGGAGAGGGATGCTGGCGGGAGGGAGGCAGGTAGAGAGAGCCAGGCTGTGCCAATTGGGGTGGCTCTGCCTCCCCCCAGCGCCTCCCTTCACCGGCATTATCCCATCCCGCCCCCAGTGCTGGATCGCTCGATGAGCTGGCAGAGCTCCCGCAGCCTGGAGCAGCCCAGCGAGCTGGAGGTGCACAGGCTGGAGGCCGAGCTGGAGGAGACCCGGCACGAAGCCCAGAGCTCGCAGCGCCGGGAGGAGCAGCTGAAGGCAGAGTGCGAGAGGCTGCAGTCTGAGCTGAAGCAGCTCCAGGAGACCCGGGCGCAGGTGAGGGGGCAGTTGGGCCGCCGCGGGGGTTCGTCTGGGCCCGGTCGTGCCCCGGACTCCTTGCAGGATCAGGCCTTGTGAAAGAGCAGAGGCCCGGTCCTGGACTGGGGCCTTGCTGGCATTTGGAATCGGGGCTTCTGTTTGCCGGGAGCTCCCAGGGATGGAGCTGAGAGCTCAGGCAGGGGCGGGTCCCGCTCTCGGCCCCACTGCTGTAACTCCGGAGCATCCCCTTGGGCCGGGTGACGGACAGAGACTCTTTCCCTGGCAGAGGGGGCAGCTGCCTGTCGACCGGAACTGAGATCTCCAAGCGCGCGGGGATTATTGGCTCTGCCTGATCCCTCTGGCAGGGGGCTGGCACTTGGCTTCGTGCCCCCGGGATCCCGTCTCTGGTGCAGAGACGTGGGGCCGGTAGGACTTGTGCAAGGTTTGCTCTGCTGGCTGCAGACATTGCGGGAGATGGCTGTGCCCGTTCTGTGGCTGATCCACAGATGATAGCCTGCCACCGCCCTCTGCTCGCCGGCCAAGTCCTGTCGCTCAAATGCCAGACACCAGTTCTCTGGGGCTAGAAGCCCTTGGTCCAACCCCTGCTGCTGACCCCAGCTGTGCCTCTCCCGGGGAAGGGATTACCTGTGGCTGCTTGATAGGGGGTGTGGCTCTCGGTCTATCCTGAGAGAGCAACAGCAGGGGCGAGAGGGGATAGCTGGGTTACCAGCTGGGGAGACTGGGAAATCCACCGGGACCGGGATGAGAACCGCCCCGGCCCCCTGCTGATGGTAATGGGGGGTTGTCTGATGTTCCCTAGGACCTGGCGACCAGTCAGTCGGAGCGGGACATGGCCTGGGTGAAGAAAGTCGGTGATGACCAGTGAGTGCCCGTCAGCACGGACGGACGTGCTTCTGCGCAACCCGGGGGGGGGGGGGGGGGGGGGGGGGGGGGGAATCCTGCCCCGCCCCATGCAGGATGTGGGTGGCCAGAGCTGCGAGGCGAATGACTTGGCAGCTGGATGCTTCTCTTGCCCTTGAGGTGGCCCAGGAGCCTTGGTCTGAACTGGCCCTTAGTGGGAGAGAGACGATGAGAGGCACGGCCCAAGGGCCCTTTCCCCCAGCTGTTTGCCTGCTCTGAGTCTCCGGATCAATAACGCCCGTGGGCCCGAGCCGCCAGCCCTCCCTTCCATTGGCGTCGGAGAGCGGGGGGGGCTGCGGGATCAAGCCCTGACTCTGTTTCCACTGGACCTAGCTCTGAACCATCCCTGGTGGCTGCAGCGCGGCACTGCCTGGCCGCCCCAGGGGGCCGGTGTAGGGAGTCCGGCCCGTTCAGGGATCCGGATCTCCTTGTGCTAGGTTTTGTGCACGTGCCCCCAGGGCTCCCTGACGACATGCATGCCCGATGGCTAGCATAGCAAACCCTGTGAGAAAAGCCCGGTGGGTTCAGCTCCTAGGGTCCTTCTCCCGCACGGTTTCTCCCCGAGTGCCCTCGCCCGGCGCCTGGTATCACATATCACCCGGCTGACACTTCTTGTCAACCCGTCGGGGAGCGTCTCCCGGGAGAGCTGTCGCAGGCCGACAGGCGAGGCGCGTGAGCGGCCCCTGCACGGCGGAGCTGCCTGCGCTGAGGAGGGCAGCCGAGGTGAAGCGGCTGGGTGGGTGCACTCCAGGGGGCAGCAGCGAGCTTGTCCTGGTACCTGGCATGACGAGTGACAGGCGGGTGACATGTTTGACCCTCCCTTCCCCACCTTGTGCCCCTGGCCCTAAAGGGTTAAACCTCGCAATACCCGGTGAGGGCGGTAGCTACTCTTCTGTCCAGTGCACAGAGGGGTAAACTGAGGCACCGAGTGAGACAGTGCCTTACCAAAGATCCCATTGGCTGCTGCGGGAGCTCAGTATTTGGGCAGGGACAGAACCCAGCAGGCCTCTGCTCTAACCACTAGCCCACAATGTGGATCATTGGTCTGGTGGGTAGGGCAATGGATAGCATTTAATAGACCCTGGGGGCTGTTTCTGCCTCTGCCACTAACCTACTGTGCAACCTTAAGTCAGTCCCTTCCCCTCTCAGTGCTTCTCTCTCCCTTCCCCACCCTGTGGCTTCCTTGGGGTAGGGACTGTCTCTCCTATATTTGTGCAGCGCCTAGCACCATGGGGGTCCCAATCTTGGTGGAGGATTCTAGGTGCTACTGTCATGTCATGCCGCTCGTAATGAGTGTCCTAGCGAGTTCTAGATGCCCGATCTCTCTTGCTCTTGGGGCACTGGAGAGACTCAAGCCTACCTGGTGGCTTTTCTGTCACTCGCAAAGGATTATCTCCTGTTCAGTGTGGCAACAGAAAAGTGGGAATATTACACTGAGCCCTGCTAACGCCCCGGTGTGGTTACTGAACGGGCTGTCCCCAGTCAGCCACCCCCATCTCAGGAGCGCCTGTGACTCCCCGTCGCACATCAGCTGCTGAAGGGTTGAAAATAAACAGTTCAAAGCCACTCGGCCTCACGTCCTATTCCCGAGGCCCTGGAAGCCGATAGACTGTCCGAACTCGAATGAGCTGGGCGTGCTGTGTGGAGGAGGGGATGGGGAGGAGAAGGGGGAGAGGCTTTTAAAAACATCCCCCTTTCTCGCCAATGTCCGAATCACTTGTGCAGGGGGGCTGCGTGCTTACAGGGGCTTTTGGGTGTCTGTCTCCCAGCTGCCTGTTGCCTTGCCCCTTACGGTGGTGGTCATACCGGTGCTGGTGAGCGCCCCCGCCGTGCCTGAGGATACGAGCCAGCTGGGGGCGCTTGGCGGTTTCGCTCAAGCGGTAGCAGCTCCTGCTTTTAGCTCTGGAGTTCCCCGGTTCAGTCCCTGATGTGTCTCACACAAGGGGAAGACACTAGCAGACCAGCCATGTGCGCTGGGGGTGACATAGACTGGCAATTTCCTGCAATATCCTGAACGGACTTCGCTGAATTAGGTTAATGCCTTTGGGGTCCATTGTCTTAAAAATGCCTGTGTGTGTGTGTGTGTGTGTGTGTGTGTCCCTTGTGGGATTGTCTGTGTTTCCACAGGAAGGGTGAATAGGAGAATAGCAGGGGGTGACTGACGAAGGGGGAATAGGAGAACAGCAGGTGGGCGACTGACACTGACGAAGGGTGAATAGGAGAACTGCAGGGGGCGACTGACGGAGAACAGCAGGGGGCGACTGACAGGGCAAATTCCCTCCGGTTGTAACATCTCCGCAGAAAGGGCCCCCTGGAAAGGAGCATGGATTCTCCAGGGACCAACAGACAAAGCAAGGGGGTTTGGATAAGGAGCCTGGTTTTAAACCGGCCTTCTTCCTGATCCAGCAAACGGACAGGTCCAGAGAGGGCCCCGAACCTTAGGGAGGGTTGGAAGGACTGGGGCTTGTTCGGAGCTGAAGCTGTGATGAACTGGTAACCTCAAGGACTTCCCTTGGGTGGGTGGGGGAGGGTTGAAGGACGTATCCCGCCCGAATCTCTGCTAGGGTCGGGGCGAATTCTGGTGAGCTCATTAGCATGCACATGGGTTCTTTCGTTATTCATAATGTTTTCTCTGTAATGCTTTTTACCTTCAGAGCAAAGTAGGCTTGCCTGGGAAGTGCCGCGTGGTGACTTCTAATTGTTGACAATCGCTCTATTGTCAGTCTCGGACAGCCTGTGTGTGCTGGGAAATGCACAGTGAAAGGCAGGGAACTGGGCAGCCTGGGAACACCCCGGCCTGAAGGGAGAGAGATGCAACAGCTGGGGAGCTGGCATCCTGATGGCGGGTGCCCTGGAAGGGTGATACAGGCGCGGTTTCCCTGAACTGTGGCACTGGGGTAACTGATCATACTGAGGCCCTGATTCTGTTCCATGGAGGCTTGGTCAGGCTGCTCCCTCGGCTTAAAGAGGACTGGAATTGGCTGTAAACAGCCCCTCAGAATCCCCCTTCCAGCTCCCCCCATCCCCATCCCAAGTAGGGACTGGATGGAGGTCAGTTAGAGCAGCCCTGAGTCACCTTCACCCTCTCTGTCTGGGGGAGGGATAGCTCAGTGGTTTGAGCATTGGCCTGCTAAACCCAGGGTTGTGAGTTCAATCCTTGAGGGGGCCATTTAGGGAACTGGGGTAAAAATCTGTCTGGGGATTGGTCCTGCTTTGAGCAGGGGGTTGGACTAGATGACCCCCTGAGGTCCCTTCCAACTCTGATATTCTGTGATTCTATGGAAAGAACTGAGAATCAGGCCCCAAAGATGAGAATTGGGCCCGTGGTTCCTGCTGGAGGCCACAGCGGAGACGGGCCCGGCAGCGAAGGACTCATGTGACGCTTGCTCCATCAGGACACCATCCAATCCTTCCATCGAGCCAGTGTCACCCAGGGACTGGGTGCTCCAGGCTGTAACAGGGCCTGGGGAAACAGCTCCTGCGAGGCCTGGGAAAACAGCTGGGATGGCTGGAAGCTGTTCGCAGGCCTCTGTGAAATGAGTTGGGGTGTGTGTCTCAGTCCCATTAGCTGGCAGTCTCGCCGGAGAGGCTGTGGATCGAAAGGAGGGGTGGTCGGATCTCCATACTTGCCCTCGGCAGTGGTGTCTCTGGGACAGCGGGAGCAATGCTCGGCCTGGCCCTGAACTGCAGAGCAGGGACTACTGATTTCAGCGCTCTTCACCTCGAGCGGCCGAGAGAAAGTTTCAGGGCTCCCATCCGATCCTGGTCGCGCGCTGGCGCGGCTCCGTGGGCTTCGATGGAGCTCCTCGCCGTTGGCAGCTGGTTTCAAGTCTGCCCGAGACGGGAATTGGCCTCTGAACCATGCAAGGCGCAGCCGTCCGCCCTGGGAGGACACCTCCGTAATTAAACTATTGCCGAGTCAGCCCACGCCGGCCTGCCTGCTCCAGCGTCTGGGATTCCGCCGCCCCCTGCGCGTCCCTGATTATCAGCTGGGTAAACATTTGGTGTGTTTCCAAGTCAGCTCCTCCGCTCATGAAGCTGATTACTGGATTCCCTCTTTCATTATCTCTGCTCTGCTGGGAATCCCTCCCCAGGGGATCGCCTGGCTCATTTCCTGCACACGAGGGCCGTGCCAGGGCTGCTGTTGCAGCTAATCAGGCAGAAGCCGAGGCAGGTTCTAAAGGAAGGGGGGGAGGGGAGATGCACCTTCCAAACTGTGTGTGGGGGGGTCCCTCCTGGAGCACCCCTCCCCTCGACCGTCATACTAATGAGCTTCTCCTTTGGGGCTGGTGTCAGTGAGGCCTGATGGGGAGGAGAGAGTGATAGACAGCAGCAGGTGGTGGTTCTGGGTCGGTGCTAACTGCTGGGATGCCTGCACCCTGTCCCTTCTGACCTCCAAGCTTGCCTGGAAGTCGGTAGCCAGTGAGCCCATCCTGTGCTCCCACGCGGCAGGTGCGTGTAAGAGATCAGCGGGTACCAGCACCGCCATTATTCCAGCTGCTTGCTGTTCCGGGATGGATTTGTACCTTGTGATGCTTTGCACTTCCGGGGCGCTTTTCACGCCAGGCTCCAAAAGTGCTTTAACGAGCGCTAATTAACTAAGCCTCTCCGCACCGCTCAGAGTTGGGGGATGGGCCAGGACTAGGCCGTCTGGGTTCTGTTCCTGCCTTCTCTTGTGCAACCCTGCTCTGTGCCTCAGTTTCCCCCATTTGTAAAAGAGGGCGGGGGATGGTGGTATAAAGCATCCAGACACTGACTCCATTAACGCTTGCCAGGTGCATTGTTGTAAGAGTCCCAGTGATTCTTCTTTCCTTCGCCTGTTTTGCTGACAAGGAAACTGACGAGCAGTGAGTTCGTGGCGGAGCAGGGACTGTAACTGGAGTCCTGGTTCTCAGTCTGCGTTTGAGCCGGGAGGAGAGGTGCGATTCCCAGCTTGTGTCCGTGAACCCGTGTTAGCTCGAACAGAGCTAGCACGCTGAAAACAGCAGCGTAGCCGGGACAGCCCGGGCGGCAGTTTGGGCTAGCTCCCGGAGTACGTACCCCGGGGGTCTGGACAGGACGTACTTGGGTGGCTGCAGCACCCCCTGCGCCCCCAGTTCCAGCGCCTATGAGCGCGGGTACGTGGACGTGAGCTGCGAATCAAACATAGTCCTGGGGTCTACTAGCCGACGCTTCCCCCACCTGCCAGCGTGAACCTCTTGGGTTTTTCTGGGCCTCAGAGTAGGAATCATTAACGCATCATACGCGGCTCGCACAGACGCATGCCCTCCCTGCCGCTCCCCAGCACTGACGCACAAGCCTATTAAATTGTTGGTGAAGAATGCATGTCGTCTAAATCTGTCGCATCAAAATCTATACTCTGAGAACGCCAGCGATAACTGCCCCCCCCCCATCCCCTCCAGGAAGGAAGGAAAGATCTTTGCACCTTGAATGTGTCATCCAGCTAATGAAATTCAGCTCTCCTGGGTCCTTAATTTAGAAGACACGATGGCATGAAAAGTTGCCAGCTGAGAGAACTGTATTTTACACCCTGCTAGACTCGATGTGTTTGGACCATCCAGTCATGTGTCTGATCGCTGCTGCTTTACTGGCAGACAATAACCATTTCTTTATCTCACCCTTGTGCTTAATAATGCCTTCATTAAAGTCTGGTCTGGGCCTTGCTGCCCGTTCATTTAACGCCGGGGTATTTTTTGTTTGTTTCACTGTAAGTGGCATCGGCGGGACACTGCAGCGGTGTGTTTTTTGTTTTTTTTTCTTTGCAACACACCCTAGCTCAGAGAGGTGTGATGTGAGCTTTTGATCTCCGGGAGGCCCGCTGCATTTGCATGAGCTCATTCTAAAAGTGAGCGCGAATCAAATGTGTGAAAAGCAAAACACCAGTGGCATTCTCTAGCTGTTTGTGCTGAGCAATGAAAGCCCTTAGCAGAGAGCCAGGATGCCTCTGCAGCTAGACGCAGGGAGAGGAGATTAAAGATTTTGAATGAACTGTAAGTACATACTCCCATTGATCGCCTCCTCTGCAAAAGACAGATGGGGCTTGCTTGCCAGCCTGGCTGTGCTGGGACCTAGCCGTGAGTGCCTCTTGTGGCTAAATGAACTCCCCTCCCCTTCCTCCGAAGGTTTTGAAGAGTGTTCGAGTGTATGTGGCCCTCCCGCGTCCAGCGGGACGTATATGGTCTCTCGTTGTTTGCGGAGACCCAACTGCAGTGTCCGCAAGGCTCAGCTGCTGTGAACTCTTCGCTGAGTGTCTTCAGCTTTGCTCGCTGCTCCCCTTGGCCCTCACCATGGCAAGAGTTCGCGGCAGAGATCCGCTCAGCGCGAGAGAGGCACTGTGACACTAGAGGCAAAGCATGTGGGTTCTGCTCCCAGCTATGCTGCCTGGCCTTTGGCAAGTGTTCTTTGCGGTAGCACCCAGAGGTTCCAGCCCAGGGTGCCTGGGTTCTATTTCTGACTTGTTTGGGGTGAAACTTACCCCTGTGCACCAGAGAGCCCAGCACCAGGTGTAATTGCCACCCAAGCCTTGAAAGGTTTAAAATCGGGCAAGCCACTTAATCTGTCTGGGCTTGATTCGGCCCCGGTGTCCATGGCGTGGATTTCATGGAGGTCAGTAGAGTTCACTGCAGATTTACACTAGCACCAGCAGATACTCCGGAGCCCATTGTGTGCTCCTAAACTGGCTTCAGGGGTGACTTTTGCTTTAGTCGGGACTTGCGTGGTTTGATCTTTCCCGAGAGTGGAACCTGGATTTACTTTGACTAGCTCAGTGCTGGTATTCAACTTGGTTTCTCACTGGCCGTGGTTTTTTTTTAATTTTGCCAGTTTACGGTGCCGAAAATAAAGCTGGATCTGCTGTCCATGGGGCGTTACTACCACGCGATGGTAGGAAATGCCACAAGAAGATAGCATCTTGCTTTATTTCAGTTCTGGGGCGTTAAGGAACCTTTGTCAAAAATATAATCACAAGTAAAAAAAAAGAAAAAGAAACAAACCACATGTAACTGAAATAACAGATATGGAACACCCCCTGTCCTAGCTTGTATCCGCTAATTGCAGGATTCCTCTCCTATATCTAATATTGTAACGTGTCTGTGGCCTCTTAGAAATTGACAATAGAGTAAGATCTGGATCCTCCTGCTTCAGAACCGGAGACCCTCCTTCAGCTACATGCAGTTAGAGCTGGATAGGAAACGACTGCCCCATCCTGCAAAAAACTTTGAGAGTAAAATAAATGCCCCCTTCCACACTGGGGACAAAACCAAGACCGTTGCTCATTTTTTGAAAAATGAGAGACTGAGCGACCGTCCCACCCCAGAGCATGGCATGTGCAGGATCTACCTGCTCCAAACCAGGCAGAACGGGGACCTGAACCTGTCCCTCCTACATCGCAGGGGAGCATCCAAGCCATTTGCGATTGGGAAATATCGTTCTTGCTTTGACGAGAAAGTCCATCCTGCACCTGCAACGCCTTCCTGCCACAGCTTTTCCTACCAAAAGTTTTGGGTTCAACAAATCGACCCTTGCTGACCCCGTCTCTCCCCCCAAAAAGTTGAGTTGAAAAATTCTGAACCAGCGCTAGCTGCAGTACAAGGCCTATGGCAGGCAGTGATGCAGTTCCGATAGTATCCAGCAGAGGGCAGCGATGACTCAGCGACACTAGCCAGTTCATTGCACTGGCTGCTCAGGGAATGGGTCTTTAGTTGCAAAATCAATGAAATGACGACAGAGCAGAATTCTGGAGATGAAACACGTGAGCCTTTAGTCCTGGTCTGACTCCCACTGAGGTTAAATGACAGGATCTCCAGGTCCTACGTTTGGATCAGATCCTCGGCTGGTATCTGTTGGAGTAGCTCCATGTTAGTCAGGATTGCTGAGGGAGAGCTAGCCTTGAAGAAAGCCTGATGGTAAAAATGCCGCTGAAGATAATCAGGCCTTTAGTTTGCGAAACTCTTATGTGTCATTCCGCCACACAGTCCCTCCGACTTGCCCTGACCTCAGAAATCACCTTGGAAAATTAAAAAGCAATCAACAAAAGCCCTCCAGAGTTTTGAAGGAAATAACGGTGCTGAGAAAAATAGCCATAGTTAAACAAGCAAACAAAGAGCAGTTAAGGTCCGTTCTTCTGTGTAACGCTGCACCACGCTCACTGATTTCCCCCCGGGCTGAGTCTCTGCTCCGGCGTGCTGCTGGGAAAGCGTTGTGTGGAGTTACGCTGCTCTACCAAAGGGGAAAATCCTGGCTCTGTGGAGGGAGGGGATGGAGCAGAGATGATTTGGGATAGGATTCAGGGACTGATTTTTAAGGAGGGCCTGAATAGCCGGAAAGGCTGGTAGACAGTGAGCTCTGCTGGGGTGTGGGATTGTCTCCCAGGGGGGCAGGGCATTTTGAGCCCCCTGTGACTCCTGAATGGCCTGATTCTGAGCCCCCTGTGGGGCCCGATTCTGGTTCTCATGCCACCTTTATGCCGATTGACTCTGGCACAAGTGAGAGCCGAAGCAGAGCCTGATGTTCAGAGACGCTGTGTAATCCACCACGCCATGTTGAAGTCAGTGGGAGCCGCGGGTGGGCATCGCCTCTGAACATCAAGCCCTGAAACCGATGCGTGGAGAAGGCATGATTAGCTTGTGGCTGCATGTCCTTGGGGATTCTTGCAAGTGGGGCCAGGGAGCATGCCCTCTGAGCGGGTTTGTAAGACTTCCTGTCCTGCCCCTGCTCCTCTCTCGGTTTGAGAGGATAAGTCTCTGATACAGAAACTGACTCAATCGAGGAGTTTGACAGGGTAAAAATCTCAGAGGCTGACCCGGTTTTCCAAGTAACGCTTTGTTTTCTAAAAAACGGTGGGCCTGATTCTGATCCCCCGCCGGAGAAGCGCCACTGAAGGCAGTGGAGTGTAATGTGAGGTCCCTGTGGGCGGGGATGGATGGGTGGAAGCATTTTAGCCAGGAATCCCCCTCTTTCACACTCTCCATAGGAGATTTCACTCAGTGTTGCAGCTAACCTTTTACCCCCAATCGGGGCTATTGCAGATTATGTATTTCTTACGCCATCTGATCTTAAACTGAACTTTGCACCCCCTCGATAATCTGTACGTTATTCCCTGATCACCAGAAACTTCTACGCCTAAACTCTGTACCGTTCACTCTTTTCTTTTTTTAACATCATCTTAATAAAATGTTTACATTTCTCCTGGCTTATGAAGTAACCCCCAAATATCAGGAAGAATGTTGATTTACTAGAATTTCTTCAGTATTGCCGACCCCAACCGTTCCAGAGTCGCGAGTCCCAGCCGCAGAAAATGGTGAGATTGGCTTTAAAATCATGAGATTTTTTTAAAACCAATATAACGAATTTGGGTTTGTTTTTTTGCTTTCGGATTTCTGAGCCTTTCCTCCATGCTCAGGTCACATTTTCTGGCTTTTATCTGCAGCCATAAGGGCTAGAAACATTTTTTTTTGTTTTGAATGAAAGCCGAGCTTTTCCCATATTCACATGTCTGCAGGAGCTGGGTCTTTAATACCCCAAAATACCACAAGACTCATGGTAAAATTGCAAGAGTTGGCAATGCTGCTTTGGACAGTTGCAGCGGGTCAGATCCTTTGCTGTGCTGGATTTTACGCCATAATTCCCATTGAAACCAACTAAGAGTTCTGCCTAAAGACAAATATGTGATGTGGATTCCCACCATGGTCGATAGGAGCGCTTGCTACTCAGCATCATTGAAGATATGGGCCCTTCCTTTTCCCCCTTCTGATTGGGGATCAGATCCTGGACTTTGCTTGAAGGATTTAGAGTCAAATTAGGGTCTTGGTTCCACCAGGATCAAGCCGAAGTCATTCCACACAGCAGTGTAAATGGAGTGACTCCATATTGATGCTGGTCTAACCGAGAGCAAATTTCTGCCCCAGATGCAGCTGAGTGCTTTCTCATGAGGTTGAGAAAAAGAATCCCTTCATGCGTTTGAGGCTATGGGTTTCTTTCCCCACGATCACTCATCAATCATCCTTTAAGCTTTGCAGTGAAACCAATTGCTCAGATCATCCGTCCTGTGGTTTCTACATTCATGTTGGTTTCCCACCGCTGGATCTGCGTCCGGAGGGGGCTAGCCCCACACGGGTCTAAGAGGGAGCCTTGTGTAGCTTGGAGAAGTAGCCAGCAATCTTCCCCCACCCCCTCGGTAACATTAATCGGAATCCTACACGGTTAGAGGAGCACAAGGAAAGTCAAGTTGTCTGTTCCTGGCATGTCAAAGCGAACCTCGTCCAGAGGGACAGGACAATGCCGGCGAGGGGGGCCTGACAGTGATGTATTATTAAACAGAACAGAGCGAGTTTTCACAGACCAGATTAACTCGGCGCTGCTAAGATTAGCAAGCACGCCGCCTCTGCTTTGTGGACAGATAAAAGATGACATGCAGCACAAGGGCTAATTCTAATGTGGCGGAGTGTAGATGGGAAAGGTGCTAGTGGTGCTCCAGGGTCTGTTTGGTTCGGTTTGGTTTCACGGCCAGTAAAAGAATGCGATCTATAGGCGAGGTTGTGAGCAGAAGTAGAAAAGTAAGCGACGGAGTTCCACGCGGCAGCCGAACTAAAGTCAATGTAGGTCACGGGAGTCAGAGCCAACTTTCTTCTTCTGAAGCGAAGGGCCCGTTTCTCCATTCCCTCAGATCCTCAGCCGTGTAAAGCGGTGTTGCTGCATTGTCTTCAGTAGAGCTAGCCAGGGTTATGCCAGCTGAGAATCTGGCCCAATAATACATGAAAGAACAGGGCCTGATCCGCCTGTTCACTTATTATTGGATGAGATCTTCATCTGGTATAAATCAGATTAGCTGCTAGGGACACAGGAGTGGAAGGGACCTCCTGGGTGATCGAGTCCTCCCCTCCTCCCCCGGAATCGCAGGCAATCCCATTATCCAGCTCCACCCACTGGCTTCAGTGAAGTATGCTCATGTACACTGAGCTGAGGATAAGGCCTGTTAGTAGAGGCCACAACTGAGATCAGGGCCCTGTTGTGCAAGGTGCTGTACGTCCAAATCTAAATGTATTATCCGCGTTTTACAGATGGGGAGCTGAGGCACAGAGAGGTGAAGGGACTTGCCCAAGGTCATAGAATATCAGGGTTGGAAGGGACCTCAGGAGGTCATTTAGTCCAACCCCCTGCTCAAAGCAGGACCAATCCCCAACTAAATCATCCCAGCTAGGGCTTTGTCAAGCCTGACCTTAAAAACCTCTAAGGAAGGAGATTCCACCACCTCCCTAGGGAACCCATTCCAGTGCTTCACCACCCTCCTGGTAAAAAAGTTTTTCCTAATATCCAACCTAAACCTCCCCCACTGCAACTTGAGACCATTACTCCTTGTTCTGTCACCCAGGAAGTCTCTGGCAGAGGCTGGTCTTCTGATGGCTGGGGTCGCGCTTGAGCCACCACGCCATCCTTCCTCCTCCACCAGCATCTCTCTCCTCATGACAGTTTTTGGCCCTCTGGTGTATATAGCAATAGGCTGAGGCTGCACAGTCGGTGTCCTCTGGATGTGGATTAAATTTTAGGTCTGTGGTTTAGCGTGGGAGGCCGAAACAATGGCTGAGGGTTGGATTCAGTTTGACGACGCTTGAGATCGTGCAGTCTGTTCTTGTGATGTCCGCTCTTTCTCCTCTTGGGCACATACATTTTTCTGGATCGCCTGCTCTGGTGCGATTTTTGCTGTTCCGGGTCAAAATCTCATGAGACTGGCTGGGTTTGGGAGATTTCAGTTGCATCCAAACCAGTAGTAACTGGGCATCATCTAGTTCTGCATCTAACCTGGAACCCCAGTTGTAAAAGGGTTTAGATCCAGGGAGTGCCTTTGTCCACGTGTGATTGTATACAGATTGCTCAGAGGACGGAGCACGAGCCACAGAGCTTTTTATTTTTAAGCCATCAATTCAGATCTACCGTGGTTAGCAGCAGCCCAAAGTCAGTTCCAACTGACGGCTCTTCAAGGCCTAAGAGAAATAACTATGCCTAAGTTTCCCCATTCCTTTCCATGCAAGGATGTCAAATTATGTAATAAATATTAATAAATTAAGCAGAGTAGCCAGCCCCACTTGGTGTTTTTCTTAAAGCCCCAGCTCCCCGAGTCCTGTGATTTGGTGAGACTCTTGACATTCATTTAAATAAAAGTAAGCCTCTAGCCCTTGTGGGTTGCAGGGCAAAGCTTGAAATTGTGGCCGCAGTTTATCTTAAAGGCTCAAAAGCCAGAAGGCAAATAAAAATGAATCCCATGTTTATTATTATTTTTAAACCTCGTGATTTTTATGCCAGTCATGAATTTTGAGGCCTGACTCATGTTTTTTGGAACATAGGGGGTTGTCAATACTGATTAACCCTCGCCACCCCCACCCCTAACTCCCTTGGGAGGTAGATCAATATATCCTTTCCGTTTAGCAGATGGGGAAGCAGAGGTACAGATAGGTGACCCAAGGTCATCCAGCGAGCCAAAAATAGAATCCACATCTCAGGACTCCCAGAATGGGGTTTTAACCACTATGCCTTCCTTCCTCCCTGGCAATGTGCTTGAGAAAGATGTCCTACATTTTGCAATGCAGTACTTTTTTTTTTTTCCCCTTCATGTCAGGTCACTTGCTAAATTTCCAGAATTTTTGACTGTGCAGCGAGCCCCCCCCCCCCTCTCCCCCCTTGCATGATGAGTGCAAGCAACCAAAATTCGACTATTTTTTTTTTCTTTAAGAGAAATAAATCAACATTATTTTTAGAAGCCACACACGCCCACTCACACTCCCCCGCAAAGAAAAATCAGATTCGGTTTTAATTTTGGAACAAAAATGTACCTCCTCAGAGTTCTCTTTTCTTGTAAATAAGGCTCATTTTTGTAACCTGTTCTTTTCCACCTCTTTTGGGTGTGAACTGTACAGTATCTGTATTTTTAATCTTTGGCTGACTTTTTCTTTCTTTCTTTCTTTTAGCCGACTTAGTCATTCTGCCTCTCTAGTGTAGGGGCAGAGAGAGTTTTAGATTTGCATCACTCTCCTGTTTCAATATTTTTCTTTGAATGGAAGATTGAGAAGATTTCCAAAACCCTTACGGGATATAGGAACACAGCTTCCATTGGCTTTCTGAAATCTCCCCCAAACAGAATACCTGTGTAAAAGAATGATATTTTGAGTCCAAGCCTCAAATCTTGTAAATTGGCAGCGCTGCATTGAAGATCCTCAGCTCGTGTTGAAGTCAACAGAGCTACATCAGTTTATTCCAGCTAAAAATCCAGTCTTTTCTTTATTAATTTGTTTGGCGAGGCTAAGAATCTTAGTAAAACCACACAAAATATCACAGGGAGCAATACACGCTAATCAAAGAAATTGACAAGATTGCAGATCTACTCTGAGAAAATCTTTATTCCTGTCCGTTCCTGAGCACCTTGCGTTGTCATTTGTATCAGTGCAAAAGTGTAACGCTTTTACCCTTCCTTTGCACTCACGTAAAGGCACAAGAAATGACGAATCAGACCCCCAGTGTTGAGAGCTACAGCTGATGTAAATGGAAACACATTTTTTAATGTCACTTAAACTACAAACAGAATGTTCTATCTCCGCCTAAAATTTGAACGCTCCCGAAAGCTGTCGTGTTTTGTTGGGGTTTGTTGTCTTTCTTCTAGCCTGATTTCTTTTCTAGTTTGGCCAAAAGGTGGTTCAGAGTTTGGACAGGCAGTTGGGTTTATTCGAAAACGTAAGGGACGTAACTTGTTCCAAATGTAGAACCCAGGTGGAGGTCGCTCTGAGCCACGCGGTTAAAAAGTAGCAGAGATGGAAAGTAGTAGCAATGATTAAATTGTAACTTTTCCTTCAAAGGCTCTGAGCCAAAAAAGCCTTTAAGCACATGCTTAAGTATCCCATTTATTTCCAGAGGACGAGTCGTGTTACGGCTAAGTATGTTCTTGTGTGGGCTCAGTTCTAGATCTGTTGTCAGTTACCCTGGTGCACCTGGGCGCTGTCTCCATAGACGTGAATTTCACTGAGAGCAGAATATGGCCCCCTCAAAATGCAAGGCACGTCGTGAATATCAAAACAGGCTTTTTACAGGTTATAGAAAAGTTACTGATGGAAAAATAATGCGCCTTCAGAAGTAAATTTTACAATGACAGGCTCCTGCAGACATCACCCTGGTGAAAAACACTGAAGTCAATTGGGCTTCTCACGGGAGTAAAGCTACTCGTGGGCACCGGTGCTTATAGGAGTTTATCTGCGGCATCAATGGGCCAGATCCTCCGCTGGTATAAATCGACATTGCTCCATTGAAGTCCATGATTGTTTGTTTGTTTTTATCTCATTGACTTCAATGGGAGCTAAATCAGACCTTGTACCTTAGTGTTATTATGTTTAAAATAAGATCTGTCCCAACTCCCCTGAACCGCACTCTTTGATTCTGACTGACTGGCCTTCTGCAGAGGTCAGTTTGATTTCAGACTCTCTTGCTGGGAAATGCTGTGTGCTTTCTTCCTTTTTCATTTCTTGTACGTTTTCATTTTGTCGTTGGTTTTCTTGCTCTAAGTGCTGCAAAGGAAATCCATTTGCAAAAACAAACACGAGAGAGGGGCAGAAAATAATCGTTAAGTAAATAAATGTACCCAGGTTCATTTGCATGGGGAGAGGAACTGGGCTGGATTGGGGAGATACAAGAGGATTTGAGTAATGCAATTTTTTTTGCAATGGAAGAGAGACCAGGAATACATGCTGCACCTGAACCATCACGTGCTAGGAGTCTGGTATATCTCCCAAGTTAAGCAGGCAGAGATAGAGACAGAACTCAGATAGGAGACCTCTGGCGCGGCGTAGGAAAGATCATTGCAGTTCAGCATGGGATACTCTTCGCTGTGAATGGGCAGCGAGGCAGGGCCACCGTCTGGGGTTAAGGACAGTGCCTGTCTTTCAGATGTGAGGTTACACCAACATCCCAACTGCTTGTGGCTCTTCCAAGGGAGGGGATGTTAAACACGGATGTCCTGCCTTGCGGAATAGCATTCCGCCTCCCTGAATTCCTGTGTTGGATACGGTATTCTGCACTTCCTGTCCTAAACTCTTGGGCAGGGTTACTGTGTTTCAGTCCAGGGCTAGCTGCCGTTCAGCGGTGGGTTAGGAACTGATTACAAAGTGCTTTGGGCTCCTTCCAGGTGGAAGCTGCGGTCTAGACGCCAGTTAGTGTCAGCCGTAGAACTGGAAGCTCTACCTGCAGATGGTTCTGTTCTCCTGCCGCTGTTCATGTGAAACTCACATGGATGCTGATGATGGGCAGAATGCTACATTTCACCCCGCAGGGATCTCCGCGCATTTCACAAGTCCCTAATTAGTGAATTAACCCTCCCAGCACCCACAGTTTGGTGTCTTGTTACCATCATCCTATTTTTACAGATGGGGAAATCGAGGCCGCCGGAAGCAACTCTCCTGGAGTCACTAAATGAGTTCAGAGCTGGGAGGAGAACCCAGGAGTCCAGACTATGTGACCTTGGGCAAATCACTTAAATTGCTCTGGGCCTCGGTTTCCTCTGTCTATGAAATGGGGAGAATTGATACCATGTGCAATAGGCTGGACGCAGGAATCACCAGGTGAGATTCTCTGGCCTGCATTTTACAGGAGGTCAGAAGAGATGATCAGACAGTCCCTTCTGGCTTTAAAATCTCTGAACCCGCCAAGCCTGCCTTCACAAATGTCTCTTGAGCACTTTGAAATCCTAGCGTGGGTTGCGGCAGAGCTGTTGTTATGGCTACCCTGTGCTTGTACAGCACCTAACATAATGAAAAATAATCATATTATTCCATCTGGCAGGCACACACAGCCCCATGGCACTTTCTGCTTCCCGATCCCATCGGGGTGGGGTTAACTGTTCTCGGCCCTACCCCAGTGGCTCTGGCTTACGCTGCTGCTTTGCCCACCCTCTACATGCAGATGGTAGATAAGACTGTGGTTTGTGCTTTTATTTTTGCTCGGGTTTGTGCTGTTTAGCAGGAGTGCTGTTCACTCACGCCATCTCGGCTTTTTGGCAGTTCTTGAGTAGGTCATCTTCCCCTCTGCCCCCCGATAATGCTGCGTAGGATGGGGAATCGGGGATGGGTCTTGCTGCAGGCCGGCCTGCAGGGGAGAGTGGAAATGTCTCCCCGACCTGCCCTGGTCTGGCCGAGGCATCACCTCGGCCAGCAAAAGCAAGGTGGGTTTTAGTGCTGCATGCTGCCTTGAGGTCAAGGGGTAAAGGTCATAGAGCTTAAGGTCAGAAGGGTTCTCGCCTGACCTCCTGTATAGGACAGGCCACTAAATCCCACCCAGCTGCCCCCCGCACCAAGATCAACAACTGGAACGAGACCAAAGTATTACAGCGCTTAGAAGGCGAAACCATCGCTGTTGACGCTGCCGGTGTACCCGGGGCTGTGAGACGCCACGTTACCACCTGCCCTTAGCATGACGAACCTGGGTCTGTGTCCACAGGGGCCAGCCGCCTGGCGCTCCCAGCCAGGGGCATCACGCAGGCTCCACTGTCCCTCTGCAAGATAGGGATAGAGCATCCCCTTGGCATGCACTGCGAAAGTCGGGTCAGTGCTTGTAATACTTTTGATCTTATTCCAGTCATCCTCTCCAGGAAGGCAGAAAGTCCTCTCCAATCCCTTCCCCTCCCCCCCCCCTTTGTTTTCTCGATGACGAGAGAGGGAGCAGAGTACAATAGCAGAGGCTGCGCTGCTCTGGTCCCACCAGAAAATGGCAAAACTCCCAGATTTAGTGAGAGCCAGGGCTTCGCTCCAGGACTCCTGGGTTCTACCTGCGGTTCTGCCGCTGGTTTGCCCCTCCTCTGCTTCGGTTTATTGGGCCTGATCTGCACTGAAGACGTTTGACCCGCCTAACTACGTTGGTAAAAGGTGTGACTATTTTGCCGATGTCACTATGCCAGTAAAATAATAACCCCTCGCTCTTATTATAACACTTTTCATCGGTGGCTCTCAAAGCCCTTTACAAAAGAGGTTAACATCGTTTTACAGAAGGGGAAACTGAGGCCTGGGGAGGGGAAGTGACTTCCCCAGACTCACCCCGCAGGCCAGTGGCAGAGATGCAAATAGAACCCAGGGGCTTGTCCACGCGGTGCGCGCCAGTGGAGTGTGAATCTTAATACATGCCAGCAATCCTCCACCCCCCAGCAAATTTCTAGCATTTATGGTTGTGGAAGAATCTGAAGTACTTGACCCAAGGAGACACACTGAAGGCTCAAAGCAGCAGGCAAAGAAAAAGAACTCAAAACTTTTATTTTTTTTAAAAATCTCATGATTTTTAAGCCAGTCTCTTGATTTTTTGGGAGGGGGGGTCACAGGTTTTGAATGCTTGGGGTTGGTGATGCTGCAGCGGGACTGAGCTCCAGCCATAATCCTGGACTGAGCAAAACAAGCGCTCAGGGAATGGGTCTTTAGTTGCAAAGTCAATGAAATGACGACAGAGCAGAATTCTGGAGATGAAACACGTGTTTGGGCCCATCTCTCATTAGAGATGCCATGTGATTGGGCAACATCCGTCAGATAATAATTCCTAACTACCTCTTTTAATCATCAGATCTCACAGCGCTTTACAAAGGAGGTCAGTAGCAGAAGGGGAAACTGAGGCATAGAGAGGCGAAGTGACTTGCCCAGGTTCACCTAGAAAACCAGTAGCAGAGCCAGGACTAGAATCCAGGTCACCTAAATCCTAGCCCTGTCTATTAGCCCTGGAGGCAGATCTGGGGCTCAAAGCATGAAGGATCTTTGGAGCTGGTGTTTCTCGTTCAGGGGCTGTTTCTCTTGACGTGCATTCAGAAGACTGGGCCAGGTCCTCCGCTGATATAAATCAGTGTAACTCCATTGACCCCAGCTGTTAATTTGGCCCCTAAAAGGGGCAAGTTTATTGATGAGAGATGGGCTTCAAATTAGCACATAAACCTCTCCCTGGCCTTAGTTAGCAACCTCCTCTAATTTCCTCGGAAGGTGATCCGCGTTTTGCAGAAGGAAGCATTAGCCCTCGAAATAGCCATCAGTTTTGTTTTTAATAAGAGAGACTCTTTTTTTAAATCGGGGTTTTTTTCCTTTGCAAGCCTTAGAGGCAACCAGCATTTAATTCGGTGGTTTCCTCATTTCAGTCTCATAGGCAGAGCTTCAGGAACCTCTGACAGTGCAATATCGCACTGCAGATATTCATCACAATCACAGCAGTTAAAAAAAAACTCCAAAATAAGTAACTTCCTTGCACATATTTTCTATACACACAGCACCTTCCAACCCAAAGCACTTCGCAGACTGTACATCAATTTCAGTTGCACCCGATTGATATCAGGACCCTGTACATAACAGAGCGTGAGAGACAGTCCCTGCCCCAAAGCGCTGGCAGTCTAAATAGACAAGGCAGGTGGAGACTGGGAGGGGAAGCACAAGTGAAGTCTCTTGCCCAACAGCAAGTCAGTGGCAGAGATGGGACTAGAACCCAGGTTTCTTGAATCCCTGTTCAGTGCGCTACACATTAGCGTCTCTGTTGTGTAGACATGCACCACTGAAATGCAGCCACCTCTGGGATAGAAGAGAGCCAGAGTGCCAACTCCAAGCAAAATAAATGAAGGCTGAGATTCTTGCGTATTCACATGACTCCAGAAGCTGGGGCTGTCAGGCAAACACCCAGGTATGGTGAGATTCATGACCTCGCGTGTTTGCCTCTCAGCTCCTGTTTCCCTCCCTGCAGTGCTTGGGGGCTGGTGATTGTAACTGTGCATGTGCAGCAGAGCTGCAACGCCTCTGCTCCGTCAGGAAGG
This sequence comes from Terrapene triunguis, assembly GCF_002925995.2. Classification (NCBI taxonomy): domain Eukaryota; kingdom Metazoa; phylum Chordata; order Testudines; family Emydidae; genus Terrapene; species Terrapene triunguis. The sequence continues at coordinate 4,969,756 of NW_020664544.1, forward strand.
CAGCTGGGAGCATCGGTTGCTCATTCACGCGTCAGTCGCTATTGCGGGCGCTTCCTAAGGTGGGTTGGGTTGGGGATGGGCCTGGCAAATCCTTGGCTCTGAGTGTGGGAGGGAAGGGGTTAAAACCCAAACCCTGGACTAAAATTTGCAAACCTCCCCTCCCAATCTTTACAATGGGCCCACCAAACGCCCAGATCTTCCTTCCCCATTCCCTGCGAAAACAGTAGGTTCTTCGTCAACTCCTCCTCCCCTAGGATGGGGCTAAAAGTAAGGAGCACAGGCCCCTCACCTCTGCTAAAAGCTGAGGGTCGCTCCCCTTTTTAACCATCAGAGTGAGGGTCTGGAATAGCCTCCCACTGGGAGTTGTGGGGAGAAACCACTTCATTAGTTTTAAGAGAAAGCTGGACAGATTGTATGATGAGGTTGCTTGTGATGCTCAGGGCCGCCCAGAGGATTCAGGGGGCCTGGGGCAAAGCAATTTCGGGGGCCCCTTCCATAAAAAAAAATTGCAATACTATAGAATACTATATTCTTGGGGGGGGGGGCCCTGGGGGGCCTGGGGCTTGCCCCCCCCCCCAGGTGGCCCTGGTGATGCTG
>NW_020664544.1:4970452-5075120 GCF_002925995.2 Terrapene triunguis
CCCTGTGGGGCCTGCGGCTTGCCCCCCCCCCCAGGTGGCCCTGGTGATGCTGGGGGCCAGGGCTCACTTCCAGTTGATATCTTACATATCTAAAGCTCATGCTTCAGGGTTTCAGCCAGCTGCCGGCAGAGGTCAGGAAGGAATACCTCCCTCCTCCCAATGTATTCTGGGTGGGATTTTTTTTTATCTCCCTCCTCTGAAGCATCAGAGATGGCCACAGCTGGAGATGGGACCTGGGGCGGGGTGGGCCAGGGCTCTGAGATGGCACTGAGCATTTTCTCTCTCAGGGGCTTGACTGTCTGGGTCTTGCTCCCATGCTGAGGGGCTCCCTGATCGCCACATGTGGGGTCAGGAAGGAGTTTTCCCCCAGATCAGATTGGCAGCGACCTTGGTGTTTTTTTTTTTTCACCTTCCTCTCCAGCGTGTGGGTCACTTGGCAGGATTATCTCACATAATCATCTCTCTACCACTGCGCGGGCCTCGGCCCCTCCTATTCTCTGCCCGCGGCACAAAACGGTCTCGTCTCCTGTGTAGTGCTTTCATCTCCTGGCGGTTGTTGCGTTTGGTGGGTGGGGGGCTGGCTGGCGTTGGTGGCCTGTGATGCACAGGTCAGACTAGATGGTCTGGGGAGTCACTTCTGGCCTTAAACTTTAGGACTCCCTGGGTTGGGTGAGCAGCGTTTCTCCTTCTCCGACACGCTGAGAGTGCCCCCTCCTCTTTTAATCTGCTATAACCACGGGCCTTAGTGTTGTGGTAGCCACTTGGCGGCTGATCAGTAGCCAGGCCCTGCGGCGCCCCCTGCTGGCAAACCCAGCAGGGCTGGATCCCCTTCATCTCGCCTTCCTGTTTATTTCACAGCTGTTCAGGGTGTAACTGGCACATGCAGACCCTTCTGGCCCCCCAGGATCCCAGATGCTCCCATGAAACCAGGCCTCCTTGCTAAACATCTCGTCCCCTTCCCCCCCACCTCCGCCACCCACGCCCACAGGCCACCGCTGTGCTCTCTGCTGACGGAGAGCATGAGGCGTGGGGGAGGGGGACGTGGGGGAGCGGGGGCCGGGGAAGGGCTGACCACAGCATTTTATTAAAAGGGTTGAGGCTTGTGGGACTGGGGGAGGAAGCAGAAGCAGAATAACAAAAGAGTAAAAACGAGCGCGTAGGTGCCAGCGCAGCTGCAGCCTCTGCCTGATTTCCCATCTCAGCCCGGCAGCGTGCAAACCCCGTGAGCTGCTGCCCGTGTGTGCGAAAGAGAGAATGGCGGGGGGCGGGGGGGAGGAAGAGGAGCGGGGAGGCAAATCATTGTATTGAGAAACTCGCCACAGCTTATCGGCAGCGCGCTGCTTCCCGCTGATTTGTATCTTGCGATCCGAGAAAAAATAATTTGACTTGAACTCCCGGTGACTCGAATTGTGGTATTCAGGAGGCCCGGGTGTGCTAGATCGTGGGGGATTGTTTTTGAAAGGACGTGGCCTCTGCGTTCATAGATTTGTCGATTTTAGGGGCAGAGGGGACTGTGAGGTCATCTAGGCTGACCGGGCCCTCACATTTCACCCAGATTCCCCTCTGTTGAGTCCAATAACTTCTTTGGGCTTGTCTACACTTAAAACGCTGCAGCGACGCTGCCGAAGCACTTCAGTGAAGACGTTGCCTACGCCGACAGGAGAAGCCCCCGTCGGCGGAAGTGATCCGCCTCCCCAAGAGGCGGTAGCAGGTCGACGGGAGAATTCTCCCGTCCACGTAGCGCTGTCTACACCAGGGCTTGGGTGAGGTTAACTGCGCCGCTCAGAGGTGTGAGAGACATGTTACACCCGCCTAATTTCCCTAGCGTCGACCAGGCCTTTGACTAAAGCAGAGATACTCGGGCTGAGTCTCCTGAGCTGCAAGTGGCTCTTCAATGTGTCGCCTGTAGCTCTTTGCAGCACATGATATTAAAACACCGTGTGATTTAATGATTAACTGATCTAAGTTATTAACCAATCAGGATGCTTTTCCTCTGTTATTAACCAATTGTAGTTGATAAAATAATGCTTGGTCAGTCATTTTGCTGTGAGTGTGTATATTTATATATATATATATATATAATAGTAGATGAAACAATGATCACACGACTGACTCTTTTGGGGAATGTTGATCACTAATTCGGCTCCTGAACCCCTGAGGTCTGAGTACCGCTGGACTCTGAGGCTTTGTCTACACTGGAACCGGAACGACGAAACTTCGGTCGTTCAGAGGTGTGAAAAAAACACTCCCCCGAACGACAAAAGTTTTGCTGACGAAAAGCGCCGGTGCGAACAGCGCTTTGTCGGCAGGAGCGCTCTCCTGCTGACAAAGCTACCGCAGCTCGTTGGAGGTGGAAGTTTTTTGTCGGCAGGAGAGCTCTCTCCTGCCAGCATACAGCGGCTACACTCTGCGCCTATCACTAAAAGGTGCGTAGTGTGGACATACCCTGAAGCATATCTTTCAGGAAGACAAGGGGACGAGGCGATATCTTTTATCGCCAAGAGACAAGCTTTCGAGCTTACACAGAGCTCTTCTTCAGATCTGGGAAAGGTACTCAATGTCACTGCGAAATCCAAGACAGAAGGATTGTTTAGCATAAGTAGTTAGCACATATTCTAAGGCCTGGTCTACACTTACCCCCCAATTCGAACTAAGGTACGCAACTTCAGCTACGTGAATAACGTAGCTGAAGTCGACATACCTTAGTTCGAACTTACCGCGGTTCAGACGTGGTCCACACGCGGCAGGCAGGCTCCCCCGTCGACTCCGCGGTACTCCTCTCGTTGAGCTGGAGTACCGCAGTCGACGGCGAGCACTTCCTGGTTCGATTTATCGCGTCCAGACCAGACGCGATAAATCGAACCCGGAACTTCGATTGCCAGCCGTCGAACTACCCGGTAAGTATAGACATACCCTTAGGGACTATTCAAGGGGAAGTGGCTAAGTTAACACCTCTGCAGACATAGGACAAAAAAAGGGAGGAGTGAGTTAGTTACAGATTGTTTATTGTAATAAGCCGTAACTCCAGTGTCTTTATTAAGGCCGTGGTTTTTAGTGTCTAGTAAAACTATGAATTTTAAGTTCCCAGGCTCATCTTTTCAAGGTGTTGTGCAGGTTTCCTTTGAGGATGAGCACTTTGGGGAAAGTGTTCACCCACAGGGGACAGAAGTGTTTTTTGTTTCTGGTCCTTTTTCTGGGCGAGTTCTTTTGAGAGTGTAGTGATTGTCTGGTTTCACCCACATAGTTATTGGGGCGTTTAATGCAGTAGAATGAGGTACACCATACATTGTGATAGGCATGTTTGGGACCCCTAGATCTTGAAAAGTAGGGATCACCTCCCCCACTTTGTCTCTCTAATACTCTGGGACACACGCGGATACAACAACACTGCAAACACCAGTGGAAAATACCTTCCAGCAAGGCACGTGGTCTTGATCTGACAACATCAAGAAATGGAGCATCTACCACTCTCCTTGGGAATTTGTTCTAAGGGTTAATCACCTTCATTGTTAAGCATTGGGGCCCTATTTCTAATTTGAATTTGTCCAGCATCAGCTTCCAGCCATGGGTTCCTGTTTATGCCTTTCTCCCCTAGTTTAGAGTCCTTTAGTACCTGGTATTTTCACCCTGTGAAGGTACTTCGACACCAGGATAAATCACTTTTCAAGTAAGACAATGTGGTTTAGTGCATAGGGCTAGGATTTAGAAGACTTGTGTTCTGTTCCCGCCTCTGCAACTAATTTGTTGTGTGACTTTAGGCAAATCACTTTCCTGCTCGGTGCCTCAGTTTCCCCTCACACCCTTTGTCTGTTTACACTGTAAATTCTTTGGGGGTGGGGACTTTTTCTTGCCAGGTGTACAGACGGTGCCTACCACAATGGGTCCCTGAACTTGGCTAGCCCTTGAGGTCCTGCTATAATGGGACAGACGTACACGTGGTATAAAGGTCCATGGCAGTGGTTCGGAGGCTGGGAAAGCGAGAATGAAAAACTTTGGACTGTTTAATTTAGAGAGGGGACAAACAAGAGGTGTGAGAGAGAGAGAAAATGAAGAATGGAAGCGAGACGGTAGATCAGGCGCTCCTATTTATCCTTTCCTATAAAGGTGGACAAGGGATGTCCAGGGACAGTGAAATGCAACGTTTTGGTTTTTATACCCAGGGAACTTCCTGTTTCCGGATATTTATCGTAGCCAAGAGCTTAGAAGGATTCCAAAAAAGTTTGGCCATTTACATGGAGAATGAGCATAGCCGCAGTTCCATTACACGGGGTAAACGCTTCCTAGGAGTAATAAATCCACATGCTTCAGGGCATGAGTCAATCACAAACTGGGGTCAGGAAGACCTTCTCTCTTATGGGAAAGTACTGTGTGATTTTTCAGTATGGGGTTTATAGACTTTCCTCTGAAGCTGCTAGTGCTGAGGGGCGGGAGATAATGGCCCATTGCGCTGACTCAGAATGGGCTGAGAACTTTTACTGCAATCAGTGGGAATTTGCATGAGGATTCATCCCTTCCCCCCGGTGAGATGAGTAACAATCACTTCTTTATTATCGCCCCTATTTGACCCTGGGAGAAGCTGAAGTCGAGAGATCTTAAATCACGCACCCAAAGTGGACATGACAAATTAGCAGCGGCGCTGGGACTAGAAACCAGGAGCCCTGGCTCCCCTTTCTCAGTGAACTGCTAGACCCCATTCTGCTGTTCCTATAGTTGTACGGTGCTGCTGGCTGCTCGCCCGAGGAAAGAAGGTGTCACATCTCATTCTGTTGTGAAGCAACAAGTACTTTTGTAAGCAGCAAACAATTGGAAGAAGATGGTCTTGTGGTTAAGGCAGGAGGCGCATACTCGGAAGATTGAGGTTCAATGCTGAACGCTGCTACTGACTGCAGTTATTTAGGGCCAGATTTTCAAGTCCTCAGCTCTTCCCTTTGGGGCCAGAGAATTAACAATGCCCGAGAGCTGCCGTTGTGACACACAATAGGCTGCCCTCTTTGGCAAATCTGTCCCTTGATTTCTCTCAGTTCCTCCATCTGTAAAATGGGGTGATTGCCTCTTTAGAATGTCAGCGCTATGTGTCTGTACAGCGCCTGGCGCAGTGGGGCTCCAATTTCAGGTCGGGCTTCTAGGCGCTACCTAAGTACAAATGGTCATAGCCCTCTACTTGTCACTGGACATGAATACAGAGCTTGGAGCTGGTTGGTCTTTTGGACCTGGTTTGTTCTGAGATCTCTTGTCTTCAGCTACTTATCAAAACCCACATTTTATTTTGAAATGAATATATTTGGGGGGGGGTCTCGTTCAGAAACTGTCGAGATTTTCCGTTTTCCAAGCAAGGTTCCTGTTGGGGAGGAGATTAATTACAAACAGCTTTTCTGCTGCATCAGACTTCCTGAAAGACTGTGAAATATTTGGGGTGGAAAAATAGATCTCGGTGCTGTTTCTTTCTGCCATTACCATCTGTTCGGGGAGGGAGCTAACACGTTAGTCCCCCTCCCGCCCCATCCCTGCAATTAGCTGTTGCCGGGGGTAATGCCATCAATAGACCGTGCCTTGTGAACACGGGGCGAGGTGGAGAACGGATCGCACCTTATGCACGTAAAAGTTCCCTTTCGCTGTGGCGGGTTGAGCCCAGCGCGGCCGTTCAGCGAGATGGTGCTGAAAATGCAGCAGCGTGTCCACCCGGTTGCCTCCTGCACCTCGGCAGCTTTCGGTGCACAGCTCGCCTCCCTGCCTCAGCCTGCGCAGGCTTTGTGGTTTTGGCAGTTCCTTTGTTAATTTCAGCTTGACTTCTGATTCGCTGGGGGAAGGGAACAGGTGTGCAAGGCAGGGACCGCTCCGGAAGGAGCTCGGGGAGCTGAGCTCTGGAATATCCGGCCACAGGCATCCTGGTGGGAGCTGCAGTACCTTTGAATACGTGCATCTTTGGGACAGCATCTAGTCTGCTACAAGTGCCTCAAAACCCATTGTCTCCTGAGGCAGAAATGCAGGTCATCTCTAGCCCAACACAGGCCAGTAATTAACTCCCACCACCTGACCCTTGGGATGGAATATACAAGGAATCAACATGCAATAGGCATAAATCCTGCAGGGCGTATTCATTAGTTGTGATACAGTAGTGCAGAGAGGCTGCACAGCGCCAGGTGCTGTACATACTCCTAGTAAGAGCTAAATGGTATTGTTATCCGCTGACACAGATTAAGGCCACTCATCTCTTGAGAATCTGGCCCTTCCGTTGGGCGGTGATCTCTTGAAAACTCGGCCAGGTAACTCGATCAAGGAGCCTCTGGAGTCCCAATTTAGGGTGCGTCTACGCAGCACCTAGACGCCAGCGGCTGGCCTGGGCCAGCTGACCTGGGCTCGCGGGGCTCAGGCTACGGGACCGTTTCACTGCTGTGTAGACAAGCTCTGAGACCCTCCCACCTCGCAGGGTCCTGCAGCCTGAGCCGGGAAGTCTACACAGCAACGAAACTGCCCCGCAGCCCAAGTCAGCCGGCACAGGCCAGCCACGGGTGTCTAGTTGCCGTGTAGACGTACCCAGAGTGTCTTAACGGCAAGGCAATGCAGGGCAGATCCCACCCAGGCCAGGGTTTCAGCACTAGCCCGCTCTCTTTTTTACGGCGCACCCGGCTTCCTCTGGTTTCCAGTGGTTTAAAAAAAAATTCCAAGCTTGATCCAGATGCCTGACATTGATCGGTGCTAGAACTAATCCGACACTACATGGTTTTCGGAAACCTCATGCACGGCTGCTCCGCTGCGGCTGCCTTCAAAAAGAGAAAACCTTTCCCCTTTCCCGGGAGCAGCTGCTTGGAAGGTGTCACCTAGAAAACTTAATTCCCATCTCCCCCTTTGCCTGCGAGGTTCTCTGTGCTGGGAGCTCAGACTCAGAAACTTGGCCCTAGCGCTGGCCTGGGCTGTTTGGGGTCTTGGCAGGCCGTGTCGTTATTGATGATCGTTTACAGAGCGTTGTTAAGGGCACCCGATGCCGATGGTGCGAGGTGCTGAGTGCGTTCTGCAGCCTGCAATAGGTGCTCAGAACCACGCAGGATTTGGTTTGGGGGAGGTCTGAGCCCCTGTGCACAGCAGCTTTCGGGAGCGGGCTGCAGGGGGCCCAGGTGAAGCTGTAGGGCACCAAGATCGGATGGGAAGATGGTTCAGGCACAAGGGGAGACAGGGCATGAAGGTCACTGCAGGGCTTGGGGTCGGCTGGGTGTTGCTGGGGAGGCTGTTTCAAGAGGGCAGCTCAGACGCCAGCACCCAGCTGAGAGCAGGAGGATCGGTCACAGGGGCGAGGATGCAGAGGAGAATTGAGGATGGATCCGGGCCCAGCGGTGACGCCGGCCCGTTGTAGCAGCCAGTCAGCGAGAAGCCCAGGGCTGAACTACCCCGTGCAGATCCAGAGAAAGCGCTGAGTTTGCATGGGGGTAGCTGAAAGCCAGATTGGCTCCCGAGGTCTATCCGGGGACTGGGCGGAGGAAGATCAGCGTCCGTGTAGGATGGGGTGTTCGGGAAGGAAGTGCATGCCTTGGGGTGGGAACTGGGAGGAAGAGTCCGCTTGGAGAGAGGCCCAGCGGGGAGCCTGGGGTGCTGGAAGGAAGGGGAGGTGGGGCGGGGGGGGTGTTTCTTGGGCCACTGCAATAAGCCGAGTATTGGGGTCTGAGTGTCCCAGATCCAGGCACGGGGGCTCAGGGGACCCCTCGCCGCCCTCAATCTGCAGCGGAACGCTCCGGCGAGGGGGGAAGACGGGAAGGAGGCGCCTCAGTCCCTCCCTGCACAGCTTCTGGGCATCGTCGCCGGAGGTGTGGCACCCACCTCGCAGGTTCAAGAACCGCACGCCTTTCCGAGCCGCCTGCACCGAGCGGGCCCCCCGAGAGGTTGGTCACCCTGGTTAGGCGGTGGGGGATTTTTTTTTCTTTTCGCTCTTGCTTCTAAAATAAGTCTCCGCTTGCAGCCACACACCCTCCCAGGGGGGACCTTTTCTTCTTAACCAACCTTTATTTGAAACACTCACTTTTCCTGTCTTCAGAAGCACAAACCTCACACAACTCTCTTCTGCCGCCGCCAACATGTGCCCCCACTCTCAGCCCCGGCCTTCGCCTCCCCTTACAGGAACTGGTTCGTTTCTTCCCTGACGTTTGCGAGGCCAAAATCCCGGTGCCACGGCTTGGGCCGGTGCCAGTCTGTTCTGTCATGCCAGGCAGTGCGGGGGGAGGGCAGGGGCGAGTCCTGCTTTGCCAGGCCCCGGCTGCTTTTTGTTTGATTTGCGTTGCTAGTGATTGAGCTGGAGAAGAAAGTTTCCACTCTTTGATCTCTGAGGGGCAGAAGGTTAGTTTGGAGGAAGGGAGGTTACACACAGGGCAGCGCTTTTTCTGACTGGCTCACCTGCTGTTGCCAGTGCGGGACCCGCCCCAGCAGGGCCTGGTGGGCTGGGTTGGGTTTTTTTGTTTTGGAAGGCCGCAGAAGAGAGAGGGCATGGCAGGTTCCCGCCCTGTGCTAAAACACGGGCTCCGAACGGTCACAATATTTCAGGTCTGAAATATTCATGGGGCTGCGGGCGAATGTCGGGCATCCAGGCGGCTGTTCGGGCCTCAGTGAGAGAGGACAAAGTGCTGGCACCTTCCTGGCCTGGGTGAGATCAGCCAACCTAGAAATCCCCTCTCCACCTCACCTTGCCTTCCACTGCAGCATGGCCTCGTGGTTGGAGCGACTGGGACTTCGGAGAAGTCCCGTGGCCTATGATGGCGAGGATGTCAAGCCAGATGATCACAGCGGTCCCTACTGACTTTAGAGTTTGTGAAGCTGTGTAGTGGGGTACTGGAGACCTGGGTTCTCTTCTTGGCTTGGCTGCTGGGTGACTTTGGGCATGCCGGGCCTCAGTTTCCCAGACTTTAAAATGGGGAGAATGAACCTGACCCCCCTCTGTAAAGTGCTTGGAGATCTAGGGATGAGAAGAGCTAGGGGTGAGGATTATTTGTTATTTGTGGGTCTCTTTCCTTCACACCCAGCTTGTTGCATCTTCAGAGTGAGCCCGCAAAAGAGTTACTGCGCCCGTCTCTGTCCTGCTGTATGTCATAGGCTCCTATGCACTGCGGTCACCCCCTGGCTTCTAGAGTAGGGATGGCTTTAGGGGGATGGATTCCCAGCTCTGCCACTGGTTCGCTCTGTGACCTTGGGCAAGTCGACAAGGGGTATGTCTCCACAGCAGCGAACCTCAGAGCCCCCATCTGCCGAGTGGGGACAATGATGTTGCCTTGTCCTGCTGCGGGCAGGGGATTAGTTTCCTCATTTTGCAGAAGGGAAGGGAAGGCGGAAAGATTAAGTGACATGACCAAGGCCCCAGAGACTGCTGCTGCCAGCGGTGGGATCAGTGGTCCCTTAATGAGGTTATTCAGGGCCCGACTCCAGCGCCTGTTGAAATCAATGGGAGGCTTGGTTGGGGGAGAAGGGCGCTGCTGCTGCTCCCCTGAGCTGACCCTGGTGGGGCCAGAGGAGCAGGCTCAGCTCGCAACAGCCCTAGCGCCACCGGCCATAGCTCAGAGAGCACAGATCCCCCCCCCCCCCAAACTGAGGGGCCGCAGGCTTTATGGATCCCAAAGGCGTCCACCTCTGGGCAGGAGCGTGTATGACCGGTCATCTTCAGGAAACATCAGGGCTGGCTGTTTGTCCCTAGCGATCCGTACCCACGGCAAGGCCCATGTTCAGGGCTCTCTCCGTGAGCTTGGCAAGGGACTGGATGCCAGCTGGGATCGATGCCGAGTTCCCCACCCCCTAGAAGAACCGGGGAGCATGTGAGTTTCAGGACACCGGGGAGCTCCAGGAGGTGTAGCTGCTGCGGTGGCTGACGGAGGAGAGCTATAGATGGTTCCCTGCCGCCTTGTAGGGCTCCCGAGGGCTTCCTCTGTGTGCGCCTCGTGCCCATTGTTCACAGAATCCTTCGTCGCCTGTCACTCCCGCCGGCCGCCCGTCAGAACAAACAATCGCCCCCTCACAGGGGGATCTGTCCTGTGAACGCCGGCGTGAAAACAACCCCCGATTCTTTAGGGGTGGCGGGAGGGGGGGACCTGTCCGCTGCTGTTACGTGAGCCATCTCCCAGGTCCCCTCCGTGTCACAGTCATTCAGCTCAACGCGGCCGCTCTCTCGCACCCGGCCTGACAGCCCCTCGATAACCTCATGAGACAGGTTCTCCCTTCACATCAACGTAGCGAAGCTGGGCTTTTTAAAGTTGTTGGGGAGACTTCCATGTGTTGACGACTTTGGCAGGGCCGCGGGAAAGGCGTTGATGGCGACGGCAGCCCGGCGGGAGGAAAGAGTCGTTGTTTTTCTGTTGCATTGTTGTTTGTTTGATTGGAAAGCCAGGACGCCTGGGTTCCACCCTTGCTCGCTAGGTGACCTTGGGCAAGTCGCTCGCCCTTCTTAGAACCCCGGTCTCAGTTTGTAAAGGGTGAAAAAACCACTGTCTGCTTTTGTCTGGCCCTATCCTGTACTACGATTTCTAATGTGGGTTATGGTACTGCCTGGGAGTGGACCCCGTTGAGCTAGGGGCTGGTTAAACCCAGAACAAAAAGCCAGTCTCTGCCCCACAGAGCGTCCAATTGGAGTCTAGGGCCAGAGACAACAGCTGGCTACAGACAGACTGGCCACTGCTGGTCGGTGTGATGAGCAGCGGCCTTGGCTCGTTTTGTTCTAACCTTGTTCTGATGATCTGTGTTAACGTAGGATCGCAGGCCCTGGGGGGAGATCAGACGGACCCCCAGACGTGAGCCCCAGAGCTCTCCCGGGGCCTTCCCCAGACTCCCAGGGTCCAGCACCTGCCCCCGTCTCCCATGGCAGTTGGCTCTGATCTGCCCTGGCCATGCCCCCACCCCTGCAGTCGCCCCTCACCGTCGAGGGGGCGCAGCGGTTCAGCAGAGCCGGGAGGGGGGGGTGTCTCCCTGTCCCCGAGCCGGGCCCGTCTCCATGGGGGTCGCTTTACGCCTTGCCCTGCTGTCTCGCCCTGTGTTAGGGTGAACCTGGCGTTGGCCTACACCGAGCTGACCGAGGAGCTGTGCCAGCTGAGGACCCTCAGCTCCCTGCAGAGCCAGATGCTCCGGACGCTGCTGCAAGAGCAGGCCATCAACGGCGGTGAGCACGTTCCCGGGGGCAGCGGGGGGTTGGGCGGGTTCGGGTCTCCGAAGGGAGATCGGCACTGTCCCCCTTGACCAGAAGGGCCCAGAGTTTGGGATCTGAAAGGGGAGAGGGGCTGGGGAGGGATGCAGAGCCCCGAGGTCAGGCTGTCACCCCGCCACCCGCTCCCTGGGACGTCCCTGCTACCCTCCCCGTGCGCCTCAGGCCCAGAAGGGCGCCCTCTAGGGGCGGAAGGGGAGATGGCTCTCAGGGGCCTGGATTCCACCCTTGGCCTCTTTCCGTGATCAAGATGGTCCCGGTGCCCGCGTAGGCTGAGCTGGTCCCTTCCCGGCGGTACCACCCCCAGGGCACTGCTCTCCGTGCTGCGCGTGCACATGTGGGGGTGTCCCCTTGCTGACTTGCTTGTCTTTGTGCCGTTGCTTTGCAGGCCAGAGGCACTCCCCGCTCTCGCAGCGCCGCTCCCCGGCGCCGCCCTGCCCGCCCCCGGCTCAGCAAGGCCGGCCCCCGGCCCCCCAGTGCCAGTCTCCCGCGCTGCAGCGGCGGTCTCCCGTCCCCCCCAGCCAGTCCCCTGCCCAGCAGCGCCGCTCCCCGGCGCCCCCCCCGTGCCAGTCCCCTGCCCAGCAGCGCTGCTCCCCGGCGCCCCCCCCGAGCCAGTCCCCCGCCCAGCAGCGCCGCTCCCCGGCCCCCTCCTGCCCGTCCCCCGCCTCCCAGCACCGGGCGCCCCCCACCAGCGAGAGGAACATGATGGATCTGGGGTACTCGAAGCCCCCAAGCCACCACATCAAAGCCAGCTTCCAGGGGCGTCGCAGCTACTCGGAGGTGAGCGACGCTGCCGTCTACCGGCAGGGCCACTCCCTGTGGCTGCAGCCCGAAGCCTCCACGCTGCCTAAGCACCGTCCCTACGGCGAGGTTTACATCGGGGGGGCCGGCGGGCCCGGGAGCGCCAGGGACGCCTTCGAGGAGCACCTGCGCTTCGAGAAGCAGTCCTCGGACGAAGACGAGTGGGGCGTCCCCAGCCCCCCCAGTCCCGAGGCGGGCGCCATCCGCTGCGCCTCTTTCTGCGCCGGCTTCCCCATCCCTGACCCCGCCACGCACCGGACAGCTGCCTCCTACTCCAGGGCCGAGCACGCGCAGTCCTGGCCGTCGATCAACGTAAGCGATAGCCCCCGTTACTACCGAACCCACTGCTTATCCCGCTGCGAGCTTCTTCGCAGCAGTGTCACCTCCAGCCTGGTCTGAGACGGCCTAGCCGAACCCCCGGACTCGGGGACGTTTGGCCCCTTTTCTCAGTAATGGGTCTGACCCAGAATGTAGGACCCAGGGAGGAAGAGGAGTGGCGGTCCTGTGGCTAAGGACGGGGAGAGCTGTGTTCGGGTCCTGGCTGTGCCGCCGCCGACCTTGGGGAAGTCACTTAACCACTGCGTGCCTCAGTTTCCCCATCAGTAAAATGGGCTGTGATACTTTCCTACCTTGTAAGGATCAGTCCAGTCCGTGGCTGAGGCAGTTGGTTACTGTGGTGCTGGAGGCCTCGGGAAAGCCTGTAACCAGATAAGAAATGTGGGGAATTTTGGCTTCCAACCTTGAGCTGAGCTGTGCCTGGTGGACCCCAGCGGTGGACAGCAAGTGCTGGGAGAGGCACCCCCTAGTGACTGAGGGGAGCTGACACCTGCGTCCTTGAAAGCTGCCAGGAGGGGGAGGGTGGGGCATAACCCCCCAAGGAGTGGGTTGAAATTAATGAGGGGGAAATTCAGACTGAAGATCCCAGCAAAGCCTGCTGAGGGGGAGGCCGGGTGGGCTGCAGAACAGTCTCCTGGGGGCGGGAAGCAGTTCAGCGGGAAGTCCTGGGCCCCGGCTGCTGCGAATTGGGGCTGCTCCATCGACTTCAGCGGAACTCCGCTGATCATCATCAGCTGGGCTCCCAGCCCTGCAGCTCTGGGGAGGAACCTGGGACCCTCCTTTCCGCAGAAAGGTCATTTCTTGCCCCTTCTCGCCCCGCAGCTGCTGATGGAGACGGTGGATTCCGACATCCGAAGCTGCCCCCTCTGCCAGCTGGCGTTCCCTATTGGCTACCCGGACGATGCTTTGATAAAGCACATTGATTCGCACCTGGAGAACAGTAAGATCTGAGGCTTCTCCTCCTCGTCCTGACTTCCTTACAGCCCTGGCCCCCTTTGGATGCTGCATGAAAACGCGGGGAGCGACACGGCTCCCTAAATACCTCCAAGTCTTCAGTAGCTGCAGGAAAGACTGAACTGTAAGAGATTCACCTCTCCCTCACCTTGGTTTTAAGTGGGTTTCTTCCACCCCCCCACCCCCCGTGACCCCAGGATCTGCAATACCCGGTGATGCTTGTGCCAGCCGGCGGGACGCTCCGGTCCAGGCACTGGGGGAGGGCAGACCCGTCGGTAGTGGCTTCTTACAGAGGGTGTCGCTTGCCTTTTACTGCTGCTTCCTTTACAGCTCTTGCTGTGTCATTTGGTTTCTCTGGATGATCTCAGGGAGGATTGATGGAGGATGGATCCCCCCCCCACACCGCCCACACCCCCACTCTGAAAGCTGCTTCCGTGAGAGGCACAGAGTTTCCATGCACCTGTCTGCGGGAATCTCGGTGCCGTTTGAGTCTCTCTCCCCAGGGGTTTAATTGTTCCAGGACGGTTGGTTCTCTTCAGCTTTGGTCACTGTTGGGCCCCCGAGAGCTTTCAAACCAACCTGCCTTGGCCTTTGGCTGCTAGTTCAAGCATCTTACCAGTCTTTTACATTAAAATCCCACCACCCCTTCTCTCAGTGACGCTGTTGAGAAACGAAACCCACTTTCTAGAGGTGTAGCATGGACATCCCATAATATTGCACTGAACTTAATGCCGGCTAGGGGCCGTATCCTGGTCTCCTCAAAGTCAACGGCTGGTTTTGTCATCGACTCCGGCGGCGCCTAGCTACGTCTCTGGTGTAGTTATATTCTCTTCGATGTATCGTTTACTCCTCCTTCATTGCTTTGAGTAGCTAGTTACCGTGTATCAAGGATCCTCTCTGTGTCCCGCATAGCGGTCACGCCCTCACCTTGCCCGCAGTCTCGTGACGGCCTGTGACACTGGCGTGACGGCATCGTGTTAATTCCGCAGCGGTCACCTACGTGGGTCCAAGATCCACTGTCTCTCTCCGGCCTTACTAAGCATCTTTGCGTTGTACTGATCTACGCCAAGCCCATTCAGACTGGCCAGCTGTCCCCATTTCCCCCGCGGGGACTGTCTCAATGGAACGACATGGGGTCATTCGTTCATCAGAAGTGCCCGTATAGTGAAGATGCTTTGGAAAGTAGCCCCGCATCTCCTAGCAGGACCCAGAGATAGTTTTTGTGCTGGGCAAACCCCTGCTCCTTTGTCATTCCCCAGGGTGCTGATGACGCTAGCAGCTGTAGCAGTGCTTCTCTGGGTAGGCATCGGCTGTTCCTCTGGCTGGTGTCATTCGTCCAAACTCTGGGGCGGGGAAGGGAAGGAAGAGAATCTCGCTTGCTCTTGGCCGCGCCGTGGGCTGGGAGGTGGCGTTCGCCCTCCGGCATTGGAGTGGAAAATGTAATTCAGAACGAACCGGCCCTTTCACCCCAATGCTCGGCCTAGAGATGGGCCCAAACCACTAACCGTTAATCTGGAGCGACCAGATCCCTGGCATTTCAAGGGGTATTCAGATGCAGGGTTTGGGCCCCACTCTCAAAGTGGGCTGGGGAGTGGGTGTGGTGTGAAATTGGTTTACTTAGGGTGAGGATTCTCCGGGCCCAAGGGGAATCCTGAGCTCCTTGTCTGAGGAAACTCTCAGAAGGGGAGGACTTGTCCATACTTGAAAGTTAGTGCGGATTAAAGCACAGTGTAAATGGAAAGTGTATTAGTTGTTCCCGATTAACCCCCCATGCCTGGACCCTTTTATTCCACAACAAGAGTGCCCCGTTCTCGTTTAGTTTCACTACGGCGCGTTAAGCTGACCGGGGACAAGGCTGGAATACGAGGATCCACAAATGGAACAATTCCACGGCTAGCCGAGCCCTGGATTGTGGGGTTTGTCCGTGGAACCGAGAAACCCCTGGAATTTAGAGGTTTCCAAATTGCCATAAGAAGAGTTTGTGATTTAACAGGGATCAGAGCAGGGCCAACCTGTGGCTCGGGTGCCCTGGGGGCTGGCTGGCGTGATGACGAGCTTCTGACCCCACATGCTGGGTGGCCGAGGGGTTCGTTACCGACTGATGGTGCTGGCGATCCAGGGTGGACGGATGCCAGAATTATAGGACCAGGAATTTACTGATGGGCTTGATGTGGAAATCACTGGGTGCGGCGCTCTGGCCTGCGTTATGTGTAACTGACACATAAGCCACCCAGAGGCGGGTCCACGCAGGAGCTTGGATCATTTTGGTCCCTTCTGGCCTTAATGGGTGTGTCTGCACTGCAGAGAAACTCCCGTGGCTGACCCGGGTCACCTGACTCGGGCTTGGGCTGTGGGACTATAAAGTTGCAGTGTAGACGCCTGGGATCCTCCACCCTCGTGGGGTCCCGGAGCCTGCGCCCCAGCCTAACGCCAGACATGTACAGGGCAGTCTTATAGCCCTGCCGCCTGAGCCCCGGGTGTTTCATCGCAGTGTAGACGTACCCAAAGCCTATGAATCAGAGAGCAATTCCAGACGCTTCCAAGCAGCGCTGACGCCGGTGCCCCCGTGTAAGGTGCCCAAGTCTAACGGGGACGCGGGCCTTTGGGAAAACGCATTCAAACCGGTTTTGTGCATTCTGGGGAGGTGGGGGCTAACACCCCGCCACTCATGGCTCACCCCCCATATCTCATGTCGTGCTGCATCTGTGGCCGGAAGTCGTGGCATTGGGCAAACAGGGCCCAATCCTGCGAGATTGCAGAAAAATTCCAAGTAGGCTCTGAGCACCCTCAAGTCCCACAGAAGTCAGCGGGGGCTGAAAGGGCTTGGGTCTCCTTGGAAGGCCAGCTGGCAAAAATCGGTGTAGCCCCTTTGGCGTCAATGGGGCCACGCCAATTTACACAGACAGAGGAGCTGGCCCCGTCCTCCTTGGCTGATGCATCACTCCTTTCCATGCTCTGATAACACGCTCGCCCACAAGCTGTGGATCACAGGCAAGACAAGCATTTTCAGCAGGCGGAGGATTCCAGCCATATTGAAGTCATGTCACTTTAAGGTTGGGGGAGGGGCCAGCACTTGGGGGGGAGGAGTCAAGGGCTAGAGACGTGCCCGCGAGCAATTTAATTTCCCCACTACTGACACCACTTGTCCCACATCCACATGAAATCTACCTCAGAGCCAACGAGAAGCAGAAATGATGGAGCGGGGAGATTGGGCTGGGCCGCCCAGGTCCATCTCCAGGGGTCTGATGCATTCTGCATTGTGGCGCAAAGCCTGATGCGACAACGCACGGCTCTGTCTGAAGAGCCCAGAGCGACCCCTTCCCCATGCGTGGTCTGCAGCGAGCTCTCGGTGTGTCATTTATTGTAGGCTGCTCCGGGCCTGTTACTTCAAACCCCCCCAACCCCCGTTCTAGTCCAACAATCCAAAGCAGAAATATGTGATGTGGTATAATCTCCGCCCCTCTCCCAACCGAGCACCCAATCGGGAGATCCAAGCGGCCTGTCAGTCATTGTTCTGTGCTGCATGCTCTTGACTGACCCAACAAACACGAGCCCCTGAGATCCCCAGCTCAGGGGAACGTGGAGAGACATTGGTCTTTATGTATCTTCCTTTTGTGTATGTTCTCTTTGAAGAGATCCTGTGCTCTGTGAAACAGAATAAGTCGAATAAAAGTTACCTATAGACTGAAGCATCAATTGGCAGCCAAAATCTCTTCTCTTTTGGGCTGTGTGGGTCAGCGCTGGCTTGTTCGCTTTTGCAGTTAAATTCCCCAGGATAACGTAATCTGCTTGGTCGGGGACAAAGTGTTGGTCTAGTACTTGGAGTAGAGGATTGGGAGTCAGGACTCCTAGGTTCTATTCCTGGCTTTTGGAGGGAGTGTGGTCTAGTGGTTAGAACAGAAGACTGGGTGCCAGGACTCCTGGGTTCTATTTTTAACTTGTGGGGGCGAGAGCATATGGTCTAATGGACAGAGCCGGGCACAGGACTCCTGGGTTCTGCTTCCAGCTCAAGCCCATCTCTAGCTGGCAGGGAAGTTATATCACCGACAGCACGTCTCCCAGGGAGAGGGAAAGGGAATGGGTCTGATTCGCTCCCAGCTTACACTGAAGTCAAACTACTAACCCCACAGAGGTCCGTGGAGTCACACCAAGTGAGCACTGGATCAGGCTTCAGCTGGGTGGGCTGGAACCTGATTCACTGTGTGAGAACAGCTGGTTCATGAAGGTCTGTGTTGGCTATGTTAGAGTGGGGTGACTCTGATGGTCTCCGGGACTGAGCAAGAGCTGGCCAGAAAATGGAAATCCCTTCCTGAGAAAAAGTTGACTTTTTTTTTTGTTTAATTTTCTGTCCCGAATGAAAAAAGTCAAAAATGTAAAAAATGTTGCAGGAAGGGAGGGATTTCCAGATAAAATCTGCATGGGGAGAACCACAACGGAATCTTTTGGCTTCCCCGAGGCTTGCTTGGAAGACTGTTGTCAATTTCACTTTCCCCCAGCAGGCAGCATGTGAAATTGACAAGCGTCTTCCAGGGGATCCCGCTTTTCAGTTTTCCACCAGAGAAACTCAAAAAATGTTCAGCAACATTGACATGTTCTGCCTCAGTGCAACAACCCTGATCTCAGGTACCACCCTAATACAAACAACAAGGCCGGTCTTCGCTAAAAAGTTAGCTCGACCCAGCTACATTGCTCCGGTACAGACAGCGCTAGGTTCTCCCATCGCTGTAATGACGTCTACAGTGACACGCAACAGCGGCGCCTATATACCCGTTTAAGTGTCGACGTAACCTAATAACCTCCCTGCTTGGCAGTGTCGTGGATCATGGGGAAGAACCCTGCAGACCAGTCTTGGTGTGGGTGTGGGAAACAGAGGCACCGAAATGAGGCTCAAATTCACACAGCAGGTGAGTGGAGTGGCAGAGGTGGGAATCGAATCCACACCGCTTCCCTCTCACCCAGTGCTGGGGAGTGGACCAGCTCATGTGTTTGCGCCTCTACGAAGACCTGATGTTAGTAGCGCAGGCCAGGGAAGGTGAATGAGTTGAAGCGACCTTGTAACCGGGCCCTACAGAGCTGGATTGTTTCAGATTTACTGCGGTGTTTTCACAACAGTAAGATTAGAACCTCGGCGGCGGGGGGGTGGGAGGGAAATAGGACAATCAAAACCAAAAGCAAAAGCTTTGCAAGTCCCCGGGCAGTTAGGTGGGAAGCCTGTGTGAGAATGCTCCCTGCGTTACCTCCTCCGGCCCTGACCCTGCCATGCGCCCCCACCGCTGGATTGGAACCTTTCACATCCCCGGGGGTGGGAAAGGGGGAAGAGGCATGATAAATAAACATTCTGACTACTCCACACACACCCCCTCCCCCGATCTCACTTCCATACTAGCGTGAGGCATTGATCCAAAGCCCACTGAAGTCAATGACGGGAAAAGCTGCTGGGCGGTAGATTCCCCCTCCCACGTTACACAGCCTGGCTTTTCCAGCCCCTTCAATGGAACCCCACTCCACATGGCGGGCGGGGGGGAGAATGGGGCTGAATCAGGGCACGGCGGCGCCCCCTGGAGTTGATTGAGGGAACTGCAGCATGTCACATTTTTGGTGCTCGGGGTTACAATTCAGGATGCCGGGGTACTGCTGTGCTTTAAGAAACGTAGCCAGATCCGTCGTAAATCGCTGCTGCTTTTCAAGACGGAAGTGTGGTCGTCAGGGTACTTACCTAGGGGCCTATCCACTTCTAAGCAGGGATTTTATTACTTGTATCACAGTAGCAGCTAGAGGCAGGGGTGGAGATCAGGGCCTCAGGATGCCAGGTGTTGTACCAGCACATAGTAAGAGAGAGTCTCTGCCCCCCAAATGCTTAGTCTAAATAGACAAGACCGACAAAGGGTGGGAGGGGGACAGAGGCCCAGGCTGGAGAAGTGACTAAAATCCCACAGTAGATAGCACCCAGGTGGCTTGACTCTTCGCCAGTGCCCTAGTTACAGCCCCGTACCTTGGCTTGGGATTTGGCCTTTTAAGGTGCAAAGAGGAGAGACTGACCCACCACAACAAAGAAACAAGCTACTATTTATAGCCCAGCTCAGTGGTCACGTCCACTTGCAAAATGCCGACTGTGCCACTGCCAGCCGCACGACAGTGCACCCTCAGCATTTGCACGTGCATCACTTCACACGGGCGGCGGCATGAAACCCGCTTTTTGCACGCATCGTTTGCACGAATCAGGTACGCTCGGCCCCGGCTACCTGATTCCAGCAAACAAATAGCTGTGGTACCTGTAGGGATGCAGCATTTCAAAATGGATTGCAAATTGGGCCGGCATGTTTTTTGGAAAGGGTGTTGGAAATCTAGACTGGGGACGGGGGGACAGGAAAGGTTCCGGCCTTCAGATCTATGAATCTGAACCCACGGAACAATGGTGCAAATGAATTCCTGTCCTCTTTTGGGGAGAATAAAGCACTTTGGTCTGCAGCTGAAGAGGAGATAAGCGTAAAAACACAAGCCCCAAGACCAGGGGAGATATGAGGCTACAAAGCACATAGTGGTTGAAACCACAGAGGAAGCGTGTAGCAAACAAGATGTTTGGTAAGCAAAATACCGAGCGAAACAGAGGCGAGGGAGGAGAGAATATGCCTGAAGAAAGAACATGGAGAGAGAAAGCCAGATCCCCGGCTGGTGTAAACCAACGTAGCACTATTTAAGTCAATGGACTACATCCCCAGTTAGTATAAATCGGTGTTGCTGCCTTGAAGTCAATGGAGTGACACCGATTCCAGCTGGGGATCTGGGTGAAAGCCTCATGCTGTTGAATTCAATGGGAAAACTGTTGAGGCTTTCCACTCTCGTCCATAACAATATCAAGTTTAGCCAAAGTCTACGGCCGCCAATTTAGAGACCCCGTTGACTTCAGTGGGCTTTGAATTGGGCAGGTCGGGAGCATCCAGGTAAGTCTGAAGGAACCACAAGGAGATGGAAATACCCAATGGGTTAATAAACGTTTCTTTAGGAACGACGCCTGAGCAGAAATGACAAACAGAAGCGAACTCCTGGATGCGGTCCGAACAAACTTGTGAATTTCGTGTCGCAGGAAATTTGGAAATTTCCATTTTTCATTCTGATCCGGGACGAAAGGAAAAGTTAGAATTTCCCACCGAATGGGAGTTCTGCATTTTGACCAGCCCTAGTCCTGACGCTATTGAAAATCTGGCTCTTACTTCGGTTTGGTCAAATGGAAAGTCAGTGGGACTTCACGCTCCTAAGTGACGTAGGGCCTGTCTACATGGCAGTGGGAAGGTAGATACCGGAGCTAGCTAGCTGAAATACCAAGAGGAGTGAAGCCATGGCAACCTGGGCTAGCCAACCGAGTTCCTGCCCAGGCTCCGGGGTAGGCAATAGTCTGGCCGCTCGCCCAGGCTACCGCTCATGCTGCCACAGCTTCACTGCGATTGGTGTCTGAGTTACTTAGATGAAAGCTAGCTCAGGTCTGGCTACAAAAGCTGCAATCACAGTGCAGCGTTAACAGGGCCTTTGGTGCATTAGAAAACTGGCCCCTCCGTGCTTGAATGGGAGCTGAGCTCTTCTGAAACTCTGGCCCCGAGTCTGGGTGCTGAGCAGTGCTACGTCCGGCCTTGAGCTCTTTGCAAAACAGAGCATCATGGGGATGATAACTTTCCACTCTTTCCCCCCCTCAGTTTGTGCTGTCTTTTTTTTCAACCCCCACACGAGAAGGCTTCTGCTGGGCTCAGTTATTCTTTGGTGAGAGAAACTTTGCAAACAGGCAGCTAAACCTGCGAAGCATTCTAGGTTAACACTCCCTAACGGCGACATCAGAAATAGGGGGTGACACTTTCTTGGCGGCACCCAAAACCTTAGCTTGCTGTGTCGCCGCCCTGCCTCAGCGAGAGAGAGATTTGCCAGTGCCAAACTGGGGGTGACAACTCCCTGTCCCCCCCGATCTGTTAGCCACCCCAAATCAACTTCTCAAAACTCTGCCCTTCATGCTGTTCTGTTTACCTTATGCTTTCCTTTGTTCTAGTCCCTTCACCCAAAATAAACAAGGAAAAAAACCCTGTAACCTTTGCTTTGTTGGTTTGTTTCCCACCTTCTCGCTGGGGAATCACGTCACAATCCAGTTTTTCAGTGCCCGTAGCGTGAATCTGAGCCACCCAGCAAGCTGGGTGTCAACCCTGCCGACTACGTCCCTGCTACGCTTTCCCTGTTTAGCAGCAGCAAATCTCTTGCTGAGGGAGAAGGGTAACAAGGCGCCTTGTAGTGCCGGACGCCCCGAGAAAGCGTCAGGCGGGGGGAACTCCGAAACCACTTCCAAGCATTTTCTCAGAGCTGGGCCATTGCTCTCAACACAGCCCTGAGGCTACAAAGAAACCACATGGACGCAGCTGGGTTCCAAATAACTCTACTAAAACTATTCACGGACACGCAAACCCTGCCGCTCTGGTCGGGCTGGTGGCTTCTGCACTAGAAGACAGGGAGGCCCAGCCACAAGGTCCTGTGCGACCTTGGGGACATCATTTAGCCTCTCTGTGCCTCAGTTCCCCTCCCCCCCCCCGTACAATGGGGATAACAGCGCTGCCCGGCCCCATAGTGGGCTATGAGGTAATACGGGAAAGCTTGCGAGGTGCTCAGACACTGGGGGAAAAGGGCCCATCTAGCTAGCTGGAGCGAGGGAGGGCTCCCACACTATTTAAAGGGACACTACCCAATTCTATACATGACGTATTCCCTCCTGCTTGAAAGGACACTTACAAAGAAAGCACCACCGTATTCTACCAAACCCCCTCTCATTAGCTATACACCACACAGCCACGGTGCCCCGCGGTGACGGCGAGCACTGCGTGTCGGGCCTGAGCGCCGTGGCTGGGAGAAGGAGGTGTCCCAGCTGCCTAGGGCTCCGTTGAAAAGCCCGGCCTCTGGTATGGAAGTTCGTCCCCTAGAGGTTGGCCGCACAATGGGAAGACCACAGGGGCTATGGTTAGGAGGTGGGAGTCCGGTGGGATTGAAAAGGCAGATGTTTCCTCTGGCTGCATTGTGTTATTTCCCCGCTCTGTGCCACCCCCCTGAGGATAGGAATCTGGTCTAGCTCCCCCATCAGCTCATGCTCCTAGGTCTGGTGAGCCCTGGGTTAGCTCCTGATGCCTCGGCCAAGAGGGCAGCCGGCAGATGTGCTAATTACACGGTGCTAATTACAGTGCAGCCCGCAGTCCCTTCCCCTGTGCTCTGCACCCTCCCTGCTTTGATCCCAGGCAGGGCGAAAGGTGCCACCATGAACCTTCTCTGCACAGCCGCAAGCAGCTACCTCAGTGGAGGGGCAGGTCAGCCGGGCCTCGGCTCGCTCGCCCCTTGGAAAAAAACCCCAAAGCCGCTGGGTCCCCCACACCTGCGAGCTCGTGAAGCCAGCTGGCCTCGGGGCTTGTGGTGTAACCACTGGAAGTAATGCACCGCCGTGGCAGGGGAGCAAGCGGGGAGCGTGCAGCGAGCCACACAGGCACCTGCCTCCTCGGCCAGCTCCCGAGCAGGGTCGGTACAGCCAGCGCCGCTTGCAGAGCTGGTGCAATCAGCAAACTCCCCAGGTGGGGGCGCTGATGTGTGCCGCAGAGATCGCCAGAGTCTGGTGGTTAGGTGGTCGGGGGGAGGGGGGGTATTGGGGAGCCAATTTTTCGTCGGTCCCTTTATAGAGAGGGGAGGCAGAGTCGGTGCAAAGGAGGCCCCCGCTTAAAATCACCGGGGGATCCACAGGCTGGCTTCCCCTCCCCAGGTGTGACAGCCTGGTCAGAGGGCACAGCAGCCCCAGAGAGCAGGGGGCGGAGCGGTTAGGGGGCATGGGTGGGCTAGAGGAGGGAGGGGTGTGGCCAGGGCCGGTCTGCACCCTGGCATCCTGTGTCTTTGCAACGCCTCCTCCGAGGCTCGGCAGCAAATTAGATGCACGTTGGGGTTGAACTGGGCCCCGGCAGTTTCTGAATAGGGGAGGCACAAACGCCTGCACCACAGCAGGGCTGGACAGGCCCCGCCCCGGGGAGTCAGGACGCCTGGGTTCTGTTCCTGGCTCTGTCGCTCGCTCGCTATATGACCTCAGTCCGATCACGCCACTACCCCGTGCCTCCCTCCCTCGCTCTGTCTAATGGTTTAGCTGCTGAGGGGTGTTGGGTGAGTTCCTTAAAGCCCCATCGGTCTGCCCCAGGCAGGGCCGAAACAGACAAGCTCCCCGTGTGTTTGGGTTGGTTCACTGGGGCGAGTCCTTGTGCCCCACGGGACGAGTTCCGCAGGAGAGATCCACGGGATCTCTCCACTTAACGCTGCCGATGCTCGAGGCTGGCCAGTCAGCCCCATTCCTCCTGCAGCTGGGAGAGGCCCCTTCGGACCTGGCCCCTCTGCTGGGAAACCTGCAGCTCCCAGGCCTGTCTGCGCTCGCCCCCGGCTGCACGTGTGGCCACCTGGCCTTCTCCAAACGTAAGGCAGTCGATCGCTCAATCTCCCATCTCTCTGTGTGACTGCAACAAGGAGGTGCCCACCCCCCAGCCCAGGAGGACCAGGGATGGGGGGTACTGTCCCTTTAAGAAGGAAGCCCGGCTGATTCTCCTCTAGCGCCTCCTACTGTGGGAGGGAAAAGGTGCTGTGAGAAAGGATCTAGAGCAGGGGTCCTCAAACTGGGGGGTCGGGACCCCTCAGGGGGTCGTGAGGTTATTACATAGGAGGTCATGCGCTGTCAGCCTCCTCCGCGAACCCTGCTTTGCCTCCAGCATTTATAATGGTGTTAAATATATGACCAAGTGTTTTTAATGTATAAGGGGGGTCGCACTCAGAGGCTTGCAGTGTGAAAGGGGTCACCCGTACGATAGTTTGAGAACCACTGATCTAGAGGCCTCTGCCAGACTGAGCAGGATCCCAGGCTGAAATCATCTCGGTGTTGCTCTGAGCACAACCTGCCTGCACTTCGGTGGGCTGCTGTCTCCTTCTGGTGGTTGGACCCCTACATGAGATATTTGCTCGCTGCCTGGCATCATCGAGTGACTCCTTTAGCTCAAGCAGTAGCAGCTGGGGCTTTTTCAGAGTCCCAGGTCCAGTCCCCACCTGGGACCCCGGCAAGGTGAGGGAGAGATTTGCGGAAGCCGCAGCGTGTGGTGGTGCTGGGGGGGGGGGGGGTTTATCACGGGGCGGGCCACACGGCTGCATTGCTGGCACCACTGGTGCTGCCCCAGCAGGGGAATCTCACTGTGGACAAGCCCTCGCTAAATCCTGCAAAGGGTCCGTGCGCCACAAGCGGCCTCTAGGAACAGCTCTGAGCCTAGAATTGCCCCCCCGCCAGAAGGCTGTTCGTGGTGCCCTGGTCCTTAGCTGGTCAGTGTGGCTGGTCAGGCTGGGGGGCCCGCAGCAAGCCAGACCATGCTACAGCATGCTTATTATCCCCTTCTAGGAGGGAGGGATAGCTCAGTGGTTTGAGCATGGGTCTGCTAAGCTCAGGGTTGTGAGTTCAATCCTTGAGGGGGCCATTTAGGGATCTGGGGCAAAAATCTGTCTGGGGATTGGTCCTGCTCTGAGCAGGGGGGTGGACTAGATGACCTCCTGAGGTCCCTTCCAACCCTGATATTCTATGAATCAGTTCTCAGCCTACAGGTTTTTTTGGGGGGGGCATGACCCCCCTCCAGCTCCACATCCTTTCTGTGATTGGAGGGGTTTCTTTCTATTGTACCGTGGGCTCACAGTGCGGTAAGTGTTGAGCACCAGGGCTATGGCTGGTCCCTCCCCCCCCCCGCCCCACGCTAGGGGAGTCCATATAGCCCAGTCTTACTGCAATACAGAGCTTGTAATAAAACCTCCTCCAAAGGGAGAAAGGCATCAGCCCCCTGCTACCAGCAACTGGGTGTGTGCGTGGGAGGGGGATTTACAAAGCAGCTAGCTCCTGTGGTCACTCGGACGTCTGACTATCCTCCAGGGGATCCCCCTGCCCCCTTCGCTGGGAACAATACGCCCATCGTCTGAGCGCCTCCCGCTCTTTAACGCATCAGGCCTCCCAATGCCCTTGCAGCACGGCGCCTCCCGAGCTTGTAGGGGCCTGACTCAGAGCTTTTAAGGCCCGTCATGATCAGCTTGGCTGACCTCCTGACACCCACTGAACTCAAAGAACACCCCCGCCCCCGTTACTGGTCATAGTATGCGATGGTAGGTCCAGGCTGAACCATCAGCAGAGCCGCACGTGGCATCAAGGCAGATTGATGGCAGAATCTTTTCCTCCCACCAGCCAACACCTTGCCGCCTCCGGAGGCAGGTGAGAGCTGCGTTAATGAAGTTTTTCTTTCGGGGGCCCAGGGTTGTGAATCAGACGTGCTAATGGAAATCACTTCGCCAGGCTAATTAGAACTTCATTAGTGGCTGGTACATGCTCGGAGGGGAGAAAAAGGAGCCCAGCCTCACAGAACACGAGGCTGAGCGCATTGCAAGGGAGCGGGGACGTGTTAATCAGCTTATTCCTTCTTTGGGGAAGAGGGTGCCGCTCCCCCCGCACCCCCGCGTGCTCTCTCAGGTTGAGTTCCTGATGAAGTGGGCTCTAGCCCACGAAAGCTTAGGCCCAAATAAACGTGTTAGTCTCTAAGGTGCCACAAGGACTCCTCGTTGTTTTTGATTAACCAAGGGGGATCTGGGACGCAGTTTGGCTAGACTAAGGACTGACACCAGAACGGAACCTTTTCTAAGCCCTTGAGGAGGGGGGTGACAGGCTCAGAGCTATCAGTGCACCAGTTCAAGCCCAGCCTAAGAGGGGTAGCAGCTTAAAGCCAGGGCTGGTTGGTGAGTCTCAGCTGGGTTCCGACCCTGCTATTATTTCTGTTACGGTAGGGCCTGGAGCCCCCTGCCCTGAAGAGCTTGCGACAGACAAAAGGTGGGAGGGGAAACTGAGGCACGGAGCAGGGATGTGACTTGCTGTGGGTCACCCAGCAGAGCAGGGGAGAGAACCCAGGGCTCCTGAGCTGCCCGGTGGGTTCCTCACTGGGCAATGCAGCTAACTAGGAGCTCCCTCCAAAGCAAGCCAGGGGCAGGGTTGTGATGGCCCTGCTATAAAGGGCAGGGGAGGCGCCTTTGGAGGAACGTGGGTTGTTTTGCTTTGCCCAGGGGGAAGGGCGTTGCCTTGTCTCCACCCCCTGGAGGAGAGGCACACTGGTGTACGTGTAGCCATGGGGTGTGACTGGCCATTAGAAATGACCTATTGGCGCCCAAGGATGGCTGGGACCGCACCCTTTGTGCAGCCCAGAGCAAGGGCATTTTGGGGGCTGTAGTCTGGAGGGGCTGATGGGAAGTGTAGTTCAGCGCACATGTGACTGTGATCAGGTGATTGCAGGACTATATAAGGCAAATGCTTTCTTGGGCCAGATAGTTTGAGAGTGTAAGAGAATGGACTCAGATCTGGAATTCTGGATTGGGCTTTTCCTAAAAGCCAGGCAGGATCTAGAACAGGGGTTCTCGACCTTTTTCTTTCTGACCCCCCCCCCCCCGCCCCCAACGTGCTGTAAAAACTCCACGGCCCATCTCTGCCACAACAGCTGTTTTGCTGCATCTAAAAGCCAGGGCTGGTGTTAGGGGGTAGCAAGCCGGGCATTTACCTGGAGCCCCATGCTCAGGGCCCCGGACTTCAGCCCCGTGCAGTGGGGCTTTGGCTTCCTGCCCTGGGCTCCAGCAAGTCTAATGCTGGCCCTGCTTGGCGGACCCCCTGAAACCTGCTCATGGCCCCAGAGCTCTGGTTGAGAACCACTGATGTACCAGACCTTGTATTGGGGTGAGGTGGGCAAAGGGAGCCTAGACGGAGCTTGGGAGGGAAGTGAGTGCTGGCTTCTTGGAGAGGGCTGCTGGCTGGCCCTGGCAGAGCGGCATCCGTGCATGAGCTGGCAGTGCACCAGGGCAGACCCTGGGGGGGAGGTCTATGGAGCTGATCAGCCTGGGGAGGGGGGATGACTTCGTCCCCAGGAGGAGAAAGCTGGCTGCGGCACTGAAGGGCGGTTCCCACACCCTGCATTGATGGGGCTGAAGGACTAGAGAGCACTGGGAAGGCAGAAGATCTGTTTTATGTTTTGGACTCTCTTCGTTTGCCCCGGAAGGGAAGGGCGGCAGGACCAAGCTATTCCCCCACCCCGAGAGCCGGCAGCCCGGGAGGGAAATGTGGCCCAGTTCCGGAGGAGCAGCGGCTGAGGCCGGAAAGGTAAGACCTGCTATGTCATTCGAGGGGCCAAAGTGAAATGAAGGGAAGATGTACCTGGCGCTGGCTGCGTTTGGATCTTAGGGCAATGGCAGTTTGCAGGCTGGGTGGGGGGAAAAAACAACAACCAAGTTTAATGAACCGTATGAGCTGCAGAGAAAGTTCTGGCTCCTCCCCTTTTGTGCCCTCCCTCCGGACCTCTAGCGGCCAATGAAATGCCCGTAGACCTGTGACCCACTCAGTGTTACGCTCCCTCTAGTGGTAGCGGGACCACGTACAGGCATGTCACGAGCACATCCGTCGTGCGCTGTCAGCCAGGTAGCAAGAAAACCAACGATGACCCTTCCGGCAAATGAGCCATTGCGGTTTCTGAAAGGATCAAAGAACAAAATGAAAGTGACTTTTAAATAGACCAGCTCCACTTCATAAAGAATTCTCACTTCCTTCGGCTGCGGAGGGCTGAGACGCAGGGGACAGATGTTCAATAAAAGGGCCTCTTCAGCTCTTCCTTGTTCTTCTTTTTCTTTTTGCACCTGGTTCCCTCCAGGCTCCCATCTTCTCTCCAGTCTCTTTCGCACAGGAGAGTTCTCCCAGAGGAGACAGCTCTGTGAGGCTTCGATTCCGTTGGGACCCGATGCTATTTGCACAGAGCAAGCCTGAGCAAATGCAATCCAGACAGGGGCTAACACTAGAGGAACGGGACAGGAAAGAGCGTCACAGACACGTGGTAGGCGCCTGTGCCTTAGAAACAGTTACTCCTACTAGGTTGGCTCCTGGAGCCCTTCCTTGGGCATCAACCACAATGATGGCAGAGGGAGGGATAGCTCAGTGGTTTGAGCATTGGCCTGCTACACGCAGTGTTGTGAGTTCAATCCTTGAGGGGGCCATTTAGGGAACTAGGGTAAAAATCTGTCTGGGGATTGGTCCTGCTTTGAGCAGGGGGTTGGACTAGATGAGGTCCCTTCCAACCCTAATAGTCTATGATTTAATACATAGAGTGCCACACCCCTCCCCTTTATTTATTTATTGGGGGGGGGCGTTTAGCTCAGTGGTTTGAGCATTGGCCTGCTAAACCCAGGGTTGTGGGTTCAATCCTTGAGGGGGCCATTTAGGGATCTGGGGCAAAAATCTGTCTGGGGATTGGTCCTGCTTTGAGCAGGGGGTTGGACTAGATGACCTCCTGAGGTCCCTTCTAATCCTGATATTCTATGATTCTATGACTGCCAAGTAAGGATGGGGTGGGGAGGTTAGGTCTCAGGATGAGGCCCATTTTCTGCTTAATCAAAGTACAGCATGCCCTGTGGGATGGAGCATGCTCTAGCAATTGGAGGATGGAGCTGTGGGTTGTGTGTGTGGCTTCAATCGCTGTGTGATGCTAGCCATGTCACGTACACTCGCTGGTCGAGGGACTGCTCAGCCCCCCCATGTGTAACCCTAGTGAAAATGATGATATTGACTCCTTACTTTGTTGACCTAAATCAGACAGGAGCAGAGCACTCTAGAAAGCTGACCGGGATTTTTTTTCATCAAAAAAAAGCTGATTAGTTGAAACCAAAACTCCCTTTCTCGGAAAGGGTCAGTTTAGCTGCGTTTCTCGACTGGAGAAAAAAATGTTTGGAGGCGGGGCGGGAGCTGGAGGGGAGGAGGCTGAAATGGCAAAATTGTTGAAATGTCCCATTTTTGAAGCAAACATTTCCACGTTCTGGTTTGAAATGACGTTTCATGGTGAAACTTAAGCCCATTCTAGTACAATATTTAAACCCCCCACCCCCAACAACATGGGCTGACATTGCAACGCAACAGTTTGACTGAAATAAAAACCATTCACCGTGGTTGACGTTGTCCCCATTCAGGACGCACACGTCCAAAATCTCAAGTTTTCACGGAACGGGAGAACGGGTCTCTGCCTGTCTCTAGCTCTCTTGTTGGCTCCCATCTGTAAAAAGGAGATAACGCCTCCCTACATCAAGGAGTGTTCTGGCCAGGATAAAATCCATCCGTGACTGTGAGGAACTCGGATACTGTCACTTTTAGAGTTCGTAAGTTCCTCCGGGCAGGGACATACAGCATCTTGTACAAGGGAACCCTGATCCTGGACTGAGGGTCTAGGCACTACTATAATACAGGTCAGTACCGAGCTGGTCGGAAGTCACCTACCCAATCTGGTCCATGACCAAACTACGTTGCATGGCTGTTGTGTATCTGCATTGGCATCCCCATGCTGTAGCTTCGCCGGTGTTGCTTTCTGGGCTGTGGATAACGCCCCCCTTCTCCCCCCCCCCCATCAGTGGAACCCCAGCAAGCGGAAACACGTTCAAGCCACTTCTTCCTCCAGAACCGAAACTTCCCCATTTGTTCTGATTGGACCAGATCACTTCTTCCAAGCTAGCTGGGGACTGCGCCGGCCCCCTTTGCCCACTCCCCCCAGGCCCAAGTCTGTGCCCCATAGCGGTGTTTGGGGGCACCAGGATGGTGTGGGCTTCCCACATCTCTGCTGCGTCCATCAACTCATCTGCATCTCATACAAAGCTTGTTGTGCGTACCTGCTGCCATGGAGTGCCTCGTCTCAACAGATGCGGCTTATGAAGTGACTCTGGCTACGTCATCCATCAGGCTAGATAGAACCCGGAAGCCCACGACCCAGGCCTCCCCACCCAAAACAAGCTGCTTGCTTCCTACCTTGGGCATATCTGATCCAGTGGGACAGATCGACCTGGCCCAGGTAAGGCAGGTGGGCCCCCTGTGCTCCATATCCCATCTCCAACAGTGGGTGGCACCAGCTACTAGAGAGGAAAGGGCATCACACCCTGTATGTAGCCAGTTGCATCTTGAGCCTATCTCTGTCCCTAACGCAGCTGGACTACCCACCTCGATCACCCCCCGGGAAATCCCTCCCAGGCCTCGTGCTCTGGTAGAGGCTCTCTCGAATCCCAGCCAAGGAGACCAAAGCAGATCTGGAGACCCAGGACCATAAGAAATACGGGCTGGTACGGAGAAGCACTGGGCTTCTTCCTCCCCACACAACACACTGAGCTGGTTTCCATGCTAGGAAATGTCCCTGCATTGCTAATTTGCTCGCTCCGTCTCCCCGCCCCCACCACGCATTGCGCAAGGCCGCCCTGTGAGATTCTCCGGGGAGGCTGCCAAGTGGGGTGGGAGAAAAGGGCCAGTGAGATGGTGTGAAGGATAAAGGCTCCGTCTTTGAAGAAACAACAGCGGCAGCTGCACAACACCCTTTACCAGAAACTAATCTTTCTATCTTGAGAGAGCCTAAAAAAAAAAAAACCAACAACCCAGAACCCACAGGGCTGAGTGGGGCTGCAACTCTCTGCAGGGGGGAAGGGGAGCGGGATGCGTGGGAGGGGAGGGGGGAGCCCGGCGCTTGTCTGTCAGAGATAAGGGATGGGAAAGACATCAGGGTTTGTCCCTCGCCTGCAGGGAAACATACAAGGGGAAGGGTGGTGCCAGGCCACGTGGGCACAGGTGAGTGGGCCGGAGGTGTGCGATGCCCTGTGATCCGGATCCGGGCATATCCCGCCCGGGCTGTTCTCACGTGCGCTGCAAACTCGCCCGAGGGCTGCATTGAATGGACATGGACAGCCAAAGAGGTGGGACTTTCTCAAGTCACAGGTGACGCTGGAGGCCCGACTTTGGCCCTTTAAGGTGGCCCAAGTTGGGAGTGAGGAGACGCAGTTCACAAGTCTTGGCCTGTATCCGTCTGGAATGAGCTCCTGGCCCAGCCCGGGGCAGGGGGAAAGGGGTGCTGTGCTCAGCTGGAAGGGAAGACGGCTTGGCTCGTTTGGGTTGTGTTTCCCTCAGATCAGTGGTTAGTCTTTGTTTTCCCCTCCATGCTCTGGTAGCAACTGACCTGCAGAAAAATGGAACCGAGCGAGCCCCACTGAGTGTAGGGTGAGGAGGAGGGGAGACCCTCCCAGGAAGGGTAAGAAATTCACCCCCTCAATCATATGATAGCATGGTGGGGGGATTGCATACCCATGGCTCACCAACATTAGCCACCGAGACGGGAACACGGGTTAGACAGATCACAGCTTTGCTCTGGTTACGAGGGCGCCCGGACAGCCTGGTCTATGGGCGAGGACACCGGCCTGGTTGGGAGACGCTGGTTCTGTTCCTGCCTCTTTGTCATCCCTGGCAATGTGTATGTACAGTGCCAAGCACACTGGGACCCCGGTTTCTTCCCCTTTCCCCACCTCCATGATGGTGGAGTTACCCTAGAGCTGAATTAGCTCCCATGTGTCTTCACTTTTTAAACCACTGTTTGCACCACCCCCGATCTGGACACTCTCCCCCCCCCCCTTCCCTCCCTCCCCCACACCCCTGATTCACCCGAGGCTCCTCTCTTTTTCTAAATCACGTGATAAATTTCAAACACCCAGGGCTGTTGCTGTTTGAGCCGCTGTTACTCATCCCTTGCCTGCCGGGGGCCGAGTCAGAGAGGGTTTCCATCGGGGGTGGGGCCGATGAGTCAGGATGCTCATAAACATACCTGACGAGGTGTTATTTGGGGAGGGGGGAGGAGGGACCCACTCCTGCACTTGCCCCACTTCAAAGTCCCAGAGACACTGGGCCGAACTCTCTGATGATGGCTCCAGCGTGGTCACTCCTGATCTTCCCTCTGTCCCCCCGGGGGAGGATCAGGGCTCTGGGGCAGGCGGCGTCGCTAGCCAGAATCTGCCTCGTCAGCTTTCCCCGCTCTTGGCCAGGGGAAGCTGCCGCTGGCTAGAAGTGGGTGCCATGCTCCAGTGGGTAGGGCCATGGCCTGAGAGTTTGGTGACCTGGGTTCTGTTCCTGGCTCTTCCTCCAAACGGCTGCACGTGCTTAGAGCACTTGGATCCTCTTCAGCGACAGGTGCAAAACACTACAGAGCCGAGACTTCTGCACTGGGGTGAGCCAGCAACGCCTGGTGATGAAGGGAGAACCTCACTCAGGCCTCTCAACCTGTTTCTTGTTCCAGAACGACTCTCCCCAGCTCTGGATTCTCAGTCCAAGCCAAGATGTTGCTGCTGGGCCATAGGGTGGCTTATCTTTGGGTTTTCTCTTCCCATAGCAGCTGGCTTCTCAGAGACTTTAAGGCCAGAAGGGACCATCATGACCATCTACTCCTGCACATTTGCAGGACACTGAACCTCACCCACCCGCTCCTGTAATAGACCCATAATCTCTGGCTGAGTTACTGACGTCCTCAAATCATGGTTTAAAGACGTCACGTTACAGAGAATCCACCATTTACATTAGTTTAAACCCGCAAATGACCTGAGCCCCCAGGCTGCGTCTACACCAGCGTAGACAAGCCCTAAATCAGTATATTTCCTCTCTGTTTACGTAACAGCCCCTGCTTGGAGGGACTGAATCCAGGACCTCCATCTCCCCAGCACACACTGCCACTATTTAAGCGAATGGACTAGTCTGCTAGTCAGATTGCATGTTGCTGCTCCCATCCCTCAGCTGGGTGGGGACGTGGAGTACCCTTTGCATGCGTTTCATACCTAGCTCTAAATAAAACGATATGAAGTAGCAATGGCCTTGCACCAGAACCTAGGATCCCAAATGTTCTACTCAAATTTGGAGATTACGTATGGGGAGGGGGGCGATATTTAATCCAGACGTGAATTTCACGGTTGATCCAAATCCAAACACTTTTCTGGGAGATCTGGATATCTTGATCAGAGTCTTGGGGAACCAGCTCTCCTGAAAGGAAGCATATGTATCTGCCCTTTATTATCAGAGCCCCTAAACCACATACGGCTGACTTAGCTAATTTGCTGTAACCAAATGGTGATTGCGTGACTGTTTACTTGCTGAATTCTTCAACTGCTTGATGTCTCTGCTGTAGCATTCCAGGCAGGGTGTGGCCCCTGGTAAACAAGCATGATAAAGCAGGAACTCAAGCTGTGTGGAAGCTTGTACATTTGGCGACAGTTGTAGTTGTTTATTAAACGCCTCCAGTTCAAGAGGGACTAGGCTTCTGTATAGCGTGACACCACTGACGCACAAGACTGTGTCAGTTGTGATTCTCTTAGCAAAAACGATTGGGAGGAGGGCAGTCAGGGGCAGCCTTTGCAGACTGGTCAAGTAGCGAACATCCTCCGTCAACCCATCTCTAGCTAGAATGTGGCTAAGTGCCGCCTCTTGTTGAGCATGGGCTTTTCTCCACGTCCCACCTCCCCCTTGTCTATGCATGAACAAAGCCAAGACCTTCCTAATGCCATCCTCTTCCAGTGCATCCCACTGGGCATCCCTTGCAGTTCTTCTCCACCAGGCATTGTGGACTGTTACTGTAACAAGCTCCGGCATGGCCGAATGCTTTCTTTAGGGGATGTCCTTGGGAGCGTCTTCCAAAAGTTACTAGAGCATTGCTCTTTCTTGGGAGAGTAATGGTCCATGCACGTCTTGCCCCAGGTGGCTGTCAGTCCGATCATCCTAGTTGAACCCCCAGCTGGTGATCAAAACGTCCGTGCTAGCTGGTGATGTTACTCTTCTATCTCATCGGATCCTTTCATGATCCTGCTCTGATATGTCAAAGGGACCTTTCCAAGATGCTGCTAGCCGCAGATTTGCATCTCGGCACCGTGTGATAGCTTTGGAGACTTGGCTTTTCAGTTCCACACCAAACCGTTCTCGGTTGAGCAGCTGCATCGCAATCTGCCAGCAGTTCTTAATCACTACAGTCAGCAAGGGTCCGTGTGACCAACACGACAGGCAGCAAGGCCTGCTTCAGCTGGGATGTGACTCTGGACCCAATATGCCAAAGTTAGAAAGCCAAGCTGCTTGTTGTGTGCGGAGAGACACATACAGTGCTGGGCACCGGCCTCAGCTTGAGGTTCTATTCCTGGGTCTGCCACTGACTTGCTGGATGACTTGGGCCAGTCAGTTCCTTGCCTCAGTTTTCCCACCTGTAAAAGGGGGATAATGACACCCCCTTGTAAAGTGCTTTATCGGTGGGTGCAAAGCACTAGGTGTGTTGGTCCTTTTTTATAACCTTATTGAAAGGGGGCTGGAGGAGGGGAGAGGAGCGATTTGCACCACCCCTCTAATTCCAGCTAA
The DNA here is from genome assembly GCF_002925995.2 of Terrapene triunguis. NCBI lineage: Eukaryota > Metazoa > Chordata > Testudines > Emydidae > Terrapene > Terrapene triunguis. Next base: position 5,004,964 of record NW_020664544.1, read on the forward strand.
ACCTTGAGCTTCAACGGAGTGAAACTTCAAACCTCCAACAAACTAAAGTTTTGCCCCAAATCTATCATAGGTGGGTTTTTTTGTTTAACCTCCAAAAAAGTTCTACTCAAGTGGGAGAAACCATGAGATCTCACAGGGGTTTTCAGTTTTTGCATAATCAGAACCACTTTTGTGAATCCCAAACCAAATGCAAACCTCTCTGATCTCACGCTTCCCAACCCTGCCTTACCCCGCCCACCCCCACCCCGTCTTGACTTTCTTGTGCGGGCCTGTCCCGCCTACCCCAATGCGGGGCGGAGGGAGGGAGGCATCGGCAGCTCTGCGGCCTGCTTCCTCTGACCCCGCTGCAACTCCTTCTCCTCGGCAGCGAGCACAAAAGCGGTGAAACCGCACTGCTGGCTTGTGGTTTGGTCTCGTTCTCTCTCGTACTGTAGCAGCGCGGCTTCCACTCTGAGTCACTAGCGATGGGGCCGAGTGGGTTCGGGGATGGGGTGAACCTGGCGCTCTCCACAGCTCGCTTTCATTTTGCACCGTGGGGGTGGCATGGGGAAAGGGGGTGGTTTCTGCTCCTCGTGGAGGATCAGAGCCGAAAGGGCCTAGGTTACGCTGGGCTCTATACAGCATGACTTAGCAGACGCGCCTATAGTGTCACTGAGCTCTTGGCTAGGGCACCGATGTGCACTGGGGCTGGAGATCGGTGGGATGAAGCCAGAGGCTGCTGCAGCAGAGGAACGTGGACATTAGCCTTGTGGCAGTGGGGGCACCCACTGTTTATTCCCGTAGCGGGGGGTATTCTCTTTCAGCCTCTGCCACAGTCTCACTGCGTGACCTGACCACGTCCCTTCATCCCTGATTCGCGATCGGGCAATTTGCTTACCCAGCGGTGCAGTTGTGAGGCCTAATTAACTCCTTGAGGTCCCAACCATCATGCTGGACAAATGGACAGCACAGTCCCTGCCCGGATGCCTGTAAAGCGCCGAGATGCTGCAAGAACAGGAACCCTTTCAATGGCTGTGTGTTGTATGAGGTTCCTTGGCTGAGCTGTTCAAAGCAGCCTGGGGGATTTAGACACATTTTTCCAGGAAATCTATTGGCAATTGAAACGCAATAGTCAAATCTCCCTCTAGACAGCTTTGAAATCTCACCTCCCATTTGGCATCCTTTTCAATTTTAACGCACATCCTTTAAGGGCACGTACTTTCTTCTAAATAAAGCCGAGTTACCGGTATTTGCCAGGTGCTATATAAAGACCGTAAAGCAGTCCCTGCTCTGAAGATCTGGGGTGGGGAGGGGAAACAGAGGCACAGACTTACCCAAGTTCATGCCGTAGGTCCCGGAAAAAACCCAGATCTGGACTCTTCATTCAGGCTAGTATAACGCCAACAGACCCCGGTCGTGGGCGGGCAGGATTGAACCAGGGACCTCTGGAGTTTAGTGCGTCAGCTAAAAGCCAACTGGCTGTTAGCAAAGGCTGTAGCAGAATCATTTAACTCTCTCTAAGTGGTCTTGGTGCCACTAGATGGGACACAACACTACCTCCAGGAGGTGTGTGGGTTACACTAGACCATGCTGCTTCCAGTAATTAGCAATACGAACACAGACTGAGAGAAGTGTGAATGAAGGCTTGGAGCCCGCAGAACTGGCTGGGAAAAGTCCAGTTTTGCTGGAATTTGCAGATTTGGGAGGTCTGGCGAAATTGGAGGCTCTCCACCAAAGCACCATTGGAACTCGAGCAGGAGTCCGCTGGAAACCTGGCTTCCCGCCAGCGTGCCCACCTGGCAAGCTGCTGGCGAGCCCAGGACTACCAGGATCCACAGCCCCGCCATGCAGACTGTCCCGGGGCACCTAGTGGGGAGAAATGTGAAATTCTTGGATTTATTCCTAATCGGAACAAAGCCAAATCTTGAAATACCCAAGTCCTCCCAAATGGAATTGCCTGGCTCCGCTAGCTACTGAAATCAGATCAAATCCAATGCATTTTCGGTGGGGGAATCTCTGTACAGGTCTTGATTAAGTGGATGGGGGGGGGGGGGGATTATTCGGTTCCACGTTCTGCTCTTGCGTTGAGCTTCCCGACCCCTTCCCCATCCGCGGTCACCCCCTTTGCTGACTTATGCATTTATGTTTTTTTAAGGCATTTGTGTCAAATATCCCATGGATTGTTCTCGCTGAGTCCCACAATGCCTTCCAGTATTATCCAGGATTGATTACCCAGAATGCCTGGAGCCTAGAAGCACCACCTGGCTAAGCCCCCTGGGACAGCTGCCGGCAATTGTCTGCAACTGGGGTAAGCTGATGTAGCCCCACTGAGGCTCACACGAGTTAGGGGGCTGGGTCAGTGTGTGGTAACCCTTCGTGGTGTTTCCCACCGGTGGCCGCTAGAGGGCCAGGCTGCGAGGAACCTGCCGTGGGCTTAATTCATTCCCAGCCAGCCCAGCTGGCATTTGCAGTGGTGGCAAGTTAAGAGAAGTCGAGGCCTGTTGGCTCAGATCTGCTGCCTCATTCGATCTCTTGTTTGCTTCCCTTTTCTCCCGGCATCGTCTTCATCTTCTCTCTCCATCCTCTTCGGTTCCCCTTCTCTCCCCGGGGCAATCCTGCCGCCTTCCCTCCACGGAGGCGTGGAAGGATGGCTTTGCTGGCAGCCGGCTGGCGCGAGGTTTTGGGGAGGCAGCTAGCGGATTCGGGGGGGAGGACCCAGAGCCAGCTTGGCATCCTATTTGGCCTCTGGCTATGGTCCAGCATTGCCATTGGTAGCTGCTTTGCTCCAGTCCCCATGCCCAATCTCTCATCCCTCATCCCCTGACTATGGGGTTCCTCTCCTTTGCTCCCTCCTTCCCCAGTTCTCTCTCTCCCAGGCAGTCTCCCTCTCCAACCATCCCGTCCTTCCCCTATTTCAATCCCAACATGCCCCCGCCCCGAACCGATGAGCATCCCCCCAACTGAAACAGAAATGACGCTCGCTGGATGCTTGGGTGCCACCCCTCTTGCCTGTTCTCTGTGACATCTTCAGGGCAGGGACTGGCTAGGTGGCAAGTGGCCCTGCACACCAGGGTGTTGGGTGGATTTCCCAAAGAGCTCGGGTGCCTGGGCAAGTGGCTGAGTTCTGGGTCGTGCTCTGCCCCTGAAGTGCTGATGTCTTCTGCAAAACGCAGCCCCTGCGGCGGCCAGCGCGTTGCGGGCGCCGAGGCTACAGAAATCCAGTCTTTCTAAATGGCAATGCCGGGGGGCCGCCGGCTGAGCCTACGCTTCCCAGCATGCAGTGCTACCTCCGGATTCGAGCGGGCAGCCCTTGTAGGGCTGCACTATTAATAATTAGTCATACGGCAGCCCCTAAAGCAGGGCTTCTCAGACTGGGGGTCGGGACCCCTCAGGGGGGCGCAAGGTTATTACATGGGGGGGTCACGAGCTGTCAGCCTCCACCCCAAACCCCGCTTTGCCTCCAGCATTTATAATGGTGTTAAATATATAAAAAAGTGTGTTTAATTTATAAGGGGGGGTCGCACTCAGCGGTTTGCTGTGTGAAAGGGGTCCCCAGTACAAAAGTTTGAGAACCACTGCCCTAGAGGCCCCCGCGGCGATTGGCGCCCCCTTGTGCTAGGCGCTGTACAGACCCATAAGGCGGTCTGTGCCCCACAGAGCTTACAATCTACGTAAGCGAGACAGATTTTTTTAATCACCTTCACCCTAAGAGTTGACCTTAATGCCTGATCCCACTGTCCTGATTGGGATAAAGCTCTGACTGATCTCACGATGCTAGCTACTGGACCCGGTCCGATTTAGTTGGGGATTGGTCCTGCTTTGAGCAGGGGGTTGGACTAGATACCTCCTGAGGTTCCTTCCAATCCTGAGATTCTCTGATTCTAGCTTTACAGTTTATTAAAGCTCAGACGCTATTTTGCCTGGTGGAAAGAGAGGCTGGCAAAGGAGGTTGCTGGGGAGAAGCAAATGGAATGGTCATGAAATGAAAAGCAAGGCGCTGGGCTAGGGGAGGAGAGACTGGAGAAAGTGCGTGTGTGTGTGTGTGTGGAGAAGGCACCCATGGGGGAGCGGAGATGGGGAGAAGGTGGAGATGGCCCCCATGGGAGGAGGAAAGCTCAGAAGAGGAGGGCAGCCAGCAAATGAACATGCAAAGCGGGAGCCGCAGCCGGGGGCCCCTGGCAGACTCGAGCGCAGCGCTTGACCTAAGCCTGAACCCAGGCTGGGGCGAGCTCCCCCCTATCAGTGACGGCGGCGGGCGAAGCGCTTAGCGTCTCGTGGTGCGGCGCCGCTGGGGATGCCGAGCGCGGGCACCGGGGTCGGAGGGGAGGGTCACAGATCTGTCAATATCCATTTAGCCGAGCCGGGCCTCCGCGGCTGGCCCCGTAATGCTGCTCGGAGAGGGGAGCCGAGGGGAGGTTCGGCTGCTAAGCAGGTGCCAGGATTCGGTGTCTCGTGCCCACTCCCCATAGCTCTGGTGGGACGGGGAGAGCGCGGGGCATGTGCACTATAGAAATACATGTTCCCAAAAATAGAGCTCCAGGAAATGCCTGGCTGCAGCAGCTGTGAAGGCAGGTGTAATATCTTCCACGCAGCTGTGGCGATGCACCTCGATCCCAACCCGCAGCCCCCTCACTCCCCATCCCGCCCCAGCTCGGATGGGCCTCGGTCCTGCCCCTGGTTATCCCAGCCCTGACCGGCAGCACCCCTGCAGTTCTAGTCCTGGGACCTGCTACCCATCGCCCCCCCGCCCCTGCTACTGCCGTCCCCAAACACAGCTCACCTGCTCCCCTCCGGTCCTTGGTGGGTAAACACTGGAGGGTGAAGCACCCGGAAAACGGGGCCAAATAGCTGGCAGTGATGCCAGTCCTGCCTGTCCAACTGGCCCTTTGCTGGTGAACCCCTTCAGTGCCCCTTCCTCCCTGCCGTGGAGTCTGGAGGCCTGTGGCAGTGCTGGGAATAAGCCCTTGGGGTAACCGCTAGGCAGCGCTATCTCTCAGGAGGCACAAACAAGGCTGGCGTCGGGGACTGGCCTTCCAGCGGGGTGCTGGTGGCTGAGCCCCAGGTCAGTGTATTAAGGAGACATGGGCATCCCCTTGGTGACGTTCCCATGGGGCTGTTAAAAGCAGAACCTTCCTCGCCCAGCAGCTGTGGGGAAAGCCTGCCTGGGCAGCAGATCGGCGCTACCCTCGCCACGCGCTGTCCGTCCGCACGGAGCTTCTGGCCTTCATCTTGCAGGAAGGAAGGCGGGGCTGGTGCTGGGGGATGGAGGCTGAGACGGCGTGGAGACTGCTGCACGGGGCTCTTGTACCAGCCTGTGGTTGAGTGCCCAGCCCAGGAGAAGTGCAGCACTGGCAGCAAGCTCACGGAGGGGGAGCTGCTTCGCTGAAATCCCCATGGTTTCTCGACGGTACCTCCTGAGCTCTAGTAGAGGATCAGGGCCCTGTTGCTCCAGGCGTTGCACAGAGACTTGTGACAAAGCCAGTGCCTGGCCCAGAGGTGAGGCAGGCTGGGGGCAAGTGGCAGCGTGAAAGAACAAAGGTGAGCAGAGCTTAGTAGGAAAACTGACCCCTCTCCCAACTGCGTGAGCGGATCCCCAGTGAAACGGTTTAGGAAGAGGCGGGCGAATCATACCACTTCTGTGGGGCGCTGCCACCTTCCTCTCCGAAGCAGCTGGTGCCGGGCACAGCCAGGGATGGGATACTGGGCTAGATGGGCCCCAGGCTGGGAATTCCTACGGCTCGGGGAGCTGGCTCGCCTCTGAGGCTGGACCGACAGCTCGAAGTGGGAGCGTGCGGGAACTGGAGTTTCCATCTTGTGGGAAATTCCCCAGCTTTGAAAATTTGCTTAGTTCCAAATGGGGATGAAAAAAAGACACCAGGGTTTGAAATGAGTCCAAAAAAAAAAATCTGATTTTGGGGGCAGGGAAATTTCAAAATGTCATTGTCTTATTTTTTTTTTAAAATGAAAGGTACGGGAGGAAGCTCAACTGAAATGAGATGCTTTGCGTTGACCGAAACACTTTGACCCAAAACATTCTGGTTTTTTGGAAGTGCCAGCAAACCAGAAGATTGGTTCACACAGCATGAGCCATGAGGCTTTCCCTGAGCATCGCCATCCAACTTCCCCGATACACTGAGTGTGTGTGTGTTGGGGGGCGGAGGGGTCTTTGGAGGTCTGTACCTGTGGCTCCCAGATCAACTAGAGCATGAGCTCCCTCCATCCCACTGTCGGCTTTGACCCTGCCCTGCAATCTCTGTTGGTTCATTCACTGTCTGCCCTGGCAATCTCGCCAGGAAAAGCCAGTTAGTACCTGTGCTGTGCACCCTGGGGTATGGCCCAAGCACCCCCCAAACGTAGTGCACACTAGCCTCCCCCAGATGGTAACGTTCAGTCTCAAAGCTCAGGTCCCCTCTGTGTTTGTACAGCGCCTTGCACAGTGGGAGGGTCACTAGGTGCTACTGTAACCTCACCCCCTCACTGTGGCACTCTGTCCCCCTCTAGTGGCCGCTGGGCCGCGTACGGAGGTTGAGCCTGCTCCAGCCTTGTCTAACAGATCTGGGTTGCTTCCCACAGTCAGAGGCTCATGCCCCTAGAACCGAAGTCCTGGCTGCTGGCGTGCCCCCCCCTCCCCCCCACAGAGGCATCACGTTAATGCGGTGACCCGGCCACCCTGCGTTGGTGCGAGTGGTGCAACCGCAATACTAATAACTACTGCCCGGCAGGACCTCAAAGCAAAAAGGGACCGCTAGCCCGGGCCCACGCGCTCCCATTCCTGGGCTCTGTGGCTCACCTGCCTCCGCTCCAGCAGCTGCCACACACCTGTTAACCACATCTAGGGCTGGGGGAGGCCGGAGAGCGCTGCCTTTCCCCTCCCACCCCTCGGAAAGCCTGGCTGGGCTCTTGCCCTGGGACTCCCTCCTCCTTCAGAGAAGCGGCTCCCTTTATAGGAAACGCCAATTCAAAGCACTGCGAGGAAATCGCCGGCTACCCCTGACTGAGTGAGCGCTTCTTTCCAGCCCTGCAGGGGAAGGGCCCCGCCATGAAAGCGGCGTGACTCAAACCCGAAGCCCTGGTGCTTAACCACAGCCCCCGGCCTGCTGTGTCATACGGGATGCTTGGTGAGGAGCATTTATAAGAAATGGATGGCACTGCTGGGACTGGACAAGCCCGTAGAGAGGCAAGGAGGGTGGTGTGTGGGGGGGGAGGATTCTGAGCTAGGACCCCACCCTTGTCCATCCGGTCTCAATGCCCGCTGCTTCAGAGAAAAAACCTTGCAAGAGGGCTAATAGGGGACCATCTGCAGGGAAAACTGCCTTCTAATCCCCACTAGTGAAAGGCTGGCTTGTGAGGTGAAGCAGGAAGGGAGGCAGTGTGGTCTAGTGGAGAGAGCGGGGAACTGGTGTCTGGGAGACTCGGGTTCTAATTCTGAGCTCCGCCGCTGCCCTGCTGGTGGACCGCTCTGTACCTCAGTTTCCCCATCTGTGACATGAAGTGCTTTGAGATCTACTGATGGAAAGGGCTACGTAATAGGAATACCTAGCTCTGGCAGCAGGTTTAAAACAGACAAAAGGAAGTATTTTTTCACACAACGCACAGTCAACCTGTGGAACTCCATGCCAGAGGATGTGAAGGCCAAGACTATAACAGGGTTCAAAAAAGAACTAGATAAGTTCATGGAGGCTAGGTCCATCAATGGCTATTAGCCAGGATGGGCAGGGATAGTGTCCCTAGCCTCTGTTTGCCAGAAGCTGGGAATGGGCGACAGGGGATGGATCACTTGATGATTCCCTGTTCTCTTCACTCCCTCTGGGGCACCTGGTATTGGCCACTGTCAGAGGACAGGATACTGGGCTAGATGGACCTTTGGTCTGACCCAGTCTGGCCGTTCTTATGGTTACTGTTCTCTATACCAATGTCTGAGCCTCTTATTTTATGTTTAAGTCCGCTCTTGGATGAAAATACTCAGTGGGATCTTGTAGCACTAAATTCCCTGTGTAAAAAATATTGCCTCTTCAATGTGCTGCCTTCTCTTTGCTGAATGATTCCCTTCTTCTTGCACCGCTCACTTACACGGGTGTAACGGAGAGGAGAATCCGGCCCGGCAGTGCTAGCTTTCAGAGGCCCTGCCCACCCCTCCTGCCACCAACCTTTTACTTCCCCTCCTCCTCCAGATCACATGCAGCTTCAGAAATCTCTCCCCCAACCCCCACACGGCCTCTCTACACCCTCGCCAGCTGCTTGACCTTTTGCAGATGTTCCTCCCCAAGCGAATGTTAACGGAGGTTATTTTTTTCTCGCTCCGTCAGTCCCAGCCGCCCGCTGTGCCCTATGGAGAGTTATTCACAGCTCCACACATGCTCCGCTCGCCTCTCCTGATTGCTGTGTAGACACGTCCTTAGCGTGCAATGCCCAGGTGCCAGCCTCGTGCCCGATGGGCTCAGCCCCGTGCTGTCTTTGTCCATCTTTTCGCTCGAGCATCTTCTGCGGGGACGGTGCCAATAAGGGGGGCAGGAGAGCAGGATGGCGGCGTTCAAACAACTCTCCGTTCAGTAGCAACCTGCAGGAGGTGTGAGTGCTGGGATCCTGCAAGGCACCCATGTAACGGGGGCGGGGGGCTTTCCTCCCCCAGGATTGGGATGATGCAGCCGGGGGCGCGTCTCTCTGTCTGCGGCATCGCAGCTCTGCTCCGTCACCCTTCCGCTGACTAATGTGAGAAAGTGGAACGTGTTGCTCCTATTAGCACGTTCTCGGGGATGTTAGGTGCTGATGAGCCTCTGGGGACGGGGAGAGGAGGGGCGGAGAGAGGCGCAGTCTGCGATCTCGCCATGAGACCTCCATCCCTGTCAGGTCAGATCAGCGCTCCTCGGAGCGGTGCCCAGCGCTCCTCCCGGTGGTAACGGGCTGCGGGGCAGCCGAGGACTTGGCTGGTCTGTGGAGGGGAAGCATTGAGCGGGCTCCATTGCCCGGATGGAAAGTGGGGGAAGGTGCTGGTGACTTCGAGTTCTGGCCTCCTCTAAGGAGCCTAGAATGGGGGGGCAGGTGTCAGCTGGCAGAGCACTGGCCCTGGTGATGAGTACCCATAATCTTCTCCTTCCACAGCGCTTCTCAGTGTCACTGCTCAGTCGGCAGCATGATGGTTAATGCAGCGTGCAAGGCAGAGGCCCTGGTTTCAGCCATCTGCCTGAAATTCCTACACCCCCCGGCCCTCCCATGCCAATCCCAATCCCCAGCCCCAAACACGGAGGAGGAACTCAAAATCCCAAAGCCACGTCTGGATCTGAATGTCCCACAGGGTCCCCTGTCCCTGCGAGACCATCCTGCCTTGCGGCGAAGGCGCTGGCCTGGGGCTGGGGAGACCTGGCTCAAAGCCTGTCTTTTGTTTGGATTCTTCCAGGTCTCCCTGGTCTCCTGCCCCCTGGTAGTTCTCCATCCCTTTCCAGCTGCCTGACTGGGTCTCCCCACCCTCATTTCCTCTCCAGCTCTCCTTAGCTGGACCTTCTCTTTCCAGGTCTGCCCACCTCTTGCTTCAGCAAACCCCATTTAGATCTTCACTCTTCTGGGCTGGCTCTTCCCCTCATCCGCTCTGCCTAGCCCGAGGCAGCTCCCTTGCCTCTCCATCACACTCTCTGGAGAGGGGTCCCCACCCCATCTGGGGCAGGAGGAGGCCCAGTTGGTCCCATCGCTGGTCCATGAAAAGTTCCTCTGGCTGTCCCATGCTAAAGTGGCTTGGCACCAGGTAACACAGCTGTAGGAAAGGGAAAGCCCTGTGCTGAGATCTCATGCCCCCTTCCTGCATGGAAACCTCAATCCACGCAGAGAGGAAGTCCGATCTAGTGGTTCGGATGCTTGCCTGGAACCTGAGCCCTGCGTTCAAGTCCTCGACGCTCAGGCAGCGTTCCTCCACCTGCCCAGGTTGGCGACGGCTCATTGAAAGTCCAAAACGGTCAGTACCCTCCTCACACTCCGATTTACTTTTTTTAAACTCTCCTGTAGTAAATGTGTCATTGATAACGATGCTATGCCCAGATACCTGTATCTGTCTGTTTGGAGAAGTCCCCCAAGAAACTGAACCTTGGTGGGGGACAGTGAAATCTTCTTTGCTTTAGCTTGGAATCAAGCCTCCTGCCTGGATTGCCTTTGACTCTCTGCGGGTTGGGATGAACCCGCTTCGAAACCCTAGACTCAGGAGATGGGGTCCCCAAGCCGAGGGGGAGGGAGAGAGAGAGAGAGAATACTTCCCTTTCCTGCTGGCTGAGCATCTGAAATCTTTGCTAGAAAGACTCTTGCGCTCCTCAAACTCTGGCTCGCTCACGATCGCGTCTTTAATCTCCGGTCCTAAATCTTGTCTCTTGAACTAGTTTGGACAATTACCCTGCCCCTCCCCCATTGAAAGCGGGCTGAATGAAGTCAAGGTCTCTTGTTGCAACTAATGACTGTGGGGTCTTGCCCCCCTCCCCCCGCCTCCGTACACAGCGGAGAAGAGCTCCATCCCAGGCCTCTCCTGGGGTGAGGGGCAGCTGCCGGGCAGGGGGTGCATGGCCGGTGGATCTGCAACTGTAAGACTCCACAGCCCCCCAAAGCCCCACATGGGGGTGGGGAGGTGCATTGGACGGGGGGGGCTGCTGCAGGTTGGAGTGGTGGGTGCAGAGGCATTTCACTGGTGGTTGCGGGAGGTGGGGGGTGAGTGAAGAGGGGCGCAGACTCGTTTTCTATGGGCTGCCCGGCCCTTGCCCGCAGTGCCAAACCGGCCCGAGGCAGGAGCTGCGTGAGACCCACCGAGCTCGCCCTGAGCAGCCCCGGGCTGGCACCCGTATCGGCCGGCTTCAGTCACACCAGGGACCCAGCCCTGCGTCTATCTCGTTATCGATTCCCCCCCCCCCGCAAGGTGGCCACCCACCCTGCCCCCAGCTTTTTGCTAGCTGGGCCGTGTGCCTTCTGCCAAGCTGTGACCGAGCGCGCAAGCTGGAGCCGGAGCTGCTGGGAATTCACGGCAATCGTCCTGCTAACTTCAGATGCCAGGAGGAAAAATGTGTGTGTATGGGGAGGGTGGGGGGCAGAGGAGCCTGCCCATCCCAGCCCTGTGCTAAGAATAACTTTCTAGCAGGAGTCTCTACAGGGGCCCATCTTTCCACCGACTTCACTGGGCTTTGGATCCGGCCCTACGGAGCATCTTCGGCCCTGCCATGGGCAAAGCCCCCCCTTGCGCCTCTGCGGGCAGCTCAGTGACTTTACGCCGCTATTCAAATCGCAGCCGAAAAGAAGCGAGTGGGAGATGAAACCATGAAGCCACGCTCCCTCGCAGCGCTCCGAACGGAACCCAGGAGGCCCCGACTTCCAGCTCGCTCGCACGTGCTTCTGGTCACCGCTGGCTGCAGGCTGTGGAAGTCTGGGCCGGGGTTCACCCGCTGCAGCCCGGCGTGGCGCTGGCTGAAGCAACCTCTCTCCGGCTGTTGGCATTCGAGTGGGAGTTGCCTGAATTTTGAGAGCCAAAAGGAAGGGATCACAGCAAAAAGTGACAAGGCTGCCAAGGGCGCGGCCCGTCAAATGAACCGCGGAGCCAGGCATGTGCCCAGCTAGATCAGCCGCTGAGGAGCAGGGAGGGATGACGCCTTGCAGTTTGGGGGAATAGCGGATCCTACCGCAAACCCGAGCGCCAAGGGAGCCTGACGGGGGCCGCAGGATCTCGCTATGGGGGGGCGACAGGCCTGAACTCCCAGTGACACAAGCACACATGATTCCCTTCTCTCTCGCTCCTCCACTGCTGCGGTCAACGCCTCGCGCACAGCTCCAGCCAGGGGGATAGTTCTCGGCTGTCAGAGCCGATCTGTGTTGGGGGTAACGTTTTCCCGAGCAGTAAGTGGGGTTAAATTCGGGGTCACCCATCTCAAACATCAAAGGGTGTTTTATCTCTCAGAAAGCAATTTCACTCCAGCCAGACACCCCCACACACACACACACACACACCCCTCCCTCGGCTCTGCCAGATCAGAGGCGCCTGCCCCGCTGTACTCTGGCTGGGTTGGGCCATGCTTCTCCTTCCGTGGCTGCAACCCCTCGGCGTTGGAAGAGGGGGAGAGCTTGCGAAAAATTGGGAATTAACTAAACAAAAAGGGGAGAAGGCAGCTATGCTCGGAGGCCTTTTTGTGGGCTGCCCAGCCCTGGCAACTTGTCCCACTTCAGATGCCAGCGGCCGGTTTTGTGTGGTGTTGCTTTTTGCACAGATTCCCAATTGGGAGGGACCTGGGGTGGAGGGAAGGAATTTGCTGTAGACAAGATTTCTGGTTTCTTTCCCCTCTTGGTTTGATGGCTTGCGATGCTGCTGGTGGCTGGACGCACAGCGCCCCCTTGGCTTGGTTTGGGGGGGTCTCACAGCTGGGGCATTCCTCTCCTCCCCCCGCCCATGCATCCAGGAAAGAAATTGGGAAGCTCCTGGTTTTAGCTTGAGCTGGGAATCTCACCCCTGGCTCCACGAGTCGATGTAACCTGGGGGTCTGGCTCCAATGTCTCTCCAAGGCAGTGGCATCTCTGCCTGAGCTGTTCTCTGAGCTGAAGTGATAGGGACTCGGACTTGTAAGGGGTGCCGCTTACAGAGCACCCGGTCACCGTTAAATGCACAGTGCAGTGATTAGAGCACGAGATGGGGGGGGGTTGGTGGGGGGAGAAGGAGAGGGTCACCTCACTTCCCCGTGCCTCAGTTTCCCCACCTGTGGAATGGGGAAATAATCTTTGTGTGCGGGGAAGGATGGTCTTGTGGGTCAGGCTCCAGTCTGGGACTCCCAGGGTGACCTTGGCAAGCCCCGTTGATCGGTCAGTAAATTCTTCCTCTATTTATGTGCATTAACATGGCACCGAGGAGCCCCATCAGGGGCCAGGACCCCATGGCGCTGTTGCTATTTAAATGCAGAACCAAAAGACAGGCCCTGAAGGGGTTAAGTGCTTGTCCTGTGGTAGCAGCTCGAGATCAGGGGCCCATTGTGGTAGGCACCGGACGTTCACCCAGTGTCAATGTCAGCAAGGCAGAGATAGGGCGACTCCGGAATCAAACCCAGACTCCCCAGCTCAGTGCTCTAACACCTCAGTGATTCAGGAGCCAAACTAGCGATCAACGTTCCCCAAAAGAGCCTCAGGAGCGGGAATTCATTGGCTATCGTACTAGTCATAGTTAAAGAGTATGACAGAGGAAATTCTCAGGTTGTTTTTTTTCTATAAGACACACACACACACAGAGCAAATAAATTAATAACTTAGTGCGAGTTGATCACTTTATTGGTTAATAACATGGTAAAAGCATCCTGATTCGCTAATAATTAAATCACATGGAGTTTTAACAAGCCACTTGCGGCTCCTGAGTATCGCTGTTCTAGCCGCTTGACGGCGTTGGCTCTCTATTAAACAGGTGTAGTTCTACAATTCTCCCTCTTGGGGGCGCTGTGAGAGTCAATCCATCAGAGTCCGTGAGCGCCCAGGTGCTCCGGCAGTGGGAAGCCAGAGAAGTAGGTAGGTAATGCATTAAAATTTCCTCCTGTGCTTTGAGATCCAGGGAGGCGCTAGAGCAAAGTGGTGGTGTCTTGTGCCAGCCTGGTTGCCCGTTGTGGGGGGAGCCCTCTCTTCTGACTCCATCTCCATGTGCCAGACACTTGTGGGGGGCTCGTGATCTGTGGATGGAATTGTTTTTTCTCACAGGTACCAAGAGCTGAGAATAACCCTTCAGTTAGAATTGAAGGAGGAACAAAATAACACTCCAGTCTAGGCACTGAAATGTCCAATTGTGGCTTGTCATGCAGAACAAGGCAACTTTTATCACACACGCCATGGGAGGACAGTCCTTTCGTTAGAAACGTGGTTAATGGAGATGCTTTCCGTTCCGTCCAACGCTCCCAAAGCCCTTTCCAAACGGCCGAGCGTTCAAGCTTGCCAACGTACCTGTGACGTAGGTAAAGAATGTAGAGGACTTGCTTTCCTGACACTGACATGGAGCCACCTCTGGAATAAAACGGGGCAGCTGTTTCTGCCCCCAAATTTGAAGTTTCGGACGAGACATGAAGAATCTTGTATCCTGGTTCGAAGCCTCAAATGATTTAAAACGAGTCAGCTCTTTGAGGGAGAAGCATCCGATTCTGATAGTTCTGCAACATCATTTTTTCCAGAGTATGGATCGGATCATTAAGTGACGCTACGGCTGTGCAGAGAGGCTGTGATCTGGATTGGGCTCTGTTATGTGAAGCAAAGAATGTTTTTTCTGACCAAGTCTCTGCGCAGCTCCTGGCACAATGGGGTCTGTGGTTTGATGGTGAGTAGCTTTTGGTGCTATTCTGATACGGGCTTTTTGTTTTGTTTGGGTCTTTAATATCGTTTTTGGTGCCTTTTGCTTTGTATGGCCAGAATCCCGATTTAAAAATCCTTTTCTTTCGTGGAATTTGTTTTGAACAGCCAATCTTTCCTGTACGAGGATCGTTCATAGCTAGGATTAATTTATTGAATTGACCTGGTAGCTTTGTATGCAATGAAGTGTCGTCGGCCTGGCTGCTTCTCCACTGGAGGCAGAACAATTGCTACGTCTGTAATTATTGCAAAGGACTAATAGAAACAGTTGTGATGGGGGAAGGCTAGCACGGGTCACTGCGGCCTTGGCTACGCTGCAATCAGACATACCCACATGCTGGCTTCAGTCTAGCTAGTGTGGCTAAAACCAGCAGTGAAGCTATGGCATGCTGCCATCACGCCTCTGGTTGCAGTGTAGACGTACCCTTGAGAGAGCCGGGGGGAGTGTCGGGTAGGAATAATGGAGTTTACACAAGGCAAAATCTAGCCAAGGCCAGGACTCCGCTACAGACGTCACTTGTATGGCTTATTTCACTTGGGGGAGGAGCAGGGACTGGAATAAATAATATCGATGCAAAGCACAATTTTGCTGGCCTAAGCTGTGTCCGCATTAGGGGCACTTTACCAGTATAGTACACGTACACCATGTGCACCGAGCATACAGCTGGCCTGAACGCTTGGAGGTCATGTGGTCTATGGAATAGGGCCCAGGAGTGGGAACTAGAAAACTGACCTCCTGAGGTCCCTTCCAACCCTGATATTCTATGATTCTATGATGTACGTGTGGCCATGTTGCCTTTATCTCTCAGTTTCTGTCTGTAAAACGGGAACAATCTTGTCTTAGGTTTGTAGCTCGCTCTGCGACCATCCCATGCTCGAAGGATTCTTGTGAAAAATTGCCCTTCGCTCGTTTCTCTCTGGCAGGTACTTGGCTGGATCTTCGTTTGCAGCTCCTCTATTCAGCTCTCTTTAAAGTTGGGCCAGAACCAACCTCCCCCACTCCCCCGCCCAGGTCCGATCATCCCTGAGCTTTTGGGAACTTCAGAGCCAGCCCCCAACTTGGCGCTTTGGGTCTGTTTCAAAATGTTCTATTCCGGATACCTTCACATCCTTCAACCAATCACCTTGCTCCTGGGTTTCCTGCTATTTCATCTTCCCAGCAACTCCACAGTCATTGCTGGGGTCTAGTCCCCTGCACTGCTAACAGTTTTGGGATAGAGAGGTGCCGTCAGCCAGCCACATCACTTGCGGGCCAAACGGGGTGGGAGGAGACGGAGAAGCTTGTGAGGGACAGAATTTCTAACCTCCAAAGCAGCATTGGGAGATGGGTCTAGAAACTGCAGGCAGGATCCCGAGCACAATGGCTGAAGCCCGGGTTCAGCTCAATAATTATCTTCTTTCAGCCTCTAAAATGCCTGACCAGCTTTATCGAATAGGGGAATTGCTTCTCCTTCTGCTAACGTGCAGCCACTTCTAGGGTGGAGCTTGGCAGTGGTGTGGGTAGAAGTGTTGGGTAAAAACTGCAGAGGGGATGTAGATGCGGGAGGGGGGGATGTAGTTACCCAAAGCACAATGCAGCCAGGACCCTACCCCTGGGATCAGCGTTTGTCAGGGGCTTTTATTCGCAGTCTCTAGGAAGACACTGGGCCAGATTCTGCTCTCAGGCACTGGTGTAAATCCAGAGCCACCCCACTGGATTTGCACATCGTTTTGGCCCTGCCTCGTCAGCAGCACCGCACCTTGTAAAGCCACAACGATGGGGCCCTGAGTCATTACAGAGTTGGGAGGAGGAGTGCCTCCTACTGGGATACCCGGGGTGTTCTTTGATCAGTCTCCCACCTAAGCATTAACCTGGCCTGTTGCTGCTTAGCTATATGAAATCTGATGATGTCACCCCCAAAAAGAACAGGGTTGGACCGGCCCCATCACAGCAGCGCAGCAGCATCCAATCAACATTGCGGCACAAGGGCCAGTCCTCTACCAGCTCGGGAACCCGAGGGGATGAGCGAGAGACCATCCCGCGGCCCCAGCCTTGCAGAATCTCCGTCCCCCCCACTCCACCCCGCAACGGATACAAAGTCTGAGGCTAGTAGCGGCGAACCCAAGGGGCTGGGCAAAACTGAGTCTGGCATCCAAGGCAAGGGTGTGAAACGCATCAAGTGCTGGGCCATTTACTGTCTCTTCCACTTAGTCACTCATGGCCGCTGCTCAGCCGAGCAGCCAGGACAACGTGTGATGTGCTGAGACGCTTGGGCGCGGCCTCAAGGCAGCCGGTCAGAAGGCAGAGAGAGTCGGATGCAGACCTCTGCACCAGACGCACCCCTCTCCAACCGAAGGGTCTGACCCTGGCTAGTGAAGGTTCCTATATGGCCCCTGGTACCTTCGCATCGGAGTCTCTCACAAGCTCCCTGTGAAGCAGAGCAGCGCTTCTGTGCCTGTTGGGCAGGTGAGGAGCTGAGGCAGGGAGGATAAGTGACATGCCCACGGTCACGCAGGAAGTCTGTGGCAGAGCCAGGGTCCGACGCCAGGCCTCCCAAGTTACAGGCTTGTGCCTTAACCGCAGGGCCATCCTTCCTCTCTGATCAAGGCTGGCCCTAACGGTGCCCCTGCCCATAGAGCCAGCCTTCAGGGTTTGTGGGGCTACATCCTGCATCTACTCCCCCCACTTGGATGCAGGTTTCACCCCCCCTGCACCACTAAGCCAGGCACACCCCAGGCTCCGGCTTGCCACTGCCCTGCTCGGTGTGGCGCCATTTACACCACTGTGTGTGTGTGTGTGTGTGTGTGTGTGTGTGTGTGTGTGTGTGTGTGTGTGTGTGTGTGTGTGTGTGTGCAGACAGTTGCCAGCTTGCTTGTGGCCTGGCCCAAAGGCTTCTGTGGAACCGATTTGGCAAAATACTTGTTAGCTAGTGACGGGTTCCCAGAGAAGATAACAGCCTACTGTTGCTACCAGCTAATGGCTACTCCCTTCGCTCCCGGTTTAGGCTCTCTGATTTTGGCTGTGACGTTGTGTACATTACAATCAGGGCTAGAGGCCCCAGCCAAGCCCCAGGCCCCATTGGGATCGGTTCTGTATAAAATCTCTGCCCGAACGACCTTACAGACAAAACTTCCTGTCTCCCGCGCTGGCATGTTTAATTATTGTTCCCATTTCATGGACGGGGACCAGAGAGATGAAGTAACTTGCCCAAGTTGTTGGATCACTTGATCTAATGGTCCCCTCTGGCTCCAACTCTCTGAAACCCAGAGAGTCCGTGAGTTGAACTCAACACTCCTGAGTTGCCAGCTAGTGCCTCTGTCTGCTAACAGCAGGGAGCTTGCGCTGGGCTCCAGCCTGCCTTGATGGGCTGGCCAGCTGGACTGGCTGGCAGCCGCGGGGAGCCCCGACCCCCACTCAGCCTTTCCTCGGAGAATTCATCAGCCTGGGACTGCTTCCCGGTCTTCATCTCGGGGTGCTGCAGCTGTGTCTTTCTATACGGAGCCCGTGGCAGCCCGGCCCATCAATAGGAAGCCAGCGGTGTCTCAGTCAGCCTGAACTGCCCGTGACCCTTTCAGACAGGAGCGAGAGCGGCGGAGCCCAGCGAAGTACCCCAAAGAGAGCTAGCAATGCAAGCCCCGGTGCCGCGGTGGAGAATCCGGGCTCTGCTCCCTGCAGCCTGGCTTTGGAAAGTCTCTCCGGTAAACCTTTTCTGGAGTCTCAGTGCTGGGAACTTCTCCAGTGCCAGGAGCTGCAAAGCGGCTTTTTCCCGTGGGAGACCGAGTGCTCCATTCTGTTCGGCCTCCCTCCAACTCCGCCTCCTGCTGCTCTTTACTGGGGGCTCCCCTTTTAGCTTTAAGGGCGCTGGTTCCAATCAGGCCAGTTTCGACCCAAAGTTGCGGTCGCTGGGGGGACGTAGCCTAGCCCCGCCAGAGCAGGTGCGGCCCACCCGCCCCCATTGCAACAGTCGTGGGCACAAATTTAGGCAGGCTCAGTTGAGAAGGTTAAATGGGTCGTGTGGGTTAAATGCCCTGTGTGACCTTGGTCAAGTCACTTAGCCTCTGTGTGTTTCAGTTCTTTAGCTGTCCGATGGGGATCCCAGCACTGCCCTGCCTCCCGGGGGTGGTGGGAGGTTAAATACGTTACAGATTGTGGGCTGCCCGGCTAATATGGTCATAGGGGCTGTGAAAGTCCCTTTGCTGGAGCACAGGGTGGAGGTGGGGTTGATCCTAGGGCAGATGTTATCTCAACACCGGCCTGTGCCCGGGACCATAAGTGCTGTGTGGTCTCCCCTCAGGGCTTAGTCATGCCCCTAGCTGGCGTCCCAAGTTAAAGCCCAGCCTGTGTGTCCTGCAACCGGCTTCACTTACCACGTTTTCACCCCTTGCCGGTTGTGCTGGCTTTGGGATCTGATGTCACCGCCCGGGCTTGCATTAAGCATTCTGTAGCCGGGGGCAGATTCTTTTAACTAGCTGCCGAAATTAAAACGGCTTTATCTCCTTCCCTCTGACCTATTTTTAACATTTGATTGGATTCTCTTCCCCGAACGCCAGCCCCTCCTGGGGTTGCGGTGTCAGCCCAGCGTCACATCAATTAATGCACGCGAGGCATCATGTGTCACTTTGGATTTCCAAAAGCCCTCTCTCTCTCTCTCTCTCTCTCTCCGAACCAGCGGATCCCTGGCTTGTAGGTTGAGGGTTTTATTTATTTATTTTTAATTTGGAGGATGGTGGTGGATTGATTAATTGTATTTATTTTTTGGGTGTATATTTGTTGGGGGGGGGAGTTTCTTTCCCCCCGCCCCCTATTTTTTGTGGCTTTTATAATTATAATAATAATAATATAATAATTTTATAATAATAAAATATAATATAATTTGTGGCTTTTCCACCAGTGAAGAGTTGACAATTTTGCAACTCGAGGGGGGGGGGGGCAGGAAATCAGTTTAAAAAGATTTATTTTTGTTTTGTAAACTTCCCGCCATTTTATATCAAGTGTGTGTGTGTTTGTCACCCCACACATGCCTCCTGCCAATATCCCTGCCTCATCCCAGTGAGACCGACACTTATAGTCGCTATTCCCAAGCACCAGCCTGGCTCTGAGACCTCTGCATGCCATGCCCGGCTCCAGCAGCCACTCTGGGGTGGAGAGGGCCCAAGGGGGGTGTGCGGCTGGATCTTCACTGCAAAGCCCCACAAGGAGTCACGGAAGAGGGGGACAATTAGGGCACCCCCTGAGAGCTGTGCCAGAGGCCAGGAAGTTCCTGAATGGGGAAGAGGCGAACTCTCTCTCTGCCATCCTGGTGCCAGCGCTGGGTAGGTCTGGCTGGAGACTTCAACGTGCTCCCAACCCGGTTACAGCCCAGGCAGCGTCAGCTCCTGCTTCCCTGCCCCCCCTGCATCGGTTCTAACGCTGGGCGAGCGATGCAAAAATGTTCGCCGCAGCGTCGCCAACTCTGGTGAGATTAGACATGTGTCTTCAAGCCCCAACCGCTGGAGTCCTGTGATTACATGTGAATCTCGCTTTTTTGTCGCTGTAGTTTTTAATGAAAACCAAGTTTCTAGCCTTTGTGGTGGCAGAAGAAAGCTTGAAAACATGATCAGAGTGCCTTTTAGGAAAGGCTCAGACACCAGAGGCAAAGAAAATGTGTTTTAGCTTAAATGTAATGAGAGTCTGTTAAAAATCACCCTACGTGAAGGGGTCGTCTGACTTAAGATTTTTGAATTCTTGGGGCTGGTAACACGGCGCTGCTAATATTGCATCCAAGCCCTGCATGAATTTGTTCAGACCATGTTCATCTAACATGCTTGCAGCGTGTGATGTGGCTAGTCTGCATGCAGGATAACAGTCCGCTACTGCTATTGGCTAAGGGGGTTGTTCTTTTAGCTCAAGAGGCCTATGCATTGTGTTGACGGTCAAGGTTCAAACCCTACAGATGACCCATCTTGGGTGTAAAGGCCATGTGTGAGCAATGGAGTTCTCCGGGCACCAGAGCACAGATTGGGCCAGTACCAAGCTGTGCTGCCCACCAGCCCCTCTCTGATGCTAGATTCCCAGAATCTCAGCTGCAAAGGACACCTTCAAAAATGTGACCTGAGTGTAACCACTGTGGAGCCAGCCTGCCGATGCAGCAGGGAGCCTGGGCCAGTAGCTGCAAGAGGGGCTGACAGTCCCATTCATCCCAGGGAGAGGTTAACTCTGCTGCCCTGTGATCATAATGTGACTGTCAAGTGGGATAACTATTTCATCCCCCGTGTAGGAGAGGGAGGGGCCCGGATCGGCACAATGTGTTAGGAGGGACAGTAGAATTTGGGTGCCCCAAGTGGCTGGTGACCATGTCTGGGAGAAACCACTGCACAGTTTCTCTCTGCTCAAGGAGCGGCGTGCGTGGTCCCATGCAATCCCTGAACTCTGGGAGCTGCGCGATCATCATCTCCAGGCTCTAATGTGAGCGGAGTCACATTTCACTCCCGTGGATAAGGCTTGTTTTGTGGGTGACTTGTAAGAATAGCGACGGTTCCCTCCCTCCGCCCCCCACCTGCCTGGCCCAAACGTTCGCGGGATGTCAACCAAATTACACCCACAAAGAAAAGAGACTAGATAAAAGCCCCCTCCCAAAAGCAGCGTGGTGTGCTGGAGAGACCAGAACACCGGTGCCACTTGTGGCCATGGGACACTCAGACCTTTGCGGCTGGTTTTGTTAGAGGGAGGCTGAAGAATACTGGATTTAGCTTTAAACCTGGGGAAGAAGTAATTAAATGAGCCAGATTCTGCTCCCTGTTACACCGGTGGGAGCTTCGGGGTAGTCTAGTGGCCAGCTCCAGTCCCAGCTCTGTGGCTAACCTTGAGCAAGTCACTTTCCGGCTCCGTGCCTCAGTTTCCCCCATTTCTAAAACAGGGTTAACGATCCGGGACCAAAGTGGGGCAGTGCTTTGAGATCTTTGGAGGAAAAGGTCTGATATCTGCTCTCAGTGGTCTTCACCAAGGGCTGAGTGACCCCCCAGAATACCGGACACACTGGGACTTCTGATAACGGTGTGACCCCACTCCCACTGGCCTCCAAGCTCACGCTGCACGGAGGGCGCTAGTTTGAAGAGCGGGCCGCCGTCCCCGCCACTCCCACCCACCCGGGTGCAGAGCGGCACGTGGTTTCCAGTCAGAAAATGAAAGGGGGAACGGCTCCCCGCTCACCGGACCGTTCCTTAAGTAGATCTGAAATGCCGACAACCCCGCCCAGGTGGGGCCAAGCGCCCCTGTTCGTTTTTAATCATCCATCTCTTTGTTTGTAATGGGCAAGCGTTAGGCATTGTGAGGCCGGCGTCGCCGCTCGGCGAGGGCCCGTGTGGCTTTCCCCGTGTGGCTTTTTTTGTCTCGGAGGCTTGATTCACGAACTTTCTCGCTGCTACGGCCCTCTCCCCGCTCCCCTGCTGCTCGAGCGTTCCTTTCGGGATCGCAGTCCATCAGGTCAGCTGGGAACTCTTCCGTGAAGCACGATCCGTAGCCTGTCTCGGCACAAGCGTCGGCTCTGATGAAGCCAGTTGTAGGGGAGAAAAACCCACAGCTCCTTCTACTTTTGACGGCCCTTCCTTTGGCTCCCAGACACGGGGCTGTGTGGTGCCGGGTATTCAGTGCGGCAGGGAGGGTGGAACTGTCTGGATTTTCAAATCGTAGAGAAAAGGAGAAAGAGAAACCATGATTGCCTGTTTGTGCTTTCTCCCCTGCCGCCCTTTGTGTGTGGAAGAACCATCGCCTAATCCAGCGCTGCCCCCTTGGACTCCATCCTCTGCTGGGATCGCTACAAACCCCTTCCCAGTGGTCAGGCAGCCGGTGTGCTGGGACAGCTGCTTTGCGTGTTGATCACCATTGTCTCCTGTGTTTGTGGTACTGTAGTGTGGTACTGTAGTGCCCAGCCCAGAACAAAAAGACAGCCCCGGCTGTCACGTTGTAGCCACTTGTTGGGTTTCCCGTGTGGGTAAATTCAGGCTGTGATCGAGTTTGTGGGTAACGCATGCACTGGCAAAGAGAGAACGGATCCAAGCTGCAAAGTGGCCTAGGCAGATGGGAGCAGTAGAGGCCTTCGGGCAGGGATGATAAATGTCAAGTCCTGTAGACTCAGGAGGGACCCAGCGGCGTGGTTGCTGGATGGAAGCCATGGGGTCCTTATAGGAGAGAAGGGAGGGGATCACATGAGGATCGGGTTCTTAGTGGCCACAGGATGAGATCCACCGCTCTGGCCCATTTTGCCACCTCCAGCTTGAAGAAACTGGGGGGCTCCCATATCGCTTATCTGTTGCCTCGAGGGAGCCCGGCTGCGGCAGCCACTGTTAACCTGCCTTCGGGGAGGCTGTAGAACCATCCGCAGCCTAGATGGGGGTCTGAAACAACCCCAAGGGGCCACCGCTGAGAACCAGGGATGTGATCCCCTCCCCATGCCCAGCCCCGGACCTGCGAGAGTTGGGATCAGCATCAGATGGATCTGCACAAGTCCTGGCTTCGGACTTTACATCTTCCTGTGCTGCCTTCTCCTCCTGCCTGAGCTGTGAGTCGCCTGGGGGACCGGTTGGAGAGGGCCACGAGCCTTCCCCTGCCCCACAGCATCCATCCCCGCCTCCCAGGGAGGGCTTGAATTCTCCTCCTACACTCCCAGGTTGGGGAGCGTACTATCCATCCATCCATCATCGGGACCGTCACCCTAGTATCTTTAATGCACTGCAATTATCCTTACACCCCAGGGCTGTAATCCCCAAGGGGTGGATGGGGAACTAAGGCACTGAGAGGTTAAGTGACTTACCCAAGGTCATAGCTAGAGTTTGTGGCAGGGAATTAAACCCAGCTCTTCCAAGTCCTAGATGTAGGGCCTTAACCACGGGGCCCACCGTCCTCTCGTTGTGTGCCCAGAGGCTGCTTTGATCTAGCAGGACCCTGGGCTGGTGCGGGGCTGCATTGGAAATTGTATCCGAACCATACAACAGGAGAGGGACCGTCGATTGTTGTGTGTTTGCACAGTCAGCACCTCGTGCCCCAGGGGGGTCCCGACCTGGTTGTGGCCTTTAGGTGGTATCGCAATATACATGTAAAGTAGCAAATGCTGCGCCGTTTCCTTGTCTGGGCAGCGATTTAGGAACAGTGGCTCTGTAATGCAGGAGCGCTCGGTGGGAGCCGGTGGGGGGGAGGGGGGCGGGGTGGTGGTCATGTGCCCATTGCAGTTACGTTGCATGCGGGAGGTCTGTGTCTCCGTGCCCAGACTTAAGCGTGTTCCTATTCTTGTGCCTTTCCCCGCCACCAGCATTGATTCGTCACTGGCTCACAATGAGTGACGGGGCAATCCGAGTGGGTCTGGCCACCGATGCGTAGGCCAGAAAGTCCCACTGTGATCGTCCCATCTGACCTCTTGTTCTGAAGGGAGGGACTGGCCAGAAATTGTAACCTGCTAAACCTCACCTCGGGCCACGTTTTCAAGAGCGATCAGCAGATGAGCTGTGTGCTGAAAACCCAGCCAGCGCTGCGGCAGCTGCCGGGCACACGCGGAGCACTTCCGAAAAACTGGCCCGTCCTTAGGTGCCTCCGGGGCAGTGAGGGTTTTCTGAAAGTCTGTCCTTTCGCATTGACGACTATGGAGACTTGTGCTCAGGCAAGTTGCGTGAAATCGCCCAGCTGCCCGCCCAGTAAGACATCCCCACAGGCTGTCAGCCGAGCCATTGGCCACTCGGTCACCAACGTGAAAATCCCAAAGTACTTTGGATCATGGCACATAAACTGAGGGGGGGCAGCGTGGTCCAGTGGGTAGAGTCCTGCATAAGGGCTCAAGAGACCTGTATTCTAGTCCTAGCTGTGCTGCAGGCTGACTTTGGGCAAGTCAGGTCACCGCTCTGTGCCTCAGTTTCCCATCCATTTAACGGTCTGCTCTATTTAAATTCTAAGCTCTTTGCAGCAGGGACGGTCTCTCGCTCTGTGTCTGTGCAGTGCCTGGCACAGGGGGGCCCTGATCTTGGGTGGAGCTGCTATTATAATTACAGACTGGCACACCAGACAGATCCAAATTGTTTAGTTGTAACAACAGTACCTGTCCTTTCCCACCCACACATCTCAGAGTGCTTTTGCAAGCAAGACTGAAGCGTCACAAGGCTCCTCTTTGAGGTAGGGAAGCAAAAATGTTCCACGGGTAGATGGGGAAACTGAGGCAGAGAGCGGGGCTGGGAAGTGACGTGCCTGAGCGAGTCGGTGGCAGGGCTGGGAATAGAGTCCCGGGATTCCCAGCCTCTTGCTTTAACCCCTCTCCTAAGCCTCCTTCCCCAGGGCTTTCTCCAGCTGGGACTCAGTTCAGTCCTGTGACTGTCAAGGCTAGGGTGACCAGATGTCCCTATTTTATAAGGACAGTCCCGATATTTGGGGCTTTTTCTTATATAGGCTCCTATTACCCCCCACCCTCTGTCCTGATTTTTCACACTTGCTGTCTGGTCACCCTAGTCCAGGTGGGTGATGTGCGTGGGGCCTTGGGCATCTGGGAGGGGAAACACTGATCGCCCCCAGCAGTGAATATCCAGCCTCAAATTGGGCACCTTACATACCTTTCCTCCCCACTCTGCCTCCCTCCCTCCCTTCTCCCCTCCCATCCATCCTCTTTCTCTTTCTCTGCCGTCCCTGTCCCCTCCCATGCCCTCTCACTTGGCCTCTCCTTCCCCTCCGCTTCCCTTCTCCAGTCCTTCCTTTGCCCCTTCTCCTTCCTCCACTTGTTCCTTCTCTCTGCACTTCCACACCCTCCCCCCTCTAGCTGGGCAGGCCCACAGCCAGACGATTCATAGTGTGTGTGTGGGGATTACACCTTAAAGGCTCTGGTGGTATGCAGCGGGGTTCAGGGCGAGGTATAGAAACCCTGGCAGAAATGGGGGGGGGGGCACGTGCCCCCCCATGCATCACTTCTGCATACTGCCCCCCTCCCCCGGCTTTAGCATCCCTGCACCGAGGGTGACCAGACAGCAAGTGTGAAAAATAGGGACGGGGGTGGGGGGGTAATTGGGACCTGTATAAGAAAAAGCCCCAAATATCGGGACTGTCCCTATAAAATCGGGACATCTGGTCACCCTACCTGCACCTCTCTCTACCTCCACTGTCACATCGTCTTCTGGCTGTCCTTTCCCTCCCTGTCTTCCACCTTCTCTCCCCCCCCCCCCCCCCCCTCCCCCCCTCTCTCCCCCCATCTTTCTCTCTCTCTCCCCCCCCCCACTCTGGTCCCCAGGCTCCTGGCGGATCAGCAGATGACAAGAGCCCTGACCCTTGCTTTTTGTCAGAAGATGTAACACATGTTGTGTTTACCAGCTTGCCTTGGCGGTCAGCACCCATCACTTCCGCGCCTTTTAATCCTTCTGATGAAGAAGGAACCCTCCTGGCCATCCGCCCAGAGACTTGGCTTTCCAGAGTTACGCTAAGCCAGGCAGACAGGGACTGGAGACACCCCAGGAGCGCCGGGAAGGGGAAAGCTTGTTTTCAGAGAAAATCTGGTTCCCTCTGAAACAAATTGCGTCGTACAGGAATCAGACAGGAGGTCAGGGAGAGGCGGGTTTGGGGCGTGTGTGTGAAATGGACTCGTTGCCTTTCTTCCCGCCCCTCCACTGGCCTCCTGCTCCCTCTCCTGCGTGGCTGCTTCTCGGGGGGGTCTTAGTGCACGGAGGGTGCTGCACCGAGTGCCCACGTGGTGGCAAAGAGGGCTGGCGCCGGTGCAGTGGGGCGACGCGAGGGGATTTTAGTGCAGCTGTATAACCGGGCCAGGGCATAACCGTCCGGCCCCAGCCCGGTCTAGCTAAGGCCCTAGGATCAGCCGGTCTGTGCGTCTCGGCTCCTGAAGGCGGGCTCTGTAGTAGTACCCACCCCGGCTAGCTGGCCCTGAAGGCAGCATGCGTGGTGGGGCCGGACACAGGAATGAGGACTGGACAGGTTTTTCCCAGCTGTGTAATAGCTTCTGGAAGCCCAGAATGAAATCTGACTAGCCAGGGAGTGTGGGATAAAGGAAGGAAAGTCACTCCCCCACCCCGCCTCCTGCCAGGGAAGCTGGTTAACTCACCAGCCTGCCACCCCCCTCTCCTGAGTTGGAACTGAATGGCGAATTGGTCACACATGCTCTTCATGCCATAGCTCAGGGCTGGATCCCTTCCGAGCACGTCACCCCCTCACCCCCTATGCTTAAGAGAAGGGGGGCACAGCTGTATCCTATCTAATTTCCATTCCCCCCCCCCCCCCCACACCCACCCACCATATGCCCACCGCATTCTAACCCAACCGCAGTCTCTGGCTCGTGGAAACACAATGGCTGGGAAACCCTGCAGGGTGGGAAGCATCTTCTGCCGCAGCGGGTGCACCACTGGTTCTCTCTCTCACACGCTCCCCGGCCCGGTTCCTGCCACGTGCTGCCACAGACGGACAAAACCATTTCTTACACTAGTGCAGAAAGTGTGCTAGGGACTCGGTACAGTGTTAACTGTCCCATCTGGATTAGCAGCTCGGTCACCGTCGGCACCAGCCGAAGAACCAGTTGCTGACACCCAGCGTCGGAGTGCATCGATTTCTTAGCGGACACGGGATCTAAGTCAGAGACCATCTTCTATTAGGCAGACCCAGTTTGATGATCCCGTCTCTGGTTACTTAAGACAGGTTCCAATCGGTGTCCCTGTCTATTTATTACAGGGCTTTGCAGATACGGATTTATTGATTGCCCGTCCCCCAACCAACCTCTACGAATCTCCCTGGTGGCTTGTCACAGCTCACTTTCTTGTGCACACCATTTTTCACATCTCCGCTTTTGAATTCCATGCCCCGCTTTCCCCCGGTTTAAATTTTCATGTGGCAAAAAGTGGGGTGTGAACACACGGCTCCCGTTCACACCCGAAAGAACTCGAGGCTGGGCATCGCACCCTGACTGGGCGTGAAATATTGTACGTACAGCCAAACAAAACACATAGGCATGAAAAAGGGACAAACGTCAGCCCGTTAGGGGTGAAAAAGTGAGGGACCACCTGATCAGCGGGGAAGAGCTTTCTGATAGTAGACGGTTCTTTACCCTAGCAGCAAAAGGCTTAATGAGCTCAAATGGTTGGAAACTGAAGCTAGACAAATTCTGACTTGAAACAAGGCACAGTGAGGGAAATTAGCCATTGGAACAACTTGCCTACGGACGTGATGAATTCTTCATCGCTTGCGTCGAGCCTGGCTGTCGCTCTAGAAGATCTGCCTTAGCACCGGCAGAAGTTATGGGATTGAGGCAGGAGCCTCTGGTCAGATGATGCAGGAAGTCAGAGAAGATGGTCAGAATGGGCCCTTCAGATCTATGGATCATGGCTGAACAGTCACAGGAGAAACATCTGACACTGAAGAACAA
Organism: Terrapene triunguis; assembly: GCF_002925995.2. NCBI lineage: Eukaryota > Metazoa > Chordata > Testudines > Emydidae > Terrapene > Terrapene triunguis. The sequence continues at coordinate 5,032,611 of NW_020664544.1, forward strand.
GAAGCAGAAATAGGGGGCAGGAGAGGTCCTGCTTTTTGGGGGTGGTCATGCCAAAAGCATCCTGAAACCCTGAAAGAGACCTGGGCTGGGGATACAACCAGCCTGGCTTCCCGAAACTCTGGAAGCTGCTCTGGGAGGCACCAGCAAGAAACTCGTTCCTCTGAGGCAGATCCAAAAGCCCACCGAAGTCAAGGGAAAGACTTTGGTTAACGTCACCGAGGGCCTGATTCTCCTCTCGCTGGTGTAAGCCCCTGGAGGCTGATGGAATTATATCACTGTGAGTGACCCACAGGGGACCAACTGGCCCAGGCTTTAACATGTGGCTATGTGGGACCAATTTTAATGGCCACACAAACTGCAGGTTAAGAACATTAAGAGCGGCCAGGCTGGGTCAAACCAATGGTCCATCTAGCCCAGTATCCCGTCTTCTGACAGTGGCCAGAGCTTCAGGGTGAGTGTATGGAACAGGGCAGCTGGGTTCATCCATGCTTGTCATCCCCTCCTAGCGTCTGGCAATCAGAGGCTTAGGGTCTCCCTGAGCATGAGGTTGCGTTCAAAGTATGAGATCAGCTTAAAAATCCAGGAGATTTCAAAAATGGTGGTTATTTTTATTTGCCTTTTGGATTTTGAGCTTTTAGGAGGTCTCATTTCCAAGCTTTTCTCCCCAGCCATGAAGGCGAGGAACTTCTTTCATTTAAAGAAAAGAGGGAGGGGGATTCTCATACTCACATGACTCCAGGAGCTGGGACTTTAAGAAAACCGCAAGTGATGCGAGAATCATGATAACGGTCACAAGAGTTGCTTTTCCCAGTGTCAGGTGGCACTGCCTTGCAGCCACCGAGGAAGTAAGCCTCCTAGATTGATTTCCATGGAAGCTATGGGCCTAGATACCTTTGAAGATCTGGGCCTAAATGTCTTGTTTCCGCTTGTTAACAACTCCGACTGCACTGCAAAGAAGCTGCAGGGAGTGGCATTGACTATTCAGTGGGAGGCGCTCTTCCATCTGACCCACGTCTGAACCCAATGCCCCTGCCTGGTAACGGAGCTTTTCCATTGTGCTTTTGCAGATGCTGCTTTCCAGGTGAGATCTGGGGCCTGGCCATTTGGGGTCATTCGAGATGCCCATGGCACATTTTGCAAAGATTTCTTCCGCTCAGTGGCCCTGTCCGCATTCCAAATGGGAGAGCTGCAAGCTGCCTCCCGAAAATCTTCCCCGGCCGTTCCAAGCGGGGCTGGGATTCTTCTTCACTTCCTGTCCTAAACTGCAGTGGAATGTGGCTGGGCCCTGTCAAACAGCTGCAGCCCTCAGCGCTTTGATGCTTAAAGTGCCTGAGGAATGCCTAAGCTGGAGGGAGAGCTAAAGCCAGTTGGCAAAGCTCTTAGAGATCCTCTGGTATGAAAGGCGCTGGGTGATGACAAGATAATTTAACCTCCCCGTGGCCATCTAGGAACTCATCCTTGTCATTATGCTGGCAGCTGTGGGGACAGAATCAGATTCTCCAGCTCCTAGAAGCCAAGATTGTGGCTGCTTCGACTAAAGGAGAATCTCCACTAGCTGCTGGCAGTAGAAGGTCCGACGCAGTGAGGTGGTTCTGGTTTATCCAGTAGAGGGCAGCAGTGATGCACAGCCCTTAGCCAATCTCAGTAAGACGGGGCGCACTGCAGAACCGGAGAATGGGTCTCGACAAAGACCGGGGGTGTTCATGCTGGAATCGAGTGGCAGCTTGTGCCCAGCCGAATGCCCGCTGTGAGGGGGGGATTGATCTAGTTCTGTGGGGGAGCGAGGGGGGTGCAGATTGAGAAATCCAGGCCCAGGGGCGTTTGCGGGGAGAGGGAATCCATTGCAGAGGAATAATGAGTGACTGGAGTTGGTGGAGCCGAGCCAGGAAGGGGTTAACCCTCTGGAATGCTGCCCCCCAGGGCTGATCAGTGAGGCCGTTTTTGGATGGCACCAGCTGAAATATGTTAATAGCTTTTCTTCCTGTTCCTCTCCGTTTACACTGCAAGCTGTCGCCCGGCCGGGTAACCAGAGCCCACTTCCTTTCCGAAGATTAAGGAACCCTCTCTGCTCCTTCCCCTCTCTGGCTGGGACACTGACCCTAGGGCTGGCCGGGTGAGAGCCAGGGAGTGATCATCTCAGGGCAGGATCTTTCCAGGCCCTGTCCTGGCCCAGGGTCCCCTCTGCTGCTGCAGCCGTGAGATGGGCCCGGGAAACTCCAGTCTCGCCCGCTTGGATGAGAGGGCAGGACCTCTGTGGAATACACAGGGTTAATTTCAGGGGGTTTAGCCCCGAGTCCCAGATAGTCCAGTGATTGCAGGGAGCTGAAAGCGGGTGTGTGTGTGGGGGGGGGAAATAGTGCATTGAATATTGGAGAGATGAGCTGGGTCAGGTAACATCTTTTATTGGACCAACTTCTGTTGGGATGAGAGCCAAGCGTTCTCTTCTTCAGGGCTGGGAAAGGTACTCTGAGGGTCGCAGCTGGGACCGACCCAGCTCCAACTACACTGCCTCCAGCAACTGAATATCGGGGTCGCTTTGTTTCTCTGGATACAAGTATCCGCGTGTGCGCACACGAGGGTGTGTCTGGGCAAAACGTGTGTGTAATTTAGTCGTCAGGCAGAACAAATGACACACTAGCCAGTGACAACTGAAGAGCAGATCAACCGTCTGCAAATCCCACTGATCATAAAATGAGCACACAGACGTCTCAGCCTAGAGTCTCGTAGAGAGAAGCAGGGCATGTTTATTACTAATAACTATTTGTTTAACCTTTCTTTCACCACCTCCCCACTTGCTACACGCTGTAGGCTGCTGTCAGCATTAAGGAAAGACCGGGTGGGCAACAGGTCCAGACTGTACAGTATATTGCTTTGCAGTAGACACAGTATTTCCCTTCTTGGTTTGTTTTTCTCCCCGAGATGAGCCGGAATCGAAACCCTCCATCCGAACTTTGGAGAAGTTGCAATTTGGAGCTGGGTCTGAATTTCTAGCCTAGCTTTAGAACGAGCTAAACAGAACCCATCCATCCATTGATGTGAATGATCCCCCAAAATCTGGGGGTGTCTCTAAGCCCTGGCTTGGGTTTTGATCCAGTCCAAGTGAACTCGCCCTGCACTGGAGTTCCGTAGCGGAAGTACAATGAAAGAGGGTCTTCTGGTGCTCCTTCCAGTGCAGACGAAAGCCGGAGGCACTCGGGGATCACCCCATGAATTGTGGTCCTCGTGAGATGAGGATGGCCAATCTCAATTCCAAACCAGCCTGGTCTAGTTTATCATCTGCTGTGCTGGATGCTGTCACAGTTAGAGCCACTCAACATTTTCTCCTCACAGCATTTTTGGGGCGGGGGAGGGTGAAAAATGGCTTTTTGACTAAACAAGGAAATTTCCAGTGGAATTTTTGGCTTTTGTTGAATTTGTTCGGTGGGTGGCGGGGCGGAAAGGGAGTGGTCATGGGAAAAATAAACACATTTCCCCCCCCACTTTTTGGTCCCCCTCCCCTTTCTGCATTTCTCTGGGTTGCCCATGGAAATGGAAAGAGAGGCGTGGGCAAAAAATGAAAATTGAACCTTTTTCATTGCTTGCTTTTTCTATTATTTTTTTTAATCAAATACAGTTTTTTGAAATGGAATGAAAACATTTCATTTCCCCCCCCCCCCAGAGACAAGGTGGGTGAGGTCATATCTTGTTTTCGACCAACTTGTTGAGAGAGAGAGACAAGGTTCAAACTTGCTTCCTTTGAAGTTTTTTATGGACAATACTGATTTTTTTTTTTTAAATTCACTTTAGTCAGGGTCCCTTGGGCGGTGAGCCTGTTAGATTTCCCAAGCTATCATGCCATTAGGTCTCCTAAGCTGTTATCCCATTAGATCTCCCAGAGTAGGAAGGATCAGACTTCGGAGTGGAGAGCTCTAGGGAAATTCCATAGGGAATTGGTCACTTGATAGGTGGCATTTTAACCATGGCACTGGAGGTGCCATCTTTTGGATGTGAATATCCGAGGTTCTTAGCCGAACACGCCAGTTAAAGATCCTTGGTGCTTATTAATGCTGCTCATCTGGCCAGATTTCCAACTTGGTGCCTGCCCCCTTGTGCTGGCGTTAACCTTGCTTCAAAAAAAGACGTGAGAACCAGTTTATTATTAATCCAGCCGATTACCAAAGCAGGAGATGAATCTAATGGGACAAGGAGCTGGCCGGGGCCTGCTACATCTCCCCCCCAATGAGAGGGGAGGGTTGGCAGGTAGAGGCTGCCTGGACCGAGGCCAAAGGTCTGATCAGACAGAGGGTTAAAGCTCCGAGCTGCTGGGGCCAGCTCTGACCAGAGACCCTGAAAGCGAATGAGCCTCGTATCCACGGCCCTTCGTGATCGAATGTGAAGGCTCCTGTCTGAAGGGATGAGAGAGGCCAGGGCCCAGGGCTCGGTGCTCCCGGGGGGGCCAGGCAGGAGGTGGCATTCACACACCCCCAGAGTGAGTCAACATGTCAGCCCCAGAACTGAATAATTTGCCATTTCCTAACGTTATAATTAACTGGCAACTCTTCCCGAGCAGGGTGGAGGGGGAAGTTCTCCGGCAGAACAGCTGCCTGCTTTCAGGATATATCGCGCTGAATCGACAATGCCTCTTCACAAGCAGAGCTGTGAGTCCGCGGGGGACCAGGGCAAAGGAAAATGACTCGAACACATGATACCGGCAGAGCAGAGGCGGGAAGGGTGCGGGGGGGTTTACAGCTAATGTCTGATGGTCTCCTCTTCATGCCACCACCATCAACCACACACACTCACACTCTCCCTTGGCTTTGCTTCTTAACTACTACTAAGAGGGCTGCTTGCCAGCTCTCTGCATCCCTGGGATCCATGCTCGTCAGGAATAGGGCCTGCACTTTCCCCACAGTGAATGAATTCCATGGCTGGTGCTGAGGGGCTGTAGACCACCCCTTTCCCTATACCGCACATGGGGCCCTTTGCACATCCAGATCGGCCGTGCAGAGAGATCACCCTTTGCTCCCCCTGGTCAGCCTTACACCCGCCACGCTCAGCAGCCGAGGGAGATTCAGACTGGAATGTCTCTGCATTGAGACCAATAGCACCGGGGCCAGCTGTGACCGTCATTTTATGTGATCGTGGATTGTTCGTATTGCAGTAGCACGGAAAGGCCCCCGTTGAGATCAGGGCCCCATTGTGGTAGGCGTTGTATGCCCACCCATCAAGAGGCAGTCCCCTGTCGCAAAGAGCTTACAAGAGAAGTAGGCAAGACTGACAAAGGATGGAAGTGGAAACTGAGGCATGGGGGGGGGGAAAGTGACTCACCCAAGGTCCCACAGCAGATCAGTGGAGGAGAAGGATGGCCCAGTGGTTAGGGCACTATTTAAGTCTTGGGAGACATTCCTTCAATTCCCTCCTCTGCCACAGACTTCCTGTGTAACCGTGGGCAAGTCACTTAGCCTCTCTATGCCTCAGTTTCCCTCATCTGTAAAATGGGGGTAATGGTGCGGACTCAACAGCTGTATTAACATCTTTGGGTAGAAACTGCTATGTACTTGCCCAAGCCCAGTGTGTTCTAGCCTGGTAAGCTGCCTTCCCGAGAGTTAGCCAGCTTGTTCTTCTGGGCAGGGACTGTCACTAATGAAGGTCAGCGTGGTACCTAGCACAGTGGAGATCCCTGGATGGGGCCTGTGGGTGCAATGATCATTCCCTCCAGTAGATGAGATACTCAGGGTGACGAATCAAAGGCAAGGATGTGCTGGTCGGAAGGAAACAGCAGCTTGCAACGCGAGGGGCGAGCTCCTCGGCTGGGGTCAGTCGGCACTGTCCCATTGACCTCGGTGGAACCACGCTGCTTTATACCAGCTAGGGACCTGGCCTAGTGACTGCTTGATCTGTGCCCCTCTGCACCCCGAGAGTAGGCCAGGGACAACCAAAGGCCAGTCCGTGAGTTGTCCCTGGCCTCACCGTCAGAATAGCCTTGCAGGATAACTTCCTGTCCGTTCTAGGAGCTCTACGGTGACCCTGTCGGGCCAGATGGGTGTGTCCACACTGCAGTTAACACCCGCGGCTGGCCCGGGCCCAGCTGACTCAGCTCATGGGGCACAGGCTACTGGGCTGTTTAATTGCGGTGTAGATGGTCGGGCTTGAGCTGGGAGCCCAGGTTCTAGGACGCTGCAAGGTGGGAGGGTTGCAGAGCTCGAAGCCTTGATGTCTCCATCGCACTTAAACAGACCCTAACCCCGGAGCCTGGGCCAGCTGGCTTCTAACTGCAGTGTAGACACACCCCGAGTGCGCTGCCAGTCGTTCCCCTTGCTGAGAAAGGAACGGTGGTGGGATTTCATTGTCATTGACTACTTTGTGCGTCTGTGTCTCCCAACCGATCAGCCCCCGTCACCTGAATTGCCACAGGTGTGTGTCATTTGGGCTTCAGATCAGCTCTGTGAAGGCAGAGGAGTTGGCAGCCTGCATTTAACAGTCTGTGCCATCCATTTTTAGGGCCTTTCCTACATCTCTAAAATCGATTGCACGCGCATGATGTCATTTGTTGCTTCATACTTTACACAGCCCCTCGAGACAATAGGCGAGGGTTTCTTCAGTGCAGGATCCTTTCTCGCTTCCTGCCCTAAACTGTTGTGTCTGGTCGCTGTGCGCTGTTAAACAGCTGCTGCATTCCCTCCCAGAGCTGGCTGCATTTCAGTGACATGAGGAAAGTGATTCAGGTCTGTAAAGCTAACCGGTCCACACCCTCAGCTGGTGTAAACTGGCGTAGCGGCCGCTGACTTTCATGGCGCTGATTCACACCAGCTGCGGCTCTGGCCCTATCATTGTGAATGTGTTTATGCACAAACACTGACAAGCCATGCCCAGTGGTGATAGGGTGCCGTGTTTGGGTGTCTCTGGGCACGCCTGGTGCCCGTTTGTGTGTGTAATGACTGGGCAGTTATTTCTAGCTGGCTCTGTTGGTTCTTTCCCCGGTACTTTGCCAGGGCAGGTGGCAGGGCCCCAGCTCTGCCAGGCTGCGGTTTGCTGTCATGCCTCCCTGACCACCTACGTAAGAGCTGGCTTCATAGCAAAAGTGAGATGCAAATTCTTCCGACGGGGTATTTTTATTCCTGAGACTGAATTTAGACCCTTTTTTTTTCTTTTCTTTTGTTCTTCTTTTAATAATGAAAAAAGGAACAAAGTGATTTATTAAGAAACAGCCCCACTGGTTTATCCTCTACTTGTCTCACAGTCCTGTATATTCCTGCCTGAGACCCGAACCGCTGCCAAACTTCGGGCTGCCGTTCACATCAGGATTCTTTTTGGAAATGAACTTGAATGGGGTTATTGTTAATAACAACAGGATCTGCACAGCTCCTCTACGGGTGGAAACCAGCAGTTGTTGGAGTTATGCTGATTTCCATCAGTTGCGCATCTGGCCCCAGCTGCCTGACCATCTAGGCACATGTTTGCTCAGTTCTTGAGCTGGTCGGAAAAACGTTGATGGGGGAGTTTTCCATCGGAGAACGCCATTTTGCTGAAATCGAAAGGCGGTGTAGGAATGTGTCAATTTCGATGACATTTTTTCAACAGGGAAGAGAATCAGTCTGACTTTCTCATTTCAATTATGTCCGGATGTTTAATTTTGACTTTCTCATTTTGATTTGTGCCATTTTGACTTTTATACTATATTAAAATATTATTTTAATATTAAATGAGATGTCATATGATATGTTTCATAGGCTACTTTTCATATTTTACAGTAGAATGTTTCAACAGTATTGAAACAATGTTTTTACCTTAATGAACTTAAATATTCCAATAGTCCTGAATCAGAAATTCTGGAACTTTCATGCCGCAGGAAATTCCTAACTTTTGATTTTTTGTTTCCCAATGTGAAATGATTTTTTTTTTTTTTCAAATTGTTGGAATTTCTCACCGAACAGAAATTCCAGTTTCCAGCCAGCTCTGCTCATTTTGCAATGCAAAGAAACTTCGCTCTAGCGGCACTTGACTGGATATACTCTGCTCCTGACAGGTATACAGGCCTTGATTCTGGTCTCGCTCACGCTGGTGTAAATTAGGAGCATCTCCACTGAACCAATGGGCCAGGACCCTATGGTGCTAGGCGCTGTACAAACACAGAACAAAAATATGGTCTCTGCCCCAAAGAGCTTACGATCTAAGTATAGGCCAAGAGACAACAGGTGGAGACAGACAGGTGGGAGAGCACAAGGAATCATTGAGACAATATTGATATATGCCTCAGTTTTCCCCATCTGTAAAATGGGGATAATGATACAACCCTCCTTTGTCAAGCACTTTGAGATCTGCTGATGAAAAGCACTACATAAGAGCTGGCGATTATTATGCTGATGCTATACAGTGGTCTCATTACACCAGCTGCCTAACCATTGTCAAGTTTTTTGTAGGCAGCACGGCAAAGGAGAGGTTAATAAATGGTTGACAGATGTTCTAAGCATGGGCGTGGGTTGTATGTGTTAGAGCGGGTTATCAGCATAGAAGGGTTAAAGACGGTTATGCGGCATGGTAAGAAGCAATCGTTGGATTCTCTTAACGAGTGATCAGCCAATTATTGACACATCGATGAATCATGTATTAAGCCTTTATAGATTGTTTGTAAATGAGACCTCAATATAAAGCATGTGTGGCCTGAAACTAAAATGTTGCTGTGCATTCATCTTTGTCACTGGCACCTCTCCTAATAGAGTGTTCATTCGGCACGCTTGCACTAACATCCAGGGAGCGCCGCTGATTTATACAAACAGAGGATCTGGCATGATATCTATAGGGGACCAAAGCCCAAGATCACTGCTCTTGCTAGGAGTTTTGCTTGAATAAAATCTTCAGAATCCGGCATGAATCTCATCTGGCAGGATTGAGCTCCGCGTAGGGTGACCTTACATCCCGGTTTGGCCAGGACAGTCCCCTTTTTCTAAGCCCCGTCCTGGCCGATGCGACTCTTTTGGCAAAACTGGGCATTTCCCCCCGTTTGCTCTTGCCAATTGGTCATCTGTTGGCAAAAGCAAACGGGACAAATGCCCGGTTTTGCCAAAAAAGTGGGGTGCGACCCCTAGCGGGGCGTGGAGAAACGTGCGGGGGGAAGGGTGCGAGCAGCAAAGCCAGCCCTGCATGGGAGGGAGGGCTCAGCAGAGGGGCTCAGGCCGAGCCAGCCCCACACGGGGTGGGCGGCAGGGATTCTTGGCCTGGCCCTGCGTGTGGGGAGTAGAGGGAGGCTTCAGGCCATCCCTGTGCGGGCGAGTGGCAGGGGGGACTCGAGCCTGTCCCACGCTTGGGGGGAGGTAGAAGGGGGCCGCGGGCCAGCCCCATGTGGTGTCCTGTTTTCCCTTTGGGAAAATATGGTCATCCTGGCCCATGGTATGTGCACAGGTTCCTCTAGGCCAGATTCTCAGCTGGCATCAGGCGGCGTAGCTCCGTCAGAGTAGTTAGGCCACAGCGGAGCTCCAGCTGATCCAGAATGAATGAATACAGTTTCTCAACCAGCCGTTGGATGTATATGGGCGACTACTAGCTCTTGGCAGGGGGTTGGGATGAAATTCATCCCTAGGCAAAAGGCTTATGCACCATTTAAGTCTCATTTCAGCCTTCAAAATAGGGCAGGGGTGAGTCTGACCCCCCCTCTCCGCTAGCTGGAGGCCCCATACTACGGTACACCTTCACCCGCCAAAGATCTGTACGACTAGCAACTTGCTTCTGCGATTGACAAAGGCGGGTAAGAATCGTTAGCCCCAGTTTTCCAGTGGGGAGACTGCGGCACGGCTGACTTGAAGTGACTTCTCCGGGGACAGTGTCAGGTTCCCGGCTGGCTGATTCCCAGCCCCGGGATCACAGATGCCCCAGCACAGTTTTACGGGTCTAGCTAGTTGTAAAAAAATCCACCCACCTCCAGCTGAAAGACAGCCAAGGCTGAGTTGAAAGGGGAGCTCTGGTTAACGGGACACAGCAGTGCAGTGGAAGGCAGGAAGGATACTGCATCCACAGGCCCAATGTAAATAGTACAGGTGGAATGTGGATAAGAACCCGCTTCAGAAAACTCCCGTAGGTCATCACTGATCAGGAGCTCGGGGTATAGTGGCTTGAAAGATGCCCGTCCCCAGCCGCTGAGCACTGACTCAGAACAGATGGAGCTGCTGAGCGGCACCACTTGTGTAACACCCTCGAACAGCCCCACCCCGGCTGGGGTCTCCCTCCGCGCTGAACAAGGCAACACAACCGCAGGCTTCGGCAGCTCTCCTGGCAGGGCGGGCGAAGCTCTTCAACAAGCTACTTCGCCAATGCGCTTCCTGAGACGGGAGCGTGACAGGGCAAGAGAGAGAGAGACAGAAAATGCAAAAGCCCCACGACCACAATCATATCCTGCCCGGATCCCTTGGCGTGAGCCGTTTCCTCCTGCCCGCCGCATCTCAGAGGGTGCCCATGTGCCACAGAGCACAGGAACCCGGACGCGCTTAGGACAGGGCAGTTGAGATACAACATGCCTTTGCTGCTCTCTTCCGGTTCCCCAGCGTTGCCACTGCTTTGCTGGGTGACCTTGGGCAAGTCCTGGCCCCTCTGCGTGCCTCAGTTTCCCCATCTCTACAATAGTGACAATGATACTGACCTCTTTGGTAAAACACTGAGCTCCGCACTTCCAGAAAGGGGCTCATTTTTGGTCTGAAGACATCCTGAGAGGGAGAATTCCTTCGCCGCCATAGAAGATCCTCTTTCGGAGCTCTGAAAAGGGGCAGTTCAGTTCTCTTCTCCTCGGGACGTTGATTCCCTACGTCTGCCAGCTCAGAACAGCGCTGTGTATCCCTCCGACACCGCGCTGAGCCCTCGAATTGCTGCGTGCAGCCGGACGCTCAGCTGTCTGGTTTTAACAACTCTCGGCAATGATCTGAAATTTCCTCTGGGGGGGTTTTATGGGCATCATGAGATCGTAAAAGTCATGCAATAAATCTAAAGCGGAACATCATCTTCACTCCAGCCAGTTTTACCCTTAATGATCTTGGCCGGTTTTTCTTGGTTGGGACATGCTGGATTTATTGATTTATTTACGTGGCTGGTGTGGGGGTGAAATGGGAGGGACGGATTCCCCTGCCCATTGAATTCATCTCTAATTCTGCCCTTTCCTGTGGGACCAAATCCCATCGCATTGCAGGCAGGGCTGTAATGTTCATTCTTCAGATCCAGGAGAAGACTGAATGCCTAAGATGTCCATGTAGCTATAGACCTGGTATGGAACGGGGACATCCATTCCATGACTCTATCCTTAGCACGCAGCTTGCCTGTCTAGCTACGTTTATTACTATTTTTTAACAATAACGTTTGTTTCTGGCCCTTTTCCTTGCAAAAGGCCAACAGAAACCAACGTCCAGGTGTGATTTACTCTTCCCTGCTGGGAATCTGGTCAGAGATGTTAGAGAGGGAAAAGATCCACTGACTCAGACCTATCCCCTGATAGGGGGCAGGAGATATGTGGAGCAATACAGGATTGTTCCCTGTGCTGACTATTTACCGGGGTCTTGTCCAGTCAAGCTTTAGGCAGCCCAAGCGGTGGGGCTTTCACGCCTTCCGTTTCATTTCTGTTTGTATCAATGAGGTTTGCAGAAAGAAGAAAACTGATACAGAGAAGGAGCGATCGCAGAGTTGCAAGCGTAGATACAGGGTTATCCATATAGCTACAGACTTATACACACATCTGCAGGCTTCTACCTTTAGATACAGACTTATCTGGCCTTTGACAGACATGCACAGGCTTATACTTATAGATACAGACAGATCCGGGCATTTGCAGACACCTACAAGCCTATCAGGACCATAACCTTTTGACGTCTCTCTTTAGGGGCACTGTATCTCGGGAACCACTTATTCAAACAGCCCCAGTTTTGGATTGCTCCCCCTTCCCTGGACTCTGATGCCGCCCAGCGCTGTCCAAGACCACCTGAGTCAGAATGTGGATGCGAGAGGACTTCGAAAAGGCGGCTGTTCAAACCGTGAGCCCCTCTCAACTTTATCTGGAACGAGCCGAGCGAATGCTCTGCTGTAACAAAGCTCTGCGCGCATGGACCGTGTGTTTGTGCTGGCTGGGTGTCTTTGAGCGTGGCGCGAAGAAGTGCCGGAGGAACTGGGATCTGAGCGGATCTTCTGTTCTTTTAAAAGGTGGGTCTGAATTAAACCCTGAACCACGGAGAGGAATGGATGGTGTCGTGGTTAAGGAACCATCCTTGGGCTCTGGGGTCATTTCCTGGCTGTGCCACAGGTTTAGGGTGATCAGACAGCAAGTGTGAAAAATCGGGACAGGGGGTGGGGGGTAATAGGATCCTATATAAGAAAAAGACCCAAAAATCTGGACTGTCCCTATAAAATCGGGACATCTGGTCACCCTACACAGGTTCCCGGTGAGACCCTTAACCTCTCTGGGCCTCATCTATAAAATGGGGATACTTGACTTCCTTTATCTGACTCATCTATTGAGTTGGTAATCTCTTCGGGACAAGGGCTGCCCTGGGATTCCTGCACCAATAGCGCCCCTAGCTACTTTAAGACAAGTGCTAAGAACCGTTCCCAGTTTGGAGCTGGATCATCTCTGATGGTGGAAGCCCCACTGAGGAGCAGAGGGGCCCTTAGAGCGTCAGGATCCTCCCGGAATTGTCAGGATTTGTGGTACAGCGAGTGTCTAGAGGCCTCAGCTGAGGTGAGGACTGTCTTGCGCTAGATGCTGTACAAACATGTGGTGGGATGCCTTCAACCGCTATAACTTCTCATACAGGAGTAGCTAGCCTGGTATAAAGCACCTTTTATGCTGGTACAACTGCGTCCACACTAGTGAGGATTGTACCGCTTCAGTTATGGCCAAAGGGATAAAACGTGTGTGTACAGACAAGGCCCCAAAATAACTTGAACTCCAAAGAATGGAGGAAGGAAACAGAGGGGAAGTGATTTGCCCAAGGTCCTATAGCAGGTCATAGCTAGGAATAATGCCAAGGTCCCCTGGGCCCCAGTGCAGTGCCTTGTCCACTGGCCCGTGCTGCCTGGGTTGACAATGGGAGCAGCAGGGAAGCTGGTGAGCCTCATAATTGTCTGTCTTCCTCTGCTTCCTGGCCAGGAGGGCTGAGCTCACAGCAGGAGGGGGCGTGTGCCTGTGAATTTATCCTCGCTGGGGATGGTAAATCAGGAATGAATTAGCACGTGGTGACGTCAGAGGAACACATGCTGCTGGGCTTTTTTTCTCGTCTCCTTCTAATGAGTTGTTCGGGTGTTTTTTTCCCCCCTTTTCTCTTTTAACAAAAGTTTTCCCGACACAAGAATTGGCTAGAAAGTTTTTTGGTAAGAACTTCGATGAGAGATTGATTGATTTCTGGGCCTCCACGGCTTCTGATGTGCAGCGTTGCTGTGGGCTGGTAACAAGGCGTCCACCCCAGAGGTGGCCGAAGTGTATAGTTTGTCAAGCAGTTGTGGATCCTCGCGGACACTGTTTTCTCAGGGGGGAATGGGGAGGCTTGGGTTAAAGGGCATAGGGATGCAATGTCTTTGCCCCTCAGCATGTGTTCATGTGTGTCCTCCCTGTGTGTGTTGCCATGTGCAGGTGACACAGAGCAAAGGACATCTGGATCCAGGATATTGGATTTCCAGAGCCTTCCCAGTCTGGCTGCCGGCATTGTAAAATCCTTGAATAAAACAGCTGTTTAAATGCTCCTAATATCAATTCTTTCCTCTTCTAATTCCTGGGGGATTACAGCGCTGGGAGGAGCTGGCAGGGAGCCGGAAGAGGAGCCAGGGTGATTTTGCATATAGATTTAAACAGGGGGAAGGGAGGCTTTTCTAAACAATTAAACTTCTGAAAAGACTGAAATGGCTGCTAAGCTGCATCTGATGGGACAATACACAACCCTCTATAGAGACGGCAGCCAGGCCCATCAGTCTGGGCTACTCAGTCCCATCCACCCAGACACATTCCCCCCCAGCCCCCTGCAGCTCCCCCAGCCTTGCACATCCTTAACTCCCCATTTCCTCTGTCTCAAGCCAGGTGGACTCTTGGGAGCTCCCCTGGGCCTGGTCCACTCTGGGGGAAGGGGGCTGTGCAGATCCACTGCCTTGTTCCCAGAGTGGCCTCTCCCTGTTCAGCTGATGCAGGGAGATGGTTTGAGTATCACCTTCCCAGTAAATCCAGCGCAGTGGCAAGAGATTTGGGTGCCCGGCAGATCTGGGGACATGGCAGTGGGAGGGGATTTCGGGACACAGCAGTTTAGAGAGGGGTTATTTATTGGTATTTTAGTAGTTTCTAGCCCTAGAGGCACTTCTACGCTGCAATCGAAGGCAGGGTGGCAGCTGGCTTGGGTCAGCTGACTTGCATTGGCGGGACTAAAAATTGCAGTGTAGACGTATCCTAGGAGTCCTAGTCATGGACCCGGGAGCCCATCGTGCTTGGAGCTGTACAAACACAGAACAAAGAACAGGAGTACTTGTGGCACCTTAGAGAGTAACAAATTTATTGGAGCATAAGCTTTCGTGGGCTACAGCCCACTTCTTCGGATGCAGAACAAAGAGTCCCTGATGCCCGTTGATATTAAGAAATGTCGTCTCACGGTCACGTCCAGCTTCTGTTGAATAGCACTGGACTCCAATGAAGTCAAGGACACTTGCTTGTGGAGTAGGGGGCGGAGTATGGGATTCAGAATCTGGCCTGATGGAAACTCAGAGCCTCTGAAAATCAGGCCTCAGATAGCCAGAGATGCGAGCTGCCCCCTGCAGTTATTCCAGTGGATAAACAGGGTTGTTTTTGAGACCGCCAGTGCTGTGGACGCACATATTAGGAAGAAAGCCCAGGGGAGCAGCCTCCTCTCCCTTTGAGATTCAGGGTGGGAAGGAGAAGTCAGTGCCCGTCAAAGGGTTCCATAATCTCGAATCCTCTGGCCTGGAGGAGTGGAGGGAGAAAAGCACATTGCACCTTTTGCTCCTTAATCTTCCGCAGCATCGATGTCGTATGGGACGCCGAGCTGACGGGTATGACAGGAGGTCCCAGCGGAGACGGGGGGTGAAATCTGGTCACGTCAATATAGACAGCCTGATTAGAACTGGGGCTGCACCACCGAACACGCAAGGCCCTGCCATTGCAGCCAGAGAGCACCCGTGGAGCTCAGTAAATAGCAGGGTATTCTAATTGCTGGTGAGGGGCCATGACCACACACCACGGCAGGGGCAGAAGAGGCAGTGGGAGACTGTTTCTTGGAAAGATGGATACCCCAGAGTGAGGACGAGACCAGAGCCTCTTGCTGGTGAGTGTTGGATGAAGCAAACCAGGAATCAGTGGCACTAAACTGGGTTCTCTTCTTCCGCCTCCATCTTCTCTCACCCGGGTGTTTTCAAGGGTACATTGCAGATGCTCTTCCCAGCTTTCTTCAGTTAGCATTAGATGCAGGCTCTTATGAGCACTAAGTGCTGACGACAGCTGGGGGGGAAATTCACACACTTTTTTCTGGTGAAAAATGCAGATTCTGCCACACCGAAACCTTCCTCGAACATGCGTCAATTTCACCAAATTTTTCATTTAGAAAAAAATGTGGGTTTTTTTGTTTTTTGTTTTAGAAACCTTTAAAAAAGGGCCCTTTTCAAAATAAAACATTTTCCTTTGGGGGTTTGAAAGGCCTTTAAAAAAATGAAAGTACAGTTTGAAATGAAATCAGAAACCTTTAAAAATGCTCACAAAGCAATGAAAACGAAATCTGTTTTGGCTTTTCAATTCACTGGAAATTTGGAAATGTTTCACTCCAACCCAAAACTCTTTTGCCAGAAGCTGGGAATGAGATGGATCACTCGATGATTCCCTGTTCTGTTCATTCCCTCTGGGGCACCGGGCATTGGCCACTGTTGGAAGACAGGATACTGGGCTAGATGGACCTTTGGTCTGACCCAGTAGGGCCGTTCTTATGTTAGAATCATAGAATATCAGGGTTGGAAGGGACCTCAGGAGGTCATCTAGTCCAACCTCTACTCAAAGCAGGACCAATCCCCAACTAAATCATCCCAGCCAGGGCTTTGTCAAGTCAGGCCTTAAAAACCTCTAAGGAAGGAGATTCCACCACCTCCCTAGGTAACCCATTCCAGTGCTTCACCACCCTCCTAGTGAAAAGGTTTTTCCTAATATCCAACCTAAACCTCCCCCACTGCAACTTGAGACCATTACTCCTTGTTCGGTCCTTGTTCTTGTTCTTCCGTTGTTGAAATTTTCGGAATTGCCAGTGAACTGAAAAAGCCATTTGTTGCTCAGATCCGGTGCTGAGCACTTCTGAAAAATCTGGCACTGACTGTGAATGCTCCTTACCGAGCTCTGGAAAAGATGCTGCTGGGGTCCTGATCCAAAGCCCAACCAGAGAGACAGTCATTGACTTCAAGCCCTAACCCTACAAGATACTAAATTTCTTGTCAAAACTTTTCTGAGTGGCTGTCGCAATATTTCCACCTCTGATGAAGAGAACAGACTTCCAGCCTGGAGGGGGCTAGCAAGAAGGATAGCAATTGCTGGTTATGTTATAGCTGGGGAAAGGGGAAAAAACATCGGCGTGACGAATATCTGGTGTTCTGTATCTATTCAGTGTGATCTCCAAGGTGAGTTAAATTGAGAGCTCTAATGAGAAGAGCGAATGTAACAGGCTGTGATGTGGAAATAAATAGCTTGGTGAGAACCCTCCTGATCAGTGTATTTTTGGGGCTGTTATCCCAGTCAGATCAGTGATCCCTGGCCACCGTCCCCTGCATACTGTGTTCCCGCTGGGAATGGAAAATATTGACAGGCACTACTCTGGGATAGCTGCCAAGGAAGAAGAGCTCCGTGTAGCTTGAAAGCTTGTCTCTTTCACCAACAGAAGTTGGTCCACCTTGTCTCGCTAATATCCTGGGACTCAATATGGCCACAACAACACTGGTCACTACAGGGAAAGATCCAGGGACTTCCTTTACAGGTGGTCCAGCTCTACCGCTGGGAAACATTATATTGAAGGACAGTCTCTTGATTGCAAGCGTATTTGGGGTGGGTATGGCCTGGCACAGGGAGGAATGGATAGGGTGGGCATGGCTGGCACTGGGATGAGTGTATGAGGTGGGCATGGATTGGCGTGAATGATCTGCAGGGCAGAGGGTGGATGTCCCTGAGGCAGGACTGGATTTTTCAGGTTTCTTGAGCATTCTAAAAATAAATAAATAATCACAGCCGAGAAGAAAACCTGACCGTATAAAAGTGTTAAAAGCAACATCCTCTCTGCATGGCCTGCAGCTGCACTTAATGGATCCCAATACGCGTGGCACAGAGCTTGGACGGGCACTCCAGGAACTTCTGCCTGGGAGACAAACAAAAACTAAACATCATGTTGACCTCAGACATTTCTCCCAGGATTCTTCCCCCAGCCTCACCCCTCCTTTCATTTCAGAGCAAACTTCCTACCAGGTCACATTCACTTTAGCCTGAAATGAGTTTGACTTTCTGTTCAGAAGGGGAGGGCTGCTCTGGCCATCAGCTCTGTCTTTGAAGCACTGTGCCTCTGATTCCCACTGTCATTGACATTTTACACACGTGTCCTTCAATGGAGTCGCTCCTGATTACACCGGTGTAAAAGGAGACCCGAATCAGGCCCGCGGATTTGTGGGGAGCTGATTTTCCTGCCCCTTGTGTTAAATCTCAGAGTGATTTTTTTTCAACAATAGCTGAAGTTTTTTTTCTTCTACCTTCCAAATGAACATTTTAAAAAGGTGCTGTCAAGGAATTTTAGGCTCAACATTTCAATCTTCTTGCAGTTACAAAACCTGATATAAATAGAAAATGCTTCTGATTCTGATTTTTTATTTTTTGATTCTGACTTCTGAGTTTTAGTTTTAAAATTTCAGTAAGAACAGGGTGCCTATTTGTTGTTGTTTCGGTTTACACATTTTCCCGCAGTGTCATTGTTATGTTGATGTTAATGTTTATACCTTTTTGTTAGTGGTGGTAGGTGTAGTGAGTAATAACAATAATGAATTAATAATTAGTGTCGAGCACTGACGGTAGTACATGCATAATGCTTTACAACTGGAAGGTGAAAGTGACAAGAAAAAAATGAAAGTGACTAGACTAGGTTCAATATCCAAATTGAGGGAAATGTAAAAGGCAAATGGTGGAAAGAAAATTTTATTTGGACTATTATTTCAGTTGCAATATTTGAAGGTACCATAGGGCTAAAATTTGCTTTTTGATTGTATGAGGTTTATGTTCAAAGTGTCTTTTTAATAGCCTTGTTCTTTCTTTCTTTCTTTCTTTCTTTCTTTCTTTCCCCATACACCCCCATATCTATCTATCCCCATACGCCCCCATATCTATCTATCTATCTATCTATCTATCTATCTATCTCCATACACACCCAATATTGGGCTGTTTCATTTGCAAAGGGTGATGCTAAATGCAGGTTCAGTTGAATAAATTGGGACTTTATTAAACTCTGAACACTGCTCCATCCACATGGCTGACTTGTCTCCTTGCCCCCCCCCCATTTCCTCTTTTCCCTGGACACCCCTCAATGATTGTTCCTCCAGGGAACCTGGATCCTCTGACTCCAGTTCCACTGACCATGATACTGGGCTAGTATATGGCCGTACAACATCCTGGCACCTCTTTGAAGATGCTATCTTCTTCTTCAGAATCTCATCTTTCACTTTAAAAAAAAAAAAGTCTTTAGCTGTCACAGTTGCAAAGGAAACCTCAGATGTGACCCACGTGTAACCGCTGCAGAGACATCCAAGCAAGCCTGCAGAGAGCCAGGGCCAGTAGCTTGGAGGGAGGCTAACACCCCCATTCATCTCAAGGAGGAGTTAACTGGGGTGATCATTTAAATGTTAGCAGTGTTAACTATTTCCTGGAAAAGGAGAGGGAGGGTCACAGAACAGCCCAATCTGCTGGGTGGGATTTTGAGGTCTCAAGCGGTGACATTTGGGGATACCCCCCCCACTCAGGAAGGAACCAAACTCAATGAGCCTAGAGTGCTGCACCATCATATTTCAAACCTCTACTGTGAGCAGTGTCTCATTTTGATGACTCGTGGGTGCAACTTACTTTTGGGGAGGAGCTTGGAACAGTACAGACACCTTTCCCCTCCCCCAGTTCAGCCCCACAGACTCGGGGTGGTGATTATCCTAGGGGAACAATTGGGTCCTGATCCCGCAATCAGATCCAACTTTGGCAGTTGCTTAACTTTGCGCACCGGGGCAGTGCCACTGACATCAACCTGCCTGCATAAAGTTAAGCCTGTGTGTAACGTTTGCAGGGTTGGAGCCATAGGCCGGGATTTCCAAAATGAGGTGCCTAATTCCAATGAGATTTGGGGGCCTACCTCTGTTCGACTGTCTACACTACAGACATCTGCCAGCGTAGCTATATTAGGCAGGGGGAAGATGTCCCACTGGCCGAGCTTGCAAAGGGTTTCCCCTCAACAGGATGGCATTTCTCTGTCCGGCTGTAACTTTTGAACGCTGCAGCCAATCATTTGTAAAATTTCAGAGGATGTTCTAAGCATTGATGGGCAGGACCTTTTTTTTTTTGGGGGGGGGGGGGGGTCAGAAAACCAAAAGAGGGGAAATGGGGGCGGGGCCAAATTGATGCTTATAAATGTCTGGGAGGTGCCCAATCTCACTCTGAAGCAAGTGAAATAACAATGGCTAAACAGCATACCCCTGATGACAGAATCAAACCCAAACCTGGTGCAGCTGCAGTGGACTGACCCTTTACTAGGTGACAGCCTGACCCTGCAAACATGAGCCAAATTCCGCTGGCTTCAAGGGGACCAGAGGCGGCTCAAGACAATCTGCTTGCCCTCGGCAAAACTCCACCTCCCCACAGGCCTAAGGCAGCAGATTGGCCCCGGATGTTCTCTCCTAATGATGGATTTTAATGATTGGCCTTGTGGCCTGGCCCAAGCTGCCCTGCTATGATGGGGGGCAGCTGGGCTAAATCTGCCACCCTAGGCAGCTGCCTAGTTGGACCACAAGGCAAGGTGGGTGAGATCTCGCTGACGTCCTGGGACCATCCCAGCTACAACAACGCTGCCTAGGGAAGTGGGGGAATCTCCTTCCTTAGAGGTTTGTAAGACCTGGCTTGACAAAGCCTTGGCTGGGATGATTTAGTTGGGGATTAGGTCCTGCTTTGAGCAGGGGGTTGGACCAGATGACCTCCTGAGGTCCCTTCCAACCCTGATGTTCTATGAGTCTGTGAAGCATCCGTGCTGGCAGGATCGGGGCCCTAAGTTCTCTTTTCCCCTCTGGCTGGACAGTCCCCCCCCCCATCCCTGTTCACAATGGGCGGGGCCTGCCGCTTTCAAGAAGGAAGGGAACCAATCTCTTGCACCACCCCGCAAGGGGGCGTGGCCAACAGGGAGGAGGCGGGGCTTCGCAGCCCCAAGTGCTGCTGCTTTGAATAAGAGGGAGGCTAGCGCGGCTCTTGAAGGCAGAGGATGGAGCAGGTGGAGTGACAGAGCGGGGCAGACGAGGCAGCTCCCAGGAGTGGGGGGAAATCCCCCCCCCCTTTCGCGAGACCCTTGGAAAGAGGGGGGGGGTCAGGGGGAAACTCCCCCCCCCCCCCGCCCCCTGGAACCGAGCGGCTCTTTCTGGGATCTTTAGTTAGGAGGATTTTGCACACACCGAGCTTGGGACGTGGGGACGGGGGGGGGGGTTTCTGCTGCCTTTGCTCCTGGCGTGTCCGGACCGGCGATGAAGCCCCGGCCCAGCGTGTGAACCGGACTCCGCCGCCGCTGAAGCGGGGCTGGGAGCTGTGGGGCGAGCGCTGCAGAGATTTTGGTGCGCGGCGGCGGGGGGGTCTCTCGCTCTTTTTTTTTTTCCTTTGCACAACCCTGATGAGTTGCTGAGGGAGGGGAGGGGGCTGATCTCCCCCCCACACACCTCCTCCCCTGCAAACTCGCCCACCCCGCCTCGCTTGGCAAGTCGATGGGAGCCCTGGACCCAGCCTCCGGAGCCAGCAGCCCCGCGCTCACCATGCTGAATGGGGCCCAGAGCCAAAGTTTTGCCAAGGAGCCGCTGGATCTGCAGGGGGCCAAGGAGCCGGCCGAGCTGAAGATGGGCGTCCCGGAGCGGTTCTACTTCCCCGACGCCCCGGCTCCGGAGGGCTGCCCGCTGAGCCTGCCCTACAGCGCCCCGATGGTCCCCGGGGGCTTCGGGGGCAGCGCTCCGGCCACCGGCCGCTTCCTCAGCCCGGCCCTGAGCAGCTGCTCCGCCTACAGACCCCAGCCGCCGCCCGCCGCCGCCCAGCCGGGCGGCCACGGCTTCGCGCTGCCTCCCGGCGAGCTCTACCCCGGCGGCGGGGAGCTCTACCCGAGCCCGGCGGCGGGGGACGGCTGCTACCCGGGCGCCGTGCAGCACGTGTTCCCCCGGGGCCCGCTCTACCCGGTGCCCGGCTACCAGCTCTCCGGCAAGATCCAAGTGATGCTCAACAACTACCCGCTCTGGGCCAAGTTCCACAAGCACCAGACCGAGATGATCATCACCAAGCAGGGCAGGTGAGGCCGGGACAGGGGGGCCTGGGCCCCTCCGGAGGGTGCGGGGCGGGGTTGGGGGGGGGCTGGGGACGGGCGCCCCCCTACAAGGGCGGGAGGGGGTCTGGTGAAGGTGGTGGGGAGATTGGGACTCCCCCAAATCTAGTGGGGGGGGATGGAGACCTCCCCCTAACGCGATCCCATTTCTAGCCCCCCCCCCGGCTTCGCCAGCCAAGTCCTAAAACTTCCCTGGAGAGAGCCAGCGCTCCTCGCTCGCCCCGCGGCTCCCCGCACCTACCTGCCCGAGTGGGACACCGCGGGGCGCTACGGGGGTGTAGGGCGCGGGTCCCGGGAGGGGGGGGGATCTGGCTCGCTGGGTGTCTGCAAGTCCTGGGAGTTGTTTTCGGCAATCTTGGCTCTTTGACACCTGCCGGGTCGGTACATCCTTCGGGGTGAGTGAAATGCCAAAGCGGCCCGGGGCTCAGGGTGTAACCTGCCCCGCGTGGGCCCCCGGGTCCGGATCTCAGCCCCTCCCGTGCAAAGCCGGGCTGTGTTTGCGCAGCGCCCGGCAGGGTGGCCTCCTGGGCTCTGACCGAGTCTCATAGCGACTAGGGGAAAACTAGTAATAAGTGAAGTGCCTGGGGGTTCCTCTGCCTTTTCACTGGTGTAACGGAGAGCAAAGTCTGGCCCTGACGAGGGAGCGTGTATGTCATGACTTTGGTCTTCCACACACACTGGCTTTCTCTCGCTCCTCTCTTGGCTTTCTGAGTGTGAGGGCTCCAAGCCAACTGCTGTCTGCCTGGCCATCTCTGAGCGGCTCTCCCGGCTCACCTCCTGTATTTCTGCTTGGGTGCCCAGCCGCTGGTGCCCACTGGACACTCTCGGGGGCTTGGTACGTCCCAGAGCCAAGTCCGCACAAGAATGACTGGGCAGGTTCTGAGCCACTGGGCACCTGCTCTGTCCCCTCCGGTCCCTGTGGCAGGCTCGCTCAGATGTGCCAGCGAGCTCAACAAGCCGAGAGAAACCATTTGACTCGATGCCAGGGTTCCTGACCAGGCAGGGTCCCCAGGCAGTACATGAGCAGGGTCACGGGAAGCCAGGGTTTTAGCCAACACTAAAACTGTGTCCTCCTTTCCCAGGCTTGTCCGCTCCAAATGCTGCGGCTCTTTAATAATCATGTTGATGACAACCTAGGGTCAAATGCTCTGGTGGCGTAACTCCACTGACTTCAATGGCATTGGGCCAGCAGGGAATTTGAACCCTGAAATGCCATGGAGTTGTATGATGAATGCCCATCTTTGGCCCAGTCAGCTCCAAGCCCTTGACAAACATCAGCCCCCACCACGTCACAGGCTCCCCCATGCTGCAGATGGGGACGCTTTGCCCTGTGGTAGCCCCATCTGCCTGCCTCTGAAGCCCAGTGGCAAGAGGGCCTCTGATTTCAGATAATACGTAGCCCTGCCATGAGTGCAGGGGACGGGAGGAGATGACCTCTGGAGGTCCCTTCCAGTCCTACCATTCTGATTCAGTGGGTGTAGGGTCTGTAAGGTGTCAGGCATGTTTCACCTAGGGCTGCCTGTGACTACAGCGCCATCACAGATCACAGTCTGCCTGTGTCACTTCTGCACGGAAGGGGTGCTACAAAATCAGGGCCTACTCCTGGGAGGCGTTGAGCACTCTCAGCTTGGGGTGGTTGTATTTGTTCTTTAAGCGGTAGGCTGCTTCCTAGCAGGCACAGTCCTATTTCAATGTCAGTTTAACAGGCGGACGCACACACGCTGGACCGGATTCCCCCTGCTGGTGTAAATCAGCGGAGCTCCATCGACTTCCCTATTGCCGTGCTGATTTGCACCAGCGGGGGATCTGGCCCCTTCTTTTTAACCTAACCTGCCTCCCTTGTAGGTGTGCTTTCTCGCCTCCTCTGCCAGGGTGAATGCATTTTATAAGATGCTTTTTAATCACTTATTAAAAGCTGGAGCTGCCACTGCCAATCCGTGCAAAACCGAGCTTCAGAAATGGCTAAAACGCCGCCCTGATCTGGTGGGTTTGGCTGCTGCTGTGATGGGGCATCTCCTTTTCACCCAGGAGGTCTCCGCACCTATCAGCTTTTTCTTTCTTTCTTTGGCCCAGACAGACGGTGTCACTTTGATGCCGAAACCAACCTGCTTAATGTGTTGAAAGTCTAAACGTGTTAAGGCCGGTTCATTTCCCAGGCAGGCTTCAGGCCTGGGATCCTGTGGCGCATGCCCTCTGCGAAGCACTCAGGGCGATTCAGTTACATACCATCACTATCAAGGGGACGGGGAAGGGAGAAAAAGAAAGATCCAAAAGCAACTGGAGCTAGAAAAAAGCCCTGTCTAGTATTCTGTCAATTCCCTTCTCTGCCTGCAAACCCCAGTGACTCGGTTCCTCTGGAAATTTAAATTCAGATTGGGGATGGAACACATTTGATAGGTTTTCAGTATCTGAGATTTTTTTTTTTCCACTGCTGGGGTCATATAGAAACCTACTAAAATATCACCAGAAGAAATAGCTTCCTCTTTCCCCTGAGCCCAGAACTAACCCCCTTCCAAATGAGTTTTAACTGCACATAGGATGCATTCGCATAGTTAATTCCGCCCCTCTGAGCCTTTCACTAAATCGAATATGATGCGTTAAATTCATCTGTTGCTGTGGGGTGTTAAACAAACGCCGCCCAGAGGTGGCTGCATTCCAGAGGGGCTTAAAATGATTCACGTGTAGAGACGGCCCAGTCCTGCTGCCCTGGCACTAGATTGGAGTCTCGCCATTGACTTCAGAGGGAGCAGGATCGGGGCCCCTCGTCTGCCAAGCTGGTTGGTTTTGATAGTGCTTTGAGATCCTTCTTCTGTAACGGTGCTGTGTGAATGCGTAGGCCGGGATTTTCGAAAGTGGCTAAAGATTTTTGTGGCCTCACTTGCGACCCCTGAAATGGGGCTTCATTCTCTCGGAGCCAGGGGTGGGTCCGTGCTGACTGAAAGTCAGGCCCCTTTCATCTGGATACTGCCAAATTGACACCCAGCCCAAACATCTTCCATAATCACGGGCCCGATCCTGCCACCATTGAAATCAATGACACAACTGACGTTGGTTTCAGGGGAGCAGGATCAGGCCCTAAAATATCCCCCTCCCCCAGACTTAGGATTTTATTGCTTTAGAGATTCGGTCTCTATTGGTTTCAGGAGTTACTCATTGGGTTTCTCTAAGTCTTCCCCACCCCACCCACCCCTGGGCTGATTGCAAGCTGAATAAGCAAATAATCAGGTTCTGATGGGGTTTTAGAGTGAAGGGAAGCCCATTACCTCCCCAGCGCTGCGAATTTTGGGGAGGAAGAGAGGGATCTGCTTGGTGCTCCATGGCGGTCGCTCAGCTAGGCTTGAATTTGTGGGGTTCCCTGTGGATCCAACCTGAGTGTCCCCCGGGCTGCTCTTTGAAATCCGCTGTCGCCTAAATACAACCCAGGCTGGGCATGGAGTGTGGCTGTCTTTTCAGGCTGACTCCTGCCAAGGCAAGTCACGCCCTTACGAGAAAGCGCTACAGTATTCTGCGCTAATGGTCTGACATTGACTAAGACCCCTGAGTTTGGGGTAACTCCAGCAGAGTGTGTGTGTGTGTGTGTGTGTGTGTGTGTGTGCGTGTGTGCATGTGTATAATTACACAGGGCAGAGCCTATCTGAGCTCGCCTTGAATTTGGGGTGCTTAATAGTTAACTCCTTCCCTTTCGGAGGATACTTAAATCATCTCCAAATGGCCCACAGGAACTGTGTGTGTGTTGGAAGGTGGAAGTGCTTCATTTGGACCCATCTCTCTCTTGCTCACACAAATTACAGTTCGAGGGGCTGATCTGGCATCCACTGGAGCCATGGTTTCATTGGACATGGATCACGCCCAGATATTTAGATGCCTGTTGAAATCAGCGAGAGTCAGGTGCCTAAACACCTTTGACAGAACCAGGCCTCTGTCCCAAACCCAGCTCCTTGTTACAGCATCACCACCATGGGTTGGCCCATTGCTGCAGTAATTTTCTTCTCAACGGGCGTCTGGGACAAATCTGGTGCCGGACCCATCCTTCCAGACGTGGGATGGGCCCTGTTAATTCTACAGTGCGCTCTACCCCGTGGGAACACAACCGCAATCTGACAGTCAAAGCTGGAGACCCCTTCCTTAGTTTTATTTGCGATGGGCTTGTCTAGACTGGGAAAACTTGGGTTGACATAACTCCACGGAGGCAGGGGCACTAGTGCAACCCCCCTAATGTGCTGGTGCAAAACTGGGCTTGCACTAGTACAGTTTACCAGGGTGGGTTGCACTGGTGTAAGCACCAACTTGCACGGATGCACGGTGCAAAGTAAATCCAAAGACAGACTGGCCCTGAGGCTAAACTCTCCTTGGAGTCGTTGGACCTGATTCACTCCCCCCGGTGTAAAATGAGGCGCACGCTCCACTGAAGTCAGCCGGGCTTGCCTGGTGCAATGTTACTCTGCAAAGAGCTTTTCTTTCCCTTGTTGGTATTAGCGGGCCGGGGCGGGGGGGAGGCGAGCAGCAGCGTCTCCCTGACTCTTGTGTCTCTTGCACGGCCGTGGTTATTGTGGCTCCGCGCCCTTTCATCATCTCAGACTCAGCGGCAGGCTTTTCATTGGGAGACAAGTCGACTCAGGAAATCAGCAGCCCACCCGCCGCCCCTCCACGACGGGTGTTTTTTAACCAGAGGGAGCAAGCGGGGCTGTGTTCTGTGGTGTGCTCAGGAGATGGAAAAGGGGCCGGGGGGTGGGGGGGAGGAAGGCTGGGGTTCAGCAAACCCATTAACCATCAAACTTCGCTGTTGTGAAGCTGGTCCATTATGAGAGAAGTCCTCATAGCACTGCGGTGGAGACGGTAGAATCATCCCCATTTTACAGACTGGACAACTGAGGCACAGAAAGCTGGTGCTGTCCCAGCCAGACAGGGAGTCAGTCCAAGGTTCTAACCCTAGGTCTGCTATCTCCTTCTAAAGCTCATTCCTCCAGCAGGCAAGGTGGCGGGTGGATGCTTTGGGGAGGGGGAAAATCAGATCGTCGGCTGGTGCAAATCGATGGCAGTGGAGCTGGGCCATTTTACGCCCATTGAGTGCTGCCCCCACTGGGAACCTGACCCCCCCCCAAGGCTTTGTGGCTCTGTGTCTGTAAATAAGGCCCCCCCATGGAGTCCCACCTCAGCACCAGGCCACTGATTTCCACACCCTTGCACCTGCCCCTGTATCCTAGACCCTTTCACCCAAATCGCTAGGACATGCCTGTTAACAGGGCAGATTCAGAGGCAAGGCCTATGCATGGGTGACTTAGGGGGCTCATAGACTCCCTTAGACCTACTTACTGATCTGCAAGGCAGGCTAGAGGCCTCCGACTCCCTCTGGACAGACTTACTCACTTCTGAAGTTGGCCCAAAAATATCCTTCCACCAGAGCACCTACATAATCTTCCACTCGCACCCACTTACCTGCGTGTTCCCTGTGTCACTGCTTCACGACTCGTCACCACCCCGGATCCTTCCATCTCCTATCCTTAGCAGCGAGCCATGGCCCTCACCCCAGCCCACTCCTCCCCCTTCTGTTTCAGAACCACACTCCTGTGGTCTCCACCCTGCGCTTAGCATAGCGTATGATAGCGTGGTATGAGGCTGGGGAATGTATGAGCAAGTAACAATGTATTGCAGCCTAGATAGAGCCCCCCCACACACACACATTCAGGAATCATGTTTATTACAGAAGTAGCAGCGTGGAGTTTTAAGTGTAGACAAGCCCTCAGAGTAGCTCTGTTGCCCCTGGTGTCGTGCTGTCGATTTGAAGCAGAATTCCCTATGGAAATCAAAGCAGGAATGTTCTGCGTAGAGAGACACCATCAACTCAAACTCCAGTCCATTTAAATCAAAGAATTTAAAAGTGGTTTCACATCCTATCCGTACCCTGGAATCCCCCTGCCGTATTTTACAATTGCGTTTTCTTATATATAGGTGGGGGGGGAAGGGGGAGATTTTCTTTCCCCTGTAGTGTGTATAAAGACCCACACCAACAATAAGGGAAAATTGACTACAGGGGAAAACTATGAAATTGACTATAACAGAGGAAATGGTGAAGCTGACAAGACACCGAGTGCTGTCAAATGCACAAAGTAAACAATGTGGAAAAACATATAGAAAAATGTGTTTTGGTTTTTTCCCCTCTCTCCACTTCCTCTCATTAACCTCATCAACCTGAGGTGTTGCTTGTAACAATATTAGTTTGTTTTTAAATCAGATGTTAGAGAGAGAAGGTGAGGGAGGTAATATCTTTTGTCGAACCAACTTCTGTTGGTGAAAGAGGCAAGCTTTTCTGCTACACCCACAGACACACGACTCTTTTTCAGCTCTATGAATCTCAAAAGCTTGTCCTTCTCACCAGCAGAAGTTGGTCTGATCAAAGATACTACCTCATCCACCTTGTCCCAGGATATTAGAGAGCCCAACAGGGCTGCAACAACGCTTTCAATCAAAGGTGTCATTTTAAAATTGATGAGGTGACAGCTTGTCTGAATTGAAATCAACGGCAGAACACTCATTGACAGCAGTAAGGCCAGGATTTCATTTCAGGTTTCATTGAAAACCAAGCTCTTTGGGGGAGGGACTGTGTGTGTTTGTATCGTGCCTAACGCAATGGAGCACGGGTCTGTTTGAGACCCCCAAGGACTGTCTAAACACAAAAGCAGTGTAGTTAAATTCATACAAGCCCCCTAGTGTGGATGCAGTTATACCAATATAAAGGGGCTTTATGCCGGTATAACTAGTCCCATATGGGATGGGAAATAAATTATATCAGTGTGAAACCAGATGTACCCTTGGAAGGTTTTACAGGTATCGCTTATTCCAGCCCCATAGAGCAAAATAATCTATGCCAGCAAAAGCACAATTTTGGCAATATGACTCTGTTTACACTAGGGGCTTTTGCTAGCACAGCTGTGTTTTGTCCGGCGATCACACCTCTTCACACCCCTGACTGACCTAGATATGCCGGTGGACGTTTGTAGCGTAGACGTGACCTGAGTCACTTTTGTATCAATATAATTGCGTGCATGGTAGGAGTTCTATTGGTATAACTTGATCAATTGAAAAAAACAGCTCCCTAACTGACCTAGTGGTATCAGTATAAAATCTGTGTAGTTCTGCCCCAAGGCACTACCTTGATACTCAGACAATATGGCCCTGGCTTCCAAGAGGTGGCCAGTCCTTGCTGGTGGCTTAAGCCAGGGTTTTTTCTATACATCAGTCCTCAGACACATGCTAGAATTTAGGGTCTTAAAGCGTTCCTCTTTCGATGTTCTACGTGATATTTGCCGCCGGAGATAAAACAGTCCCCCGCAGAGTAACACATTAAAATTCCAACCACATCAAAGTCCCCACGCGCCCGAAACTTGCTTAAATGTGAAATATATTTATTTATAAACCTTTTGGGGGCCGGTACGGCTGGGTGAGATTCTGAGCCGGCGTAAAATGACTTCTTTCCGTGGCGGTCCACGCAGCTGTGCCGCTTGAGCTCAGTGGATAACCTGGCCCGTTTATTGGAATGTCTCCATAGTTGCTTGTCAGACAAGGAGGGAAGCGACATGCTCACACGCGGGGAGATCGATGCCATTTCTGCAATAACGGCAAAACTAACAACTGGTGAATGCCTACAGTTATGTTAGGTAGGATAAACAGTGTAAGTGCTTTAAATCCTTCCTATTTAACGGCTAATCAAGCACTGGAAATGGCTATTGAATAACCTGCTCAATTTCTTCTTCAGTCTTTCCCCATAGCACCCATCCCTGTATTAGTGGAACCCTGCCTAAATTATCATGAGGGTTTCTTGCATCTTCAACCGCAGCATCTTGATTGGCCATTCAGCGGTTGGCGGTGTGATAGCAGCATACGTAGACACACCTGAGTTAGCTTTAATCTAGCTGTCTTTGATATCGGAGCAGCGTGGGCTGTACAAACTCACTCGGGACCCTCGGGTGGCTAGCCCGTGCTGCCCTGGCTTCACTGCTGTTGCTGCCGGAGCTAACGAGATTAAAGCGAGCTCAGGCGTGGTCACATGTGCTGGGATCACACCTCTGATTGCTGTGTAGACTGGGTCTCGGAGCCCAACTAATTGGATCACGGGGTCTGATCTGCTCCGGTGATGCCTGTTTCTTACAGTGCTGATTACGCCCGCCTTTGCTGCACTGTTTTGTCCTAACGAGGGCCCTGATTCAGCAGAGATCTTCAGCTCGATGGGACTTCAAAGCACGCGCTTAACTTTAAGCAGGCGCTCAAGTGCTTTGCTGAATGGAGGCCTCCTGGCGTTGAGTTCCCTTAAGTCCCAAAAGAAGAATTTTGAGTCATCTCATTCTTCTATTAACATTTGTTATTTACACGGAACTCCTCTTCCCACAAAGAAGCCATCCCACCATACCCATGAGAACCGGTGGAACAGAACATGAGCCGGGTCCTGCCTTTGTTTCACAGACAGGTTTTTATTTATTGTATTTGTTTTCTGGAGCCCTCCCTCTGGGGCCCGCAGGAGAATTTTTAGGACCGTGACTTTAAAATGAGTGAGCCCATCGGGTGTAAGCTGTAGGAGGACCATGTTTTGGGTCTGTTTGTACAGCGCCTAGCAGTGGGGGGTCCTGGTCCGTCATTGGGGTGCCTAGTTGCTGCTACAAGATGAATAGTAAGTAAGAACAGTGATGTCCTGGGAAGCAGGCATTTAAACTATATACGCGGGATGGGAGCTGGTCTGCCCCAAAGTTTGGGGCTGTTTGGAGAGGAAGGTTTGGGCTCAGACCTAGCGGGAAAACAAACAAAAATGCTCCTTCCACGGGAGGAAAGAAGCTAAACGAAAAGGGAAGCCCCAGTGGTGGTAATCTGGATCTTGAAGGCGGTCTCTGATCTGAGGAGGGGATGGGCCCCTGCTCCCAGAAGCCCCAGCCCCCTACCAGGTCTAGCCTGAGAGCCTCAAAGGCCTTAGGTGAACATGTGGGGCGAGGACACAGGTCCTGGGCCGGAGCTGTGACCAAGCAGAAATAGCATTGCTGGCTGGCGTCCCCAGCGTGACGGATGATTTTCTTTCTCAGAGTAGTAGATGGGCAATTAATGGTATGGGGGGGGGGGGAATGCGGTGGATGAGGTGTAAATAAACCTAGCTCTGAAGTCAGTGGATTTACACCAGCTGAGGATCTGGTCCTTAGCATGTTAGTTCGAACATGGATGAGATCTGAGGAGGAGAATGTGCCCTAGCACCTGGCTGGGCCTCCCTCCAGAATTCCCACCGAAGTTGGGGTGAGATAGGCTACGTTCCAAACGCCCCCTCTCGCACTCTACGGGCCGGCCCGTCCGTCCTTTCGCTAGGTCGGGACATTCCCATGAGCTGGATCCAGGTGTCCGCTGCATGACGATCTCTCTGCCTCTTCCCCAGGCACGTCCACATGGGGTTAGGCTGACCAGATAGCAAGTGTCACAAATCAGGACAGGAGGCGGGGGGGTAATAGGTGCCTATGTGAGAAAAAGACCCAAAAATCGGGACTGTCCCTATAAAATCGGGACATCTGGTCACCCTACATGGGGTCCCTCCTGCAAACTACCCCAGACTATCTGGTGCTTGTTGCAGCCCAAGGTGGGCGTGGTGAGGAGGGGGGAACAATTAGACTATTTGCCGGGGATCAGCCAGTCCTGGACCAGCCCCTCGCTGTGCTCGGCGCTGTACAAACGCCAAACACACAGATGGCCCCTGCACCTAGTCTCGCCCCTCTCCTGGTGCCGGCTGGCCCGCTGACGCGCTTTCATTGTGCGGAGAGAGGCTGGTTCTCCCATGGGGCGGCCTCCTCCTGAGTCTCGTAGGTGTCGGGTCTCGTAGGCAAAATGTCCCCCCCACCCCTCCCCGGAAACGTCCGTCTCCCCTCCCCCACCGCCGCCTCCCAGCAAGGCGGCAGGTGGGCTGAGCCGGGCGCTGGGCGACGCACCAGCCCTCCATGGAAAATGTGACTCAGCTGCCAGAAGCCGCTCGGTTCTCAGGGCCAGTTAATTTTTTCCCTGACCCAGCTCCGATCCCCTTAGGAAAAAGCCGGAGAGGCTGGAAACGGGGGGCCGGTCCCTGCACGCTCATAGCTCCTGCTGACGCTAATGCAACATTACAGCACAGTGGGACTTTTATCTCCAGTGCACACGCTCCTTCCCCAACCCCCTCATTTCCCCCCCCCCCATGCTTGGAAGTATTGCAATGATCCAAAGCAGCGCCGGGTGTCACCTCCCCAAACCTGCCCCGAAGTCCTGCCAAGAAATTAACCCTGGTCCAGTCCCTTTAACCCATGTCTCTGCGGGGGGGTTCACTCCGGCTTGGGGAATCTGTTGTCATCTGGGCCAGATCCCCAGCTGGTGCAAATCAGCCTAGCTCTGCGGAAATCAATGGAGCTGCTTTGATTTACACCGGCTGATCTGGCTCGTTATGGTTAAGCTGAGATCAGGGCCGGATGGTGTTTGTAGGATAACATCCGGGTGGGGGGGATCAGAGGATCAGAGCCCCATTGCGCTAGGTGCTTCACCAACACAGAACAAAAAGAAGGTCCAAGAGACAGCGGCTGGATGCCGGAGGGGGCGTACGAGGGACCGGCACCAGCTGCCTCGCCAGTGTTAAGTTTTTCGTGGGATCAAGGCAAAGGAGAGAGTTGAGGGAATTGCAAGAGAACAAAATTCCGCTTCATCAGCCGAGTGAAGGCCACCAGGAAGATAGCCAAGGAGGTGGCGTTGGGGGTATTTACTGGGGCAGCGTGGGAGAGAGGGGCTTGTTTGAAAATGTAACAAGTCGGTGTTGGGGGGTGGGGGGGGCTGGCACTTCAAGGAGATGATGGTTAGGTTGGGGACAGGCCCTGAAGACCAAGAATTGAAAGGGAAGGCAAATCGCTCATGTTTGAAGTGCTGGAGAAAGGGGGAGCCAGGGGAGAGATCCAGAGAGAGCGGTGGGGTGGTCAGTGATGCTCTTCGCAGCAGCAGTCCGAACAGGGCGGTGCGGGGCAAGCCTGCATTGGTCAGAGCCATGAGATGGTGAGAGTTTTAGCTGCATGGATGGAGAGGCCAGGCCGTGGCGTCTCCCGTCGGCGTGATGAATCCACCTCCCCGAGGTGTCACACAGCACTGTCTACACGGGGGGTTAGGTCGGTAGAACTGCCTCGCGCGGGATGTGGATTTTCCCCACCCCTGATTGACGGGGTTATCTGTAGTGTAGACCATGTGTGACTAAGCCATCCCCTGGTGCGCGGGTGTGGACAGCGCCGTGCTGGCAAGAGAGCCTCTCCCGATGACAGAGCTGCTGCCTCTCGCAGAGGTTGGTTTTCTGATGCCGACGGGAGAGCTCTCCCCCGAGAGCTCAGGGGCCAGGCAGGACGGTCCCGCGGGCCACCGTAGTTTGCCCACCTCTGCGCTAGATCATTGTGTTACGTGAAGGGCAGGGCCACGTGGCTTTCAGTAATGTTTAGATTTAACTTCAGCAATTGCTTCCTGTAGATTTTGGTAGCAGATCACAGCCCGGTCCCCAAGGGCTGGTATTGGACCTGTGCCCTGAGGCAGGACGGCTGTCACCTCAGAGTCAGACTTTGCGCTAGGCAGGCGAAGAACCCAGAGTCTCGCACCATCAGGCAACCGCTGTGTCTCCTGCTGAGTCAATGCGTGTGGGGGGGCCCGATCCTGCAGTGTCCCCTGCTGACAGTGCGCGGGGGTGGGCGATCCAGCAGTTGTGTGGGATCTAGATGCAGCCACATGCAGGAGGAGACGTTGAAATGGGAAAGGCCTAGATTAAAATAGCCATCCTGACTCACTGCGGCCATACTCCAGATTTACCCAGTAGGGAGTGGGGGCAGGTTCCCCCTGGCCCTCCATTTACACCCGCGGAAAGTGGATGGAAAAGGCCATCAAAGAGGGGCCAAGTTCTCAGCGGGTGTAAATCGCTGTGGCGTCTTTGAAACCAGTGGAGCTGCGTTTGTTTCCACCGGATGAGAGTCTGGACCATTGAGTTTAAAAAATCAGCGCCCGAGTTTCTGCTTTCAAGCGCACCCGTTTGCATAAGGCCTCAGCCAACACTGCGGGGAGAGAACCTGCCTCTATCATCTCCCACAATGTCACCAGACCAGCGGATTATTTTTAACTAGCGCTTGAAAAAAATTGTCTAAAACCACCTAAAATCTCCCCTTCTGCTCGTCTCCAGAATTTAAAAACGGCCCATCTGGCCGTATGAACAAACATTTCTTCAAGCTCTGTGGCACTTCTCTTCCTGTCCGAAACCGCTGCGCAGCATTATTGGGTGCTATTATGGCCTGTTGAACTGTTTCCATTGGCTTTGGATCAAATCCTTACACAGCTGCTGAGCTCCCTCCCAGAGGTGGCTGCATTCCAATGGTGGGTAAGGGGAATCTTTTTCTATCAGTCGGTAAAGGGCTCGGGGATCCATGCTAGATGCTGTGGCATTGACTATGGATTGACTCCGGTTTGGGCTGCCCAATTTGAGAACATTCTTGTGTTGCTTTTAGAGCCCCTGCTTTTAGGGATAGCTCAGTGGTTTGAGCATTGGCCTGCTAAACCCAGGGTTGTGAGTTCAATCCTTGAGGAGGCCACTTAGGGATCTGGGGCAAAAATCTGTCTGGGGATTGGCCCTGCTTTGAGCAGGGGGTTGGACTAGATGACCTCCTGAGGTCCCTTCCAACCCTGATATTCTATGGTTCTCCCCTTTGATCCCAGCCAGCCTTGGACACATTTGGATCCTGCTCTGGGATTGGATTTCATCACTCATGCCCACAATGCGTTATTACTTTACTACCAATAAATCCATCCGAGCCAAACCTCCCAGTGAAGCGTGTGTGTGTGTGGGGTGGGGGGAGGTTACCAGTGATATTAGTGAGCCCCGTAACGCAGAGTAGATACTAGACAGATCCTGCCAGGGCTTCTTAACCTCAAGAGGGCCAGGAACTCAGCTGGGGTAACTCAATGGGACTCAGGGCTGTCCTTGGCGTTCCTTATACCCGGTGAAGTTCTGGCCTCTTGAGTCCATTTGAGAGGCCTGCACATTTATCCGGCTTCGCACTGAGCTGTTTGGCTTGGGGAAAACAGCTGGTCTGGTCTGAACAGAATCTATTCCCTTGTAAACTTCCTGCCGCAGCACCCCAGCTCCCCCCACCCCCCCGAGCTGTTACTGACCAACCCAGGCTGAGGACGGCCGCACCCCCCGCTCAGACTGTCACTCGGCCGGGAGATGTGTGCTTCATTTCAACCCTCAGCCAGAGGGAGGGTCCTGGCACCGTACTGGTTTGGCGAGAGCTTTGCAGAAGTTCTCTGCCTGGCACAGCTCTGCGTGCGTATCCCCCGCCTCCACTGGTGTTCTGTGTGATCCCCTCCGGGTGGTCACCCTGTCGAAGTCTCTGTGAAGGGAAGAAGAAATTTTTGTTTGTGGATGTGCTCATGTGGTCTAGTGGTTAGAGCAGGGACCGAGCATCAGGACAGCTGGGTTTGGGAAGGAGTGTGGTCTAGTGGTGAGAGCAGGGGGGGACCCACAACGTGGGACTCCTGGCTTCTATTCTTTGGGCTGGGGGGCTGGTGGTCACAGACAGGCTGGACGACGGATTCTATTTCAGGCTGTGGTCGGCGTGCAGAGGCCTGAGGCAGGACTCCTGGGTTCTATCCCCAGCTCTTTCTCTGTGATCTTGGGCCAAGACCCCACGCTTTGGTTTCTCCATCTTTAAATTGGGGTGGCCCACCTCCTGGGG
Organism: Terrapene triunguis; assembly: GCF_002925995.2. Classification (NCBI taxonomy): domain Eukaryota; kingdom Metazoa; phylum Chordata; order Testudines; family Emydidae; genus Terrapene; species Terrapene triunguis. Next base: position 5,067,898 of record NW_020664544.1, read on the forward strand.
GGAGATTGTCAGCTTTCATACATTAGTCTTTGCAAAGTGCTTTAAGATCCTCAAATGAAAGATCAGGGGAAGGGTTGGAAACCTGCTGAAATCGGAGTGTTCAGGAACATCCGCACAGTTGTTTAAAAGAACACGACCTTTAAGAACGGCTTGGTCACACCAATCCATGTGCCTCTGGCCAGCCAGCGCTCTACAGATGGGGACCATACAGCAATGTTGCTCCACCTGCGGTATCTGGGTTAGGAGAAGCACTTTGAACGATAGAGCCGAGAGGGCTGGTTCTCTGCTCCGCCGCCGTGATGTAGCGCAGAATCCGGCCCGGCGTCTTCGTTCCGAGGTCCGGCTCCCCAGCCGCTGTAAATCAGCGGAGCTCCTCTGACGTCAGTAGTGCTACATCAATAGATACCAGCTAAGGATCCGGCCGGAAGAGGGTTTTCATTAGAGGTGGGTGAAAATTTTCAGCTGAAAGTCTCGGAGCAAAAACGCGCGAGCAAACCTTTTGCAGGTTGCGTCAGTTTCACCAAATTGTTCGGCGGTGGGTGGGTGGGGGAATTGCAACATTTTGATTTTTCCGGTTTGATGTTGCCTTTATTTTCTTTTCAAATTCAAAACTATTTAAGAATGCTCAAAATCGAAACATTTTGGGTCAAACAAAGCGTTTCCTTTGACCCCCAAATGTTTTTTTTTTTTAACCTTTCAAAACTGCCGGTGAACCAGAGCATCCATTTTTTTTTGTTGTTTTTTGGTCTGGCTCTAAATTTTAAGGCCCCTCGTCCCCAGGGTGCCTCCCCTTTGCAGCTCATGGTGTGGGCCTGTGTGTGTGTGCATCGCATCGTCTGTCGGTGCCAATGGGAGGTGTGCGTGTGGACACTTGTGTGGTCTGTTACGCTCCGTTTGCTGCCGCCCCGATGTGCAATGAAAAAAGCAAAAGAGGAGCTCAGTGGAAAAACAACCAAACCATCAGCCCGGGAGGAAGTTTGAAACGCTGCAGGGCCCACGGGGAGTGACTCCCTGACACCGCATTGCTGCTGTTGGCGTGGGGTGGAGTGAGTGAGTGAGTGAGGTGGGTGATACCTGGCGGGGTGGTCATGGGGAGCGATTCCACGTGCCCGTGGAAACAGCCTGTGTCCGGGACACATTGCCACTAGCCCAGTGGGCTAGCGTTAGCCATGACCTAAGCAATGGGGGAAGCAACTGTGATCTCACACCAGTTTGTACGCTGAGGGGCCTGATGCTCTGTGCACTCCCACTGGTGTTAATCCAGGGTAACGCCAATGAGTTACACCAGTGTGAACCTGGGGTAAGTGAGCCCTGTAACCCATTGACTATAAGACCAGAAGAATGGCCAGGCTGGGTCAGACCAATGGTCTCTCTAGCCCAGTGTCCTGTATTCTGACAGGGGCCCATGCCAGGCCCTTCAGAGGGAACAAACAGAACAGGGCAATTATCGAGTGATCCATCCCTGTCATCCAGTCCCAGCTTCTGGCAGTCAGAGGTTTAGGGACACCCAGAGCATGGGGCTGCGTCCCTGATCATCCTGGCTAATAGCCACTGATGGGCCTGTCCTCCAGGAACTGATCTCTCTCTTTTTTTTTTTATAGTCTTGGCCTTCATCACATCCCCTGGCAATGAGTTCCACAGGTTGACCGTGCACTGGGTGAAGAAATACTTCCCTATGTTTGTGTTAAACCTGCTGCCTGTTCATTTCATTGGGTGACCCCTGGTTCTTGTTATGTGAAGGGGTAAATAACACTTCCCTAGTCCCTTTCTCCAGCCCATTCATGATTTTATAGCTCTCTATCCTATCCCCCCTTAGTCGTCCCTTTTCGAAGCTGAACAGGCCCAGTGTTTTTAGTCTCTCCTCATACGGACGCTGTACCATCCCCCTCATCATTTTTTGTTGCCCTTCTCTGTCCTTTTTCCAATTCTAATACATCTTTTGTGAGATGGGGTGACCAGAACTGCACGCAGTACAAGGTGTGGGTGTACCATTAATTTATATAGTGGCATCATGATATTTTCTGTCTTATTTCTCTATCCCTTTCCGAATGGTTCCTAACATTCTGTTCGCTTTTTTGACGGCCGCTGCGCATTGAGCAGATGATTTCAGAGAATTATCCTTGATGACTCCCAGATCTTTCTTGAATGGTAACCGCTAATTTAAACCCCATCATTTTGCATGCATAGTTGGGATTATGTTTTCCATGTGCATCACTTTGTGTTTATCAACACCGAATTTCATTTGCCATTTTGTTGCCCAGTCACCCAGTGTTGTGAGACCCCCTTGTAACTCTCTGCAGTCAGCTTTCAACTTAGCTGTCTTGAGTAATTTTGTATCGTCTGAAACTTTGCCACCTCATTCCTTACTCCTTTTTCCAGACCACTTATGAATGTGTTGACCAGCACTAGTCCCACTACAGATCCTTGGGGAACCCCGCTATTCACCTCTCTCCACTGTGAAACAATGTTCCTGCCCATTGTTTCCTATCTTTTAACCGGTTACTGATCTATGAGAGAACCTTCCCTCTTATCCCATGACTGCCTACTTTGCTTAAGAGCCTTTGGGGAGGGACCTTGTCAAAAGCTTTCTGAAAATCCAAGTACACTATAGCCACTGGATCACCCTTGTCCACATGTTTATTGATACCCTCAAAGAATTCTAATAGATTGGTGAGGTATGTTTTCCCTTCCCTAACATATCGTGTTCATCTATATGTCTGATCACTCTGTTCTTTATTATAGTTTCCATCAATTTGCCTGGTACTGAAGTCAGGCTTACTGGCCTGTAATTGCCAGCATCACCTCTGGAGCCTTTTTAAAAAATCGACGTTACATTAGCTAAACACCAGTCATCTGGTACAGAGGTTGATTTAAGCGATAGGTTACATACCACAGTTAGTAGTTCTGCAGTTTCATATTTGAGTCCCTTCAGAACTCTTGGAGGAATGCCATCTGGTCCTGGTGACTTATTACTATTTAATTTATCAATTCGTTCCAAAACCTCCTCTACTGACACCTCATTCTGGAACCACTTCTCAGATTTGTTGCCAAAAAGAATGTCTCTGGAGTGGGAATTTCCCTCACATCCTCTGCAGTGAAGACGGATGCAAAAAGTTCATTTAATGTTTCCGTAACAGCCTTGTCTTCCTTGAGTGATCCTGTAGCGCCTGAATCAACCAGTGGACCCCATTGATTTGTTTGGCAGGCAGCCTGCTTCTGATATACTTAAAACTAACAGCAACATTTTTGTGTGTGTCTTTTGCTAGTTGCTCTTCAAATTCTTTTCCGGCCTGCCTAATTATATTTTTACACTCGACTTGCCAGAGTTTATGTTCTTTTCTGTTTTCCTCAGTAGGATTTGACTTCCAATTTTTAAAACATGTCTTTTTGTCTCTAAGCATCTCTTTAACTCTGTTTACTGTGGTGGCATATTTCTGGTCCCTTTCCTGGTTATTATTATTTATTTATTTTTTATTTGGGGCATATATAGTTTGAGCATCTCTTATGGTGTTTTTAAAAAGTTTCCATGCAGTTTGCAGGCATTTCACTCTTGTGACTGTTCCTTTCCATTTCTGTTTAACTGATCTCCTCATTTTTGTGTCGTTCCCCTTTTTGAAGTTAAATGCTGCTGTGGTGATTTTCTCTGGTACTCCTCCTAACCCCCAAAGGATGTTAAATTTAATTACATTACGGTCACTATTACTGAGCGGTTCAGCTATATTCACCTTTTGGACCAGTTAGGACTAAATCAAGAATTGTCTCACCCCTTGTGGGTGCAAGGACTAGCTACCCCAAGAAGCAGCCATTCATGGTGTCTAGAGATTGTTATCTCTGCATCTCTTCCTGAGATGACATGTTCCCAGTCAATATGCGGATAGTTGAAATCCCCCATCATTATTGGGGTTTCTGGTTTTGTAGCCTCTCTAATCTCCCTGAGCATTTCACAGTCACTATCGCCATCCTGGTCAGGCGGTCAGTGGTATATCCCTACTGCTATATTCTTCGAGCATGGAATTTCGAGCATGGAATTTCTATCCGTAGCGATTCTATGATGCAGTTTGATTCATTTAAGATTTTTGCTATGTTTGACTGTTTTCTTTCACATATAGTGCCACTCGCCTACCAGCATGACCTACTTTGTCATTTTGTACCCTGGTATTACCCATTGATTACCATCAGCCCATCAAGTTTCTGTGATGCCTATTCTATCAATATCCTATTTAATACCAGGCACTCAAGTCCACCCATCTTTTGTATTTAAACTTCTTGCATTTGTATACAAGCGCTTGTAAAAATTGTCAATATTTAGTTGTCTGCCTTCATGTGATGTAATTGAATGGGACGATTTTGCCTGACTGTTTCTCTTCAGCTGTTTCTCTTCATGTACTTTATTAACTTCTATCATTATAATATTATTCTTTATTTGTATTAAAGTAGCACCTAGAAACTCCAGGCAAGATCAGGACCCCATCGCACTAGGCCCTGTACAAACACAAAGTGGAGTTACTCCTTATATTGACACCCATGCAACCAAGATCAGGCCCCCTGTGTACATGGGCTGGGAAACTGGTGTAAGTTTCAAAGCGATGTAGCTTGCACTGATCGGACAGCCGTTGGCTATGCAAAATAAGAGCGATGAACCGGTTTGCCTGTAATCTAAAGGGTCAGATCCCTGGCTGGTGCAAACTGGTGCCTATGAGAGTTAGACCTCGAAATGACCTCCGCTGGGGTTAACTGGTGTCGCTCCATCAAAGGCTTCGGAGGATCCGGCCCTTCATTTCGAACTCGCTGGAAGTCTGGGCTATGCACACAAGGGGTCTGGCGGCACTGCAGTCAGAGGCGTGAGGGCGGCACATGTAGACTTACCGGCGGCAGTGAGGGCGGCAGCGTGGCCTAGCTGTCTGAGGAGACCCTGGGCACGTACTCGAGCAGCTCGCCCATTGCTCCTTCTGAGATCCTGCTAAGCCCTAGCTGATGCAGTCCAAAGAGCTCCCCGGTCTGTTCCCACCCCTGCTCCGTCCCAGGGTCTTACCCCCGCGTGGGAAAGCCAAACGGAGAGGATTATCTCCGTCCCAAACGGACTGGGGATGATACGGGAGACCCAGCCCATCAATAGCGGGGCCTGCCGCTAACGCGATTTGAGAGGCAACAGAAATGCCTGTCGGGGATAGCTATGGGGGGAGGGAGGCGAGACCCGGCATGGCAAATTCTCCCCCCCCCCCCCGCCCCCCACATGAGGGCAGCATTGGCCTTCCAAAAGCCCCAAGTCTGCTGTATCCCAGTGGTTGGCATGTAGGGATCGGACGGGCAGGATGCCTGGGTTCCACTCCCAGCTTTGCCATAGTCAGGCCTCCTTGCCTCAGTTTCCCCACGGGTAAAATGATACCCACGTCCTGGCGCAGGGCTTTGTGAGTCTTCATTAACAGGTTTCCAGACCCTTAATGGGAGGGTGTATAATTAAGGGGCTTGATTTCCCCACCACCACCCTTGGGTGCTCAGATACTATGATTCGGTGTGTGTGTGGGGGGGGGGGGTCTTGTATAAACTTCCAGAGGCACTTAAATGCCCTGGGACCCAAAAGCCTGGGACACGGAGAAAGAGGGGGCCTAACCCTAAGCACTGGGTTAAAACTGTGGGCCTGATTCCCCTCCCCCTGCTGTAAATCAGGAGTCACTGAGCACGAGGATGCTGGCGTGAAAATCCACTCCAGGGGGCGCTTTCTCTGAGGCAGGGGTCTCCCCGCCGCTGTGAGCTGCTTGGCCACTGACATGCTCCACTCCAGAAGTGGCTTCGTTTCAGTGCGTAGGTGCTGCTTTGGGCTCCATGTAGGATACAACGCACGGCCTGCTCCGGCTTCCATTGCCCGGGACCAGTTTAATGGCCCCGAGACCAAGCCTGAGAAGCCCCAGCCCCACCTGCCCCATACGCGTATGGGGCAATACGTTGCTGACACAGCCGTGAAAACCCTCAGCACGTCTCTGGGGAGATCCTGGTGCCCTGGGAGCAGCAAAGCGCTCCCGCTCCCCACGCCCAGGGGAGCTCGGGGCAAGCGTCTGGGAAATTCGTTTGCCTAATCGAGCAAGGAAAGCTGGCGGGAAACCGGCTCGCTGAGTGGATTCCCAGCTGGTGGGAGCTCCGTTGAACTCCGCTCAGGATCCAGCCTGCTTGGGTCTGTGAAAGTTGGGGGCACCAAAGATCTTAAGACCCGAGGCAGCCGCTCAGCTCAGTGTATCCCTCCCACACACACCCCCGCCGCCCTGGTCTGCAGCGAGTCACCATGGCAAGGCGCCGGCACTGCGCGGTATAAGTATCCCAGTGCAGGAGGGGTGCAACCGCTCCAGGATACCTCCGAGCTGAAATAAAACCAAAGCTCCCGTGGGAAAGGAACTCCCCGCTGTGTGGGGCAGACAGCTGCAGGAGGAGAATGGCTGTGTCGTGGGAGGTGCCTGGCTGAAAGCGGGGCAGCGGGTCTGGTTCGGGGCAGTTCTGGATAGGGGCCATTTGCAACCTCCAGGCTCAGATCAGGGGTCGGCTTTTGAACAGCTCCAGATTTTCAGGGCGCTTTGGATCCAGGGTTTTAGTTGGAGCCCGTGAAGATCGTGGCCGCAGAAGGGTGGGCAGGGTAGAGGGAACGTGGTCTGGACCCAGACGAGGAGCGTTATAGATGCCAACGTGCTGCGGGCAGGTGGGCTGTACCAACTTCCCCCTCCCCTTTGCAGATGCTCCACCACCCTGGCCCCCTGCTATCCCAGCCCTGAGCTCCCCATCCACCCGGCAAACCCACGGCTCTCCAGGGGCTTCTAACGCCGAGTCGGGGGTTTGCTGCCTGTCGGATCTGGAACTCTGGCTCTGTTGTCCCGAAAAGCTCATCATGGGAGCGGGGGAGTTTTACTCAGAACTAGGCCCCATGTCTGGGCAAAACCCCCAGGCCTGGGCTTCAAGAGTCATGATTAAAACGCAGAATTTCAGACCTAGACGTTTCTTTCAGACACGTCGATTTTCCTTAGAAACCCAGGGAGCGCTCGGCTTTCACAGGGAATTGGTATTTAAAAACACCTGGGTCTTGGAAATGTTTTAACCCCCCACACACACGCAACCCGCCCCCTCGGTCCCAAACCATTCGGAAAAGTGACACTGTTTGTGTAACATTTTTTACACAAGTCTGGGCTTGGGCATAGGCTGGGGGCATGGGGCAGGTTAGACATTGGGCATGGGGCAGGCTG
>NW_020664544.1:5075130-5091178 GCF_002925995.2 Terrapene triunguis
GGGCAGGTTAGACATTGGGCATGGGGCAGGCTGGGGGCATGGGGCAGATAGACATGGGAGGGCGCAAGGCATGGGGCAGGCTGGGGGCATGGGGCAGATAGACATTGGGCATGGGGCAGGCAGGGGGCATGGGGCAGATAGACATTGGGCATGGGGCAGGCTGGGGGCATGGGGCAGATAGACATGGGAGGGCGCAAGGCATGGGGCAGGCTGGCTGCTCAGAGGCGCCCCCCACTGGTCAGTAGTACGGAAGAGGAGACCTGGGACGAGAGGGTCTCCAGGAGGTAACTGAGGGTGAAAGCAAGCAGAAGAAGTGACCTCTGAAAGACATTTGCTTCCCATGACTCCCTGGGACACCCCAGGGCTGGTCTTTGAGCAGTGGGGAGGAGGATTTCCATGCAGAGGGAGGGGAGGGGAGGGTCCCGGCCCCCCCAGGTCCGACCCGGCCCTAAGAGCCAGGCCTGGGCCGGGCTTTCCGAAGCCGTTTCTGAGAAGTGGGGCCCTGCTCCTGCCCGGTCGCCCCCGGCCCTGAGATCACTCCGCCCCGGGCCCTGCTTTATCAGAAACACCGGCGCTTCGAGGAAACCCAGAGCCCGAAGGTTCAAAGCCCCTCCTGGTTCCACCCGGTATCCCCCTCCCACGCCGGGGGGGGGGGAAAGGCGCGAGCCGCGCTGCCTTGGCCTGTCAGCTTTGAGCATCATGCACTGTGGCAAGCGCGGGGAGGGAGCGGAGGAAGGAAGGAAGTGAGAAAGACCGAGAGAAGCAGAGGAAAGAGAGAGAGAGAAAGGAAGAGAAGAGCAGCGGTGGGAGGGGGAGGAAGAGGGCGGGAGAGAGATCCCTGAAATGATGGGGAGAAAGCCGGGCTCGGCAGGTCGAATGGAGTCTGGGGGGCAGGAGGGAGATGCCCTGGCCTCCCCATGCCAACGGAGCGGTACCAGTGGGTCTGGTTCGGGCAGGGCTCCCTCCGCTCCCACCTCAGTGCTCCCACTGAATCCACATTGCCCCCCCCGTCCCCTGGCTCCCTGCCCCCCCCGGCTCTCAGCTCAGACAGGATTCGGGGAGCCCAGCACCGGGTCCCAAAGCGCCCTCTGGTCCCGCTCGCGGCCTCCGGCAGAGAGTTGGGGATGAATATTTCAAGGGGGCCGTTAATGTTTAAAGAGCAGCACTGCACAGGGAACACACATCTGCCTGAGTGCGGCTCGGGGTGTGTGTGTGTGTGTGTGTGTGTGTGTGTGCAGCAGATTACCTGTGACTATGCTGGTGATCAATTGTGCACGTCCGTGAGTGTGCCCGTGGGGACTGTGCGCGTCAGTTTGAGTGTGAATCTGTGCGAACGCACAGTCGGGGCGTTGTGGGAGTGTCACAGGTGTGCGTATCTGTGGACGTGTACATGGGCATGCTGGATTGTGCATGCACACTCTAGGGGTGCTCTCGGTGTGTGTGCTTGTGCATATACGCTGTAGGTGCTGAATGGGTTACAATTGTGTGTGTTTGATTGTATGGGGGAGGGGGGCTCAGAGCGTGTGTATGTTTGTGTACATACCATAGGGTGTCTGCTGGGCTGTAGAGACAAGGTGGGTGAGGTGACAGCGTTACTGGACCAACTTCTGGTGGTGAGAGAGACGAGCTTTCGGGCTCCCCAGCGTCCTCCCAAAGCTGTTCCCTCCCCGACCGTGTCTCTCTTACACAACCGAGGTGCAGCTGAGTGTGTCCCTCTCCGGTGGGGGTGGGGGTGCTGCCTGTCGGTCCATGCACACCACAGGTGCGCCGAGAGTCCCCGGGACCCAGCAGGCTGGGCTGTGGGGAGCTGCCCTGGGCTCCGGGGACGTCTGCTTCACCCTGTCCCTGGAGCCTGGCACGTTGCAAGCAATCGGGTCGGCCAGTTAAACACGGGCAGGCGTTTTGCCCAGGGCTGTGGCCTGGACCCTACTGGCTCCCCGCCCTTGGCCCATCTTTTATTCACTAGCTAGTGCAATATTCGCACGCTCTCCCCTCTGCTCCCCTCCATGTGCGGGGCTGAGGGTAACGGCGGGGGGGGGGGGTCATACTTGATTGACAGATCGTGGGAGCTCTGGAGAGAGACCCTGGGCCAGCCTTGCCCCAGGCCTTCTCTGGGCAGCCCAGTCGTCACCCATTTAAACCAGCTGGCGCAACTGACAACAGCTTGTGTCCCATGGTCCTCAGCTCCTGGCTTCACCAGGAACATGAGCAGGACCGGAGGGGGGGGGGTGTTTAAATTCTGCTTTTAGTCTTATTATGATTAGTTGTGTATTGTGGTAGCACATGGGAGCTACGGACCAGGCCCCCGTGACGCTTGGTGTTCTACGAACAGAATGATGGTCTCTGGCCCCAAGAACTTACTTTGCTCCCCTTTACAGCAGCGGACTGGACTCACTCCTGAGTCCTCCGAGGGGGAGTCAGCTCAGAATCCCAGGCTCGGCAGCTCGGGCATTTTTGCTCTGGCAATTTGCTCCTGATTTTGGTGGTTCTGAAAGCTCCAGCTCTGGGAGTCCAGTGATGATGTGAGACTCTCGGCTTCCATTTAAAACAAAAGAACAGTAAGTTTCCAGACGTCGTGGTGGCAGAGAGAGGCTTGACGGCATGAATCCCCACACACACACACACACACACACACCTAGGCTCAAAATCCAGAAGGCAAATGAAAAAAGTATCTATTTTTTTTATTTTAATTTCAAGATTTTTTTAAGCCACTTTCACGACGGTGGCGGGGGGGGGGGGGGCGGGGTGATCACTTTTGAAGGGTTGGCGTTGGCAAGGCTGGAATCGGGGCAGAAGGGTGGCATCGCTGCTCCCAATTGCCATCAGCGTGACTGGGCCTGGTTCTGAGCCTGTCTACCCTCGTGCTAATCAGGCGAGGGTCAGTGTGTAAAACCAGCGTCAACCCGAGAGGGGGCTGGTGCTAACGTGCATCTGTAATTAGCTTCGGTCAGTCTAGCGATGGACGCTCTTATTTCCACCAGTGTAAATCTGGCATCAATGCAACGCTCCAGCTGTACCCCAGGGTGGGTGATTGCAGGATTTGGGCACATGCATCATAATTACCCATAATTAATTCACTATCTGTAAAGCTTGATCTCCCCTCGCCTCACTTTGCCACCGTTGATTTGGACGGCACTGAGGATCAGGCCTCTCAAACCCGCTGGGGCTGGGTGCTCCCGGCCAGTTTAGTTTTCTGCCTCCTGTCAGTGTCGTCCCGCGGCGGCCTCTGTGGTTCCCACCCTGCACTGAACTCGCTGAAAGTGCCAAACAAAACCTCTTTTCACTGAAATAGGTTTGAAGCAAGAGGGGAGGGAGGGTGGGGTTACAAAGCACAAAGTTACTGGGCAGCATCGCCTAAAGGGGGCTGCAAAACAGTACAACCTTTGCAGAGGCTTTTGTGTTTCCTCTCTGGTCCCGGCGGCCCCCGTGGGGAGTTTGAGCCACACACCGAGACGTTGTCCCTCTGAAGCACCTGTCGGAAGACAGGAGACTGGCCGAGCTGGACCATTGCTCTGACCCAGGAGGGCTGTTCCTACGTCTGCCTGGAGCCAACCTGCAACCTTCAGAACCAAAGTGTATCAGCAGGGAATAGCAGCCTGTTGCAGTCCCTAAAGCCAGCCACTAGAGGGAGCCATGCTTACACTCCCTGAAGGAGTGCCTTACCCGTGTGGTCATGTCTCCCTCTTGTGGCCGGCCCTGGTGTCTACAACCACCTGCTACCTAACCCCTAGCTCAAACAGCAGACGCCGGTACGTTTGTGGGTCCCGAGTTCGATCCTCTGTGGCGACTGTTAGGCATGTGCGGATGTCGTTTGTTGCATTGATCCCCCCCAGATCCTGCCAGGCCAGGGCCCTCCGTGCAGCGGGGAGACAGTGTCCCCTATTTCCCAGCTCCCTTTCTCAGACCCCTCTTCTTGCTCTGACGAAGGGGAGGCCACTAACAAGAGGGGTTGAAATGGGGATTTGAAATTGACCTGTGAGCCCCACCCGATCCTGCCTCTTTCCTCTTCTCCCTTCCCAGCTGTCCTCTCCCCTTTCGTTCCCTGCCTCCTGCTCCTTGGCCCTTCCCTGGCCTGGCGATGGGGCTGAGAATAGCAACGGTGTCGGTTTCTGAACCGGAAAAGTGGGGAGGCGGGGCAGAGGGAAGGGGGGGTCCTGGGACGCAGAACCGAGCTGCCACCTGTCACAGTCAGTTGACAAGTCTCTGAGTTCTAAACAGGGCCAAGCGGCTAAATCTGCCCTCGGGGGGGGCTGCGATCAGAACCAGCTGGCTGGGCCGGCTTCGGACCCGGAATTGGAAGAGCTGGGAAATAATCCAGCTCAGTGCTTGGGGGGGAAGAAGGGGGGGTGCTTCAACACCTCACCCCCCCCCCCCCTCTCTCCCCTCCTTTCTCCGTTCTCTACCTCTTCTCCCCCCCCCCCCCGCTTTCTATAGCCACCCCCAGCTTCCTCTCTCTCCTCCATCCCTCCCTGTGCCCAGGTCTCTGAGGCAGGGAACGCGTCTTTGTAGGTGCACACATGGGTCCCGATCCTGACCGGAGCCCCAGGTCTCTGCTGAAATACCAGGAATGGTTAATGGCCATCGTCTCCTCCTCCCCCTCAGGCTCTCCTGCAATCTCTGCCCCCAGCCCTCTCTCGATCTCTCCGGTTTGATACCCCCGGGGGCCCCCCCGCCGCTCAGGACTGAATGGGGCATTCCTGCTGCCTGGGCAGGGAAACCAGCCCTGCACTGGCCTTGTCTAGGGGCGTGTAGTTACAGGGTAATGTCATGGGGCTGGCTGAGGGGTAACCAAGGCATCTGCTCCATGCCAAGCCGGGAATCACGAGGCCTGGGTTCTCCTCCCAGCTCTGCCGCTGACCCGGGGCTGGTCACTCTCACTGTGCCTCAGTTTCCCCTCCCACCCTGTATGTGTCTTGTGTAATCAGACTGTGACCTCTTCGGGGCGGGGACTGCCTCGCTGTGTCTTTGTACAGCCCCTAGCACAGCGGGGCCCTGGTCTCTGTTGGGGCCGCTCAGCGCTACCATCAGAAATGATAGCGTGAGGATAATCCAGGCCACCACACGCCGATCCCCCTTGTTGCCATCACGTTCCTCCAGCCCATGTCCCACGGATACATCCTCCGTCCTGTCCTGCTTGGGGCTGGGATCCCACCTGGGACCCAGCTCACCTCCTGGGGGATCTTTCCTCGCCGCGTGGCCGGACTCCACGGGATTTCAAGGGCAGGCGGATGCTCTGCGCCGGGGAGGGAGGGGGGTCGCGCTATGTGATATGGGGACCCAGGGAGTGTCCCCTCCAGCGTAACACGCCGGGTTGTGTTTGTGTCCCCTCCCCAGGCGGATGTTCCCGTTTCTCAGCTTCAACCTCTCCGGGCTGGACCCCGTGGCTCACTACAGGGTCTGCGTGGACATTGTCCTGGTGGATCAGCACCACTGGAGGTACCAAGGCGGGAAGTGGGTCCAGTGCGGCAAGGCCGAGGGGAACATGCCAGGTAGGAAGGAGAGATCCAGGCCCCTTCCCCCCTCCCAGTTATCTCGTTCATGGGGCGGGACCAGGGCATTGGGTACAGGGGGGTGGTCGGTGCTTGCCACTGTCTCTAGGCTTCTCTTGAGAGAGGGGGGAGCTCCCACAGCCAGTGCTCCTGCAGCGCCCCCTGCTGGGAGAGCCAGGCGCCCTCCAGCCACTGCTCCTGCCCCCTCCCCTGCAGCGCCCCCTGCTGGGAGAGCCAGGTGCCCCCCCCCCAGCCACTGCTCCTGCCCCCTCCCCTGCAGCGCCCCCTGCTGGGAGAGCCAGGTGCCCCCCCCCCAGCCACTGCTCCTGCCCCCTCCCCTGCAGCGCCCCCTGCTGGAAAAGCCAGGCGCCCCCACCAGTCACTGCACCTGCCCTCTCCCCTGCAGCACCCCCTGCAGTGTGAGCCAGGCACCCCTCCTGCACCCTCCCTTGCAGCGCCCCCTGCTGGGAGAGCCAGGTGCCCCCCCAGACACTGCTCCTGCAGCGCCCCCCTGCTGGGAGAGCCAGGCGCCCCCTCCCCCAGCCACTGCTCCTGCCCCCTCTGCTGCAGCGCCCCCTGCTGGGAGAGGCTGGGACTGGGGTAGCTGGGAGCTTCTGCACCATTCCCAAGAGTGGCACCTGCTATAGAAGCTGTGTTGGGGGGGCAGAAGGGGGGGGCTCGCTGTGACCTGAGAGCTGGTTCCTGATTAGAGGAGGGGGCGGGGTTTAGATTTCAAGCAGCAATGGCCAGCGTCTCAGGGCTGCCTTTTCCCTCCAGGGGGGTGGAGCTGGAGCCGGGTTCTCCGAACAGGAGGGGGAGCCAGGGTCTGCAATTCGCCCCAACCCCAAACTCCCCTGGCGCCACAGGGCCCGGGACCAGCCCACCACCCGATCTGTCCCCGTTGCTGGATCCCGGAGCAGTGAGGAGCAACCGGGAGCCCCTCCCCTTCCTTTCTTGTCCCCACCCCGTCCCTCCAGCACCAGCTGCACCCCCCACCCCCAGCACTCGCCGCATTCTCAGGAGCCAGAGCGCCCTCTTGTGGCTCCCTGGCAGGCGTAGCACCCTGGGGCAGGGGTGGGAGCCGATGGGTTATCACCTCTCTGACCCCTGCCTACCCAGCTGGCACTTCCCAGCCTGGGCTGGGTGAGGGGGGACTCGCCTCCTGTGGCTGGGTGGAGGAGCTGGTCCCAGGTGCTGCTCCGAGCCCTGAGCCGGAGGCACCCAGGCGGGAGGGGGCGCTGGCGGGCAGGGTCGCCGCGCCAGGCTCTGACTGGCTGGCCCAGAGGCCGTGGGTGCAGGGAGCAGCTGGTGGGCCCGTGGGAGCGGCATGGCACTCAGCCGGGGGCTGTTTTGGCAGGTAACCGGCTGTACATCCACCCCGACTCACCCAACACCGGGGCCCACTGGATGCGCCAGGAGGTCTCGTTTGGAAAACTCAAGCTCACCAATAACAAGGGGGCATCCAATAACATCACACAGGTAACCCCCTCCCCCCCATCACAGGCCAGACACCTGTCCCCGTCACCCGGGCAACGTCCCCCATTGCGGGGCATAGGCCAGGTGCCCATCCTCGTCACCCGGGTAACATCCCCCATCGGAGGACACAGGCCAGACACCCATCCCCGTCACCCGGGTAACGTCCCCCATCGCAGGGCACAGACCAGACACCCATCCCCGTCACCCGGGTAACGTTCCCCCATCGCAGGACACAGACCAGACACCCATCCCCGTCACCCGGGTAACATTCCCCCATCGCAGGGCACAGGCCAGACACCCATCCCTGTCACCTGGACAGAGACCCACCAGCCTATCCGCACTCCCCTCCAGCTTCTGGACCCTCCAGACACTACCTACTCCCCACCATCAGCTTCTCTGTGGTGTGGGGCTGACTCTCAGGACCCCTCGTGCTTTCTCTGTTCTGTTCTTTCTGTCGCCTTCCTTCCAGCTGAAGGCGCTGCCTTTTGCCCAATAGTTAGCCTGTGGAACTGCCTGCCACATGATATCGATCTAAAGCTATGAATCCCACTGACGTTCCCTCAACGGCTTATCCCAGCGGGCCATGGTACCCTCAGTCAGGATAAGCCTGCCATGGTCTCCCCCATAGATTGACCCACAGAACAGTGGGGATCTCCCTACCAGGGATTGTCCCAATGTCCCCCCACTCCCAGCTGCAGAGCATCCCTTATGAGCGCCCCCCTGCTCCAAGCGCCTCTCCCGTGACGCTCCCGTGCCCTGCTCTCTGCAGATGATCGTGCTGCAGTCGCTGCACAAGTACCAACCGCGGCTGCACGTGACGGAGGTGAAGGAGGGGGAAGGGGACGAGGCCTACCCCTCCGGCAACACCCAGACCTTCATCTTCCCGGAGACGCAGTTCATCGCCGTCACGGCCTACCAGAACGCCGACGTGAGTATCGGGCCCCCGCGCCTCCCTGGGCCACGGCAACCCCTCGGACGCCCGGGGGCAGCCGCTAGGGGGCGCTGTGCCAAGGAGAAGGGTAGGTCTGAGGCCGCCCATGGTGCGGTTGGGTGGGGACTGGAGTGTCATGTCAGCACCCCATGGCCCAGCCCCCGCCGGGGGGGGGGGGGGGGGGGGGGGGGTTCCTAGGGCTTGAGGGGGGGCAGTTGGGGAAGCACTAGGAAGATGGGGGCTGCCCTGCATCCCTGCTTCTTCCCCCCGACTCTCCCTCCGCCCCCTCCGCAACCCCGTGCCGCCCCACACACGCAGTGTGACCGTGTGCCCAGACTCTGTTCTGTGTTGTCCTAGATCACTCAGTTGAAAATCGATCACAACCCCTTTGCCAAGGGCTTCCGGGACAACTTCGACTCGTGAGTATCCCCCCCCACTGGCTGTCTCCCCATCGCCCCGCGGGGCCGGCCCAGCCACGGGCCAGGGGGCGGGTCTGCCTTGATGCACCCTCGTCATTGGGTCACTGCCAGGCGTCTCCGAGGCCCCCGTTCGCCTGGCACCCCCCCAGTTCTCAGAGGCCGGCCACTGAGGCAAACATTGGGGCTGCAGAGCTGCAGAGGGGAGAGGGGTGTGTGTGTGGGTTTGTGTGTGTGTGTGTGTGCGCGCTCCTCACACACACACACACACACACACACACACACACACACACTTGTGGTGGTGGTGTTCCTTCTTGGCACTTCCTGTAATGCACATACATTCGCTGTCATTTTATTCTTTCAAAGTGCTACTTGAGTGTTTTATTTCTTTTAATTCTTTAATTCTAAAATGCCTCACCTGTCCTGGCTGGAGTCATTATCCCTTGGGGAACTTTTTAAACAGAGATCTTCTATCTCGGTTTTTTTGTTTCTACGGCTGGCGCACATCCCCGCAGTACCTCGATAGCGGTGCACGTGACAAAATGTATTCCGCACGTGGGTGGAAAAAAGGAGAGGGAATCTTGTCGCTCACCTGCCGGGGCCTGGGGCCTCTGCTGAGTTTGCCAGCACGGCGGGAGGGATGGCGACGGGCAGGGACGCCCAGCCAGGAGCGGGGCCGAGACCCCCACAAACTCAACTCAGTTACCAGAGCGCAGCTGAAGCCAGCCAGGGCCGGAGACCAACCTGAGGCACCAGGCCCCACCCCCCCACCAGCCGTCCAGCTCCAACCCCAGTGCCGCAGGGCACCCTCTCCACCCCTGCCTGACCCCCCCTTTGTGTTTGTCCCCCCCCAGGATGTACACGACAGCAGAGGGCGACCGCGTGACCCCGTCCCCGCCCGACGCCACCAGCTGCCAGCAGCTCCTACCCGGCAGCCGCTTCCCGTCCTTCCTGCACGAGCAGTACCCGCTGCCCCAGAGCCGCTACTACAACGGGGAACCGCTGCAGCACAAGGAGCACCCCCGCTGGTACTTCGCCTCCCAGCAGCCCCCCGCCGCCCCCCTGGATTACGGCGCCTACGAGGGCAGCTACGGCGGGAACAAGTACATGCCCTTCGGCGTGAAGGCCTTCCCCCTGCCGGCCTCGCCCCACGCCACCCTGCCCTACTACCAGGAGCCCCACCCCTTCGGCTCGCCGCCCGCCGCCTGGCAGCCGCCCGCCAAACCCAGCCCCGGGGCGCTGGGCTGGTTCCGGCCCGTGCGGGACATCCGGCCCCTGCCCGCCGGCGAGGAGAAGGGGAAGGACGCGGAGGGCTGGGCCGAGCCGGCCTCGGTCAAGTCGGTGGACTCCTCGGACTCGGGGCTCTTCGAGGCGGAGTGCAAGCGGCGCAGGGTGTCGCCCTACGCCTCCAGCGCCGAGAGCTCGCCCCCCGCCCGCAACGGGGACCTGTACGACAAGGACGGGGGCGCCGACCCCGGCTACTACGGCTTCTACGGCAACTGAGGGGGGCGGGGAGGGAGCGTTTTCCTGGTGCTGAGGGGCTGGAGCTCCCCTGCCCCCCAAATCATATCAGGTGTCCCCAGGGAAAGGGCGCGACGGGGGGCGGTTGCTGCAGACAGGCGCAGCAGAGAAGGTGAAGGAGGGGGGTGGTGAAGCGTCTCTGGGTGACTTGCCCCCCTCTGACCTCCCGGTGCATAGTTCAAGCCCTGCCCACACAAATGTTACTGTTTGCTGGCGGGGGGTCGGTGGGTGAGTGAGTGTGTGCCCGAACTCAGTGTGTGCCAGGCTGGGCCCTGCTGGCCCGTGTTTATGCAGCAGCACATGTGCACACGCCCTCGTGCGCCTGTGTGTGTAGTCGCGCACGCGGGGGAGGGGGCAGCCCCAGAGGTGCTCACACCCATGTGCATTTACACACTGGTCCATACCCCAGTCACGCACGAGCACATGGCCACATAGTGCTGCACGCGCCTGTTCCCCCGCATCGGTCGCACGTACACAGGGGGGGGGGGGCCCACGCCTGTGTGCCCATGCGTGCTTCTGCACGGGTGGCCTGACACGCTCCCCTCTATTAAATTAGGCAAACAACCAACAAGGGCACCCTCCCCCCCAAAGCACCAACAATGCAGTTACCCTGCAGCCAGCGACCCGCCAAGGCTGCAGGCCTGGCCTGACCCTGCTTATCACTGATGCCCTGAGCGCCTGTCTTGCCATCCCCAGGCCAGGGTGGGCTGGGCACAGGGGCACGTTTTGTTTACCCCCCACCCCCGTTGCTCAGTGCTGCCCTCCGGTGGCAACCAGTGGTGGCGGGAGCACCCTCCTAGCAGCCTCATTTCCCCCCATTGCAGCAGGCACCTTCTGACCCCCCACTTCTCCCCAAGCGTGCAGAGGGTTCGGCCGTGACGGGGGCCTGGCCCGTGCCCAGCGCAGCCCCCTGCAGGAAGGCGCCAAACCACATGGGTGGCCTCGGCTGCTCCCCTGTGGCTCTGCTGGGTCTGGCGGTGGGCGGGGAGGCCATGCTTGGGGGGCGGAGGGGGCGGGGATGAGTTTTGCACCAACCTTACCCCAGCCACCGGCAGTGACCCCGGGCTGGCCCCTGCCCTCAGCTCAGGGGAGCAACTAAAGCAAAGTGGGGGGGGGGGGAAGGGGTGGTGCCCTGCCTGACAGGCCCTGGAGACTGGAAGGCTCTGCCCCCCCCCCCCAAAGTAAGAGCCCTCAGCCCCCTCCCCGTCTGGCCTGTGTCTTCACCTCACCTCAGGGGCGCCTGGGGTCCCCCAGCTCACGGGGCAGAGCCCCCCGCTGGCCCCACGGGCACTACGAACCAGCCGTGCAAGGGGGCAGGAGCAGACTGGTTCACTGAGGCCGGCCTACGTTGACAGTAGGGGCACTGCCAGTTTGGGGGGGCATCCCCCCCCCCACATCCCACCTTCTGAGCCCTCCAGCTCCAACTTGGCACTGTGGGGAGGGGGGATGTTGCCTTTCACCCCCAGTCGGCCTAGCCTAGCCCCCCCCCCGTCCCGTCCCGTCCCTCGGCTGTGGGCAGCCCCTGTGCGCGTGAGTTTGGGTTTGTGGCGTCCACAAGGGAAGGAAAGGCGAACGCCTGCCGCTGAACGTAAGCCCTGGACTTACGGCTCTGCCCATCAGGCCCGCTGCTGAGGCCCTGACGGTGGTGCTCCTTGGGCGGGGGCCTGCCAGAGACAGTTCTGGGGGCTGTCTGAGCTGCCCCATGCGGGGGGGGGTCGTTGGAGGGTAAAGGCGCCCCATTCTAACACAGCGGCATTGCCCCGAGCAGTTTAGCCAGGCCAGAAAGCAGGGCACCCACCCAGCATGTGCAGCTCAGAACGCCGCCGGCTCCCTGACCCCTCTCTCCACGCGCACTGGGTGGCCTGAAGAGGCGGATGGGTGCTGCCCCCCAAGCGGCTAACTCCAGCCTTGCTTTGCAAAGCCATTGGGGGTGGGGGGTGGGGGGAGGCATCAGCCAGAAACATTCATGGATCTTGCAGCATTTCAGAGCAGGGCAGGGCAGCCTGGTGCTCCCTCCACACGGCTCGTCCCCGCGCCCAGCAGGGCGGCGCATGGGTGAAGCCGGGCGATTCCCCCAGCCGCTGGGCTCTGCCCTGCGCGAACCAGCCCCCCCTTTGCACCCCAGCTCCTGGCCTTCTGGGGGGCTCTGCTCGCCAGTGCCCAACCAGCAGGGAGCCTACCCCACAAAACCCTCCACCACTCAGCTACGCACCTAACGATTTGGGGGTGGGGTTAGTTACACGTTAAATGTTATTTTTCTCTCCCCCTCCCACCCTTGGGGCATGCCCCTGGACCTGCAATATTTGAAGCCTGTAGCCTGGGAACACTGGAGGTGGATTTATTCAGCCAGACAATCAGAGGACGGTGCCAGCCTGTTAGCAGCGGGCCCGGCCCTCCTTGCAGCCCACCACCCTGGGCTGCCCCCACTGCGGGCACAGGCCAGCGCCAGCCCTGCCACGCTCGCCCAAACTGTTTACACGCCGCCACGCGTAGGCGGCGAAACGTGCGGGTCTGTTCCGGGCCGGGGGGGGGGGGTTGGTTGTTTTTTAAGAAAAAATCTTTACTTTTGAAAATATTTATTGACCCATGTACAGATTCTACACGTTCACCGTGGTTTGTTTTTTGCTTAAGACTTTCTTTAAATAAATTGTAAAGCTGTGGCGCCCGCGCTGTGTCTGTGTGAGCACCAGAGACGCGGACGCACCGCACGCTCAGGAGGGGGTGGATGTGTTGGGGGGGGGGGCGGGGAGCTGAGCCTGGCTTGATGGGACCAGGTGCCACGCCAGCCAGGCGTATGCTGAGTACCATACGGTGGCGGGCGGGGGGTTGTGTATGTGTGTTGAGCATATCTGGATGCAATGGATGCATGTAGTCACATGTACTTGTGTGTATGTGTAGTATGGCTTGTGAGTGTGAGCATAGCTGTGTGTGTGAGAATAGTGAGTGTCCAGGCGTGTGTGTGTGTGATTTGCAGCGAGCATGTGAGAGAGAGAGAGACACACACAGCCATAAGGTGTGTGCAACCCCAGCTGTGCGTGAGCGGAGCACGTGGGTGCACTGAGCAGGCAGACGTGCAGGCCTGTGCCTAGCAAGTGTGCAGGGCGTGAGCGTGAGCATCCAGGTGAGGGGGGTGCAATGCGTGCATTTGCACACCTGCACTAGTGTGTGTGCTGAGGGGGGGGTTGGTACAAGCATCTGTGTCGCTGCATGAGCGCCTATGGGTGGGGCTGTATATTCAGGGCCTGCGGCTGAGCTCATGGAGCCGAGCGGGTGCGTGCGTATGATGCGCAGGAGGTGAGCGCAAGCGCGCAAGAGCCGGCGGGTGGTGAATCTAGGGCTGTGACTGCGGGAGGAGAAGCAACCCAGCGACCTGGGTGAAGCGAGCTGATCACTGCTCAGAGCAGGGCAGGGAGCCTGCAGCCCCCGAGGATGGATGGGCCCCATCCCAGGCAGCAGCCTTGGGGGGAAGGGGGGGGTCACACCCCACACGGGTATGTTAGTCCCTCCCAGCACCAACCTGTTCAGCAGGCCTGGCCCAATACTCAGGGTGGCAGCAGCTCGCCTGGCCCCAATCCCTTGTGCTCATGCACTGACGGGTGGCTGCTGGGCGTGCACCAGGAAACCTGCCTGGCTCCTGCACCTTCCAGCTGGGGCTCTCCAAGCACTTCACACCAGTGAATTACCTCTAGGCAGCCTGGTGAGGAAACTTTGGCAGAGACAAGTGACTTGTATCCAGAGGCAAAATGGGGACCAGAACCCAGGAGACCTCACTTCGACTACCCCCCCCTTCCTTCAACTAACCCCTGGCCCCCACTCTCCTCTCGCAGCTGGGACCAGAACCCAGGCGTCCTGGCTGTCAGCCCCTCTGCTCTAACCCCTAGGCCACATGAATGAAGCCGCCTGCTCTCGATAAGACGTGTCTGAAACCACTGTGGTGCAAGAACCCCATAGACAGGAGCCCGTGGGTGGGCTGGAGGGGACCTGGTTTGCAGAGAGGAAGAACCTCCCCCCAAGTAGGGTGGGGGAGAGGAAAGGTGGGGGCAGGGGGGGGATGGTGAAGGAGACTCTCCACTCAGGCTCTTCCGGATGCTTTATTAGAGGGGTGGAATGTTTGATCAAACAAAAGGCCAAACCCAGCCCGACAGGGCCTGGAGGGAGGGCGCGAGGTCTGCCCGCCTGCAGGCGACCCCAAGCCACACGGGGGATCCCTGCCCCCCATGCTGGCAGGTGAGGGAAGCTCCACGGTGCCCCCTATGGGTAACTGAGGGGAGCACTCCAGCAGCTCCTGCTCAGGACACCCCCCGAAGCATCAGAGCCCAAGGGGTCCTTTCTGAACCTGCACCCCGCGGCCTCCCAAAAACGGGAGAGAAAAGGGCTGCCTCCGGCCCTGAGCAGATTCGGGGGCCCAAGGGGAACAACTCCCAGCTCCGCAGCAGAGAACACGCCAGCACCGGAACAGAGGGGTGCCCGAGGGCGCTACAGCCAGTCCTTAACGCCCACGTCCTGCCCCTCACCCATCCGTACAGCCCTGGGCGAGCCAGGAACTGAACCCTCCCCACTCTCCTCACCTCTAACCACTAGACTCCACTCCCGGCCTGGAGCTGGGAATGGAACCCAGGAGTCCTGGCTCCAACCATTAGGTAACACAGCTGCTCAGGTCATTGCCTGGATGCTCCCAGCTCCAAGGCTGGGGCTATGCTGAGGAATGGCTTTTCCCTGCAGGAAGATCCGGGCCCCTGCTATGCAGACCGTCCCATCTTCTGCTGTTCACTCGCCCCCTGGATCCAGGCCCCTCTGCACAGTTTTGTGAAATTAATACAAAGCATTTGAAAAATCAAAGCTTCCCCCCCCACCCCCCAGATCACGGTGCCCCCCCGTGGGGGGGGAAGGCAGAAGTAAGTGCATCGGGTTGGCACCCCCAGCAGTCCTCGAGGTGCCAGCGGGCGCAGGCTGCCCGGCCAGCAGACAGCAGCGATGGGGATGGGATGGGAGCAGGGTGGACCCGGGAAGGGCCAGGACACCTTTCACCCGCGGCATCTTCACCCTGTCCACTGGGGGGCACTGCCCAGCGCTGTGGTGCCCCCAGACCCTGCCCACTAGTCCCTACGTGCCTGGGAGGCAGGGGCCCAGAGAGCTGGGCAGGGCGGCCCCCGGAGGCCGCTGCTACCACAGCACGGGGCTGTCGAGGTTGGCGTAGCCGGGCTCCGCCCGCAGCTTCCAGTAGGTGTCGTTGCTGAGCCAGGACTCCTTGCCGCCGGGGTCCGTCTGCTGCCTGCCGGGGAGAGGGGAGGGGGAAAGGACGTGGTCAGACACAGGGAGTCCAGGGGGCGCCCCAGAGAGCCGGGCAAACAACCGCGGACCGGGCCTTGCGATTAACCTGGGCCCAGCGTCCAGGCCCAAACCCCAACTCGCTCCCCCCCAAATATCCCAGGGGCTCCTCAGCTTCCCCCCCCATTTCTGAGGCTCAGGCCCCTCCCAGACCCCAGTTTCCTGCGATCACATTGTGGCTTTGGCATAAGCCAGGACCCGGGGGTCCCACAACCCCCCGGAGCGGCGCCCAGCCCCCTAAGGTCTCCTCCTCAGAGCGGGGCAGGGAGGGGGCTCCCAGGAGCCGGGCAGGCAGCCGGTACCTGAAGAAACGCGCCTGGTGGAAGATGTTGTTATCCTCCATGACCCTGCGCCGGTCTCTCTGCAGCTGCTCGATCCGGCGCTTCTGGGACTCTGCCGCCTGCACGTTGCCTTCCTCCAGATACCTGGGGGGGGGATCACTCCTGCAATGAGCTGTGGGGTCTCAGCTATACCCCTCTATCACCCCCCCCCCCAGGAGCTGCGCGAGGGCCAGCGGGTCAGAAGAGGGGGGCCACTCACCGCTGGTCGGGGCGCAGCCGCGTGTCCGTGGAGGGCAGGAAACGCTTGAGCTCCGGCGTCAGCTCGTTCAGCTCCAGGGCGAACTGCGTGAAGCCGTAGTTCTTCTCGAGCTCTCGGGGCATGGGGTCTGCGGGGGGGGGGGGGGGGTACACAGATCCGACCTCTGAGCACCCCTCCCAGTCCAAGCCCCCACCCTCGGATAGCACCCGCCCCCTCTGCAGGGGGCGGTTTCCCAGTCCCCTATGGAGAGCCGGCCCCTATGGGGTGGGGGTGGGGTCTATCCCTGCAGGGGGCGGTTTCCCAGTCCCCTATGGAGAGCCGGCCCCTATGGGGTGGGGGTGGGGTCT
>NW_020664544.1:5091188-5094127 GCF_002925995.2 Terrapene triunguis
GGGTGGGGAGGTCTGTCCCTGCAGGGGGCGGTTTCCCAGTCCCCTATAGAAGACCGGCCCCCCCAGCAAGAAGGGACAGCAGTGCCCCCCCGCCCCCCCGTTCCTTACTGGGTTTCCAGAGGCACTGCCCGGCAGGGGAGGCGCCGCGGTACAGCCCCTCGTGCCACTTGCCGAAGAGCCGGTGGATCACCTGCCCCCCGCGGCTCAGCACGGCCCCCTGCACCTCGTTCACGCTGGAGCTCCAGTACCGGGCCTGCCGGAGGAGAGGAGGAGTTAGGGGGGGAGAGACGGCTGCGGTCGGAGGCTGGAGGGGAGGCGTGGGGGCCGAGGGGGGACGTGGGGCCCGGCCCCGCTCTAGGGGGCGGGGGGCTGGAGGGGGCTGAGGGCGAACGTGGGGCCCGGCCCCGCTCTGGGGTGGGAGGCTGGAGGGGACGGGGGGGGGGCTGTGGGGCCCAGCCCCGCTCTAGGGGTGGGAGGCTGGATGGGACCGTTGGGGGCCGTGGGGCCCGGCCCTGCTCTAGGGGTGGGAAGCAGGAGGGGGCCGTGGGTGACCGTGGGGGCCGCAGGGGGGAGGTGGGAGGCTGGAGGGGACTGTGGGAGTTGTGGGGGCCGCAGGGGGGAGGGGGAGGCTGGAGGGGACCATGGGGGCCATGGGGGGCTGTGGGGCCCGTCCCCCCCTACCTTGCAGAAGGTGATCTTGCAGTGGTAGCTGCTGTCCCGGACGTTGCGGATCAGGACTTCGCCGTAATGCTCGATCCATCGCTGCCCGCTCAGGATGTTGTGGATACAGGACGTCACCTTGTTCCACTCGAAGTGGTCCCCGAACCTTGGCCAGCGAGAGAGACAGTTACCGGGCGCTGGGGTGGGGAGGGCAGGGCCACAGGTCAGGGGCTCACCAGCCCCAGGGGTCACTCACCTGGGCAGCTTGACGTTCACGGTCCCCACAGGGACGATCTCCAGGGACTTGCCCCAGAATTTATTTTTCCACTTCATGTCTGGAGGGAGCAGAGAGAGACGGTCGCGTGCTCAGGGCAGTTCTGACCCAAACCCGCGCTCCTGAGCACGGAGGAGCCCCCCCTCCCACAGGGCTCAGACCCACCCCAGCCCCTGGTCCCGCAGCCCTGAGCGCAGAGGGCAGGAAATCACGGGCGGTTCTGACCCAGCCCCGGTCCCGCAGCCCTGAGCACAGGGAATCCCGCTGGCCGGACGGTTCTGACCCTGCCCCGATGCCCTGGTGCTCACCTTGCCAGAAGATGAAGTTGTCTGACTCTGCGTGGCAGGCGGAGACGGGCGGGTGGTGGCAAACCTGCAGGCAGTGGGGAGAGAAAGGAAGAGCCGTGCAGCTGTGTCCTCTGTCTGGAGAGCTGGAGGTGGGGGGAGCTGTAATCCCCCCACCCTCTGCACAAGAGCTTTCTCTCCTCTGCAGCCCCCGCCCCCCATCTCCGTTCTCAGCTATGGACACTTCTCCTCTGTGATACAAAATAACGCTAGGCGAATCCCCACCAGCTGCGAGCAGTACGGTGCTCATGACACACGCAGCAGGCAGTTTGGATTCTGCCCAGGAGAGGGCAGGGGTGTCACGTGCACAATTTGTTACAGTGGCTGACTCCTGTCCTTGTGTCCCACCTCCCCAGCCTGGCCGGCTGGCTTAGTACCTGCTCGCTGATGAAGCGGAAGCCTTTGTCCGGCCGAACGCACTCATAGGTCTCGCCCAGGACGGGGTTAAAGGGTTTGCTGCCCGCACGGTAATAGGTGGAAGCGTAGGCAGAGACAGCAAAGGCAGCGACGCAGACCTGGGGGGAGAGAGTCACTGGGGCCTGGTCCATATCCGGCCGTAACGCCCAGGCCCCAGGGCAGGTGGTGCTGTGGGCAGGGCTAAGAGGGTGGAGGGGCAGCTACGGGGAGAGACGGGTTCCATTCATCTAGTGGAGGTGGGACCATGAGGTAAGGGCTATGGATGGATGGAACTCCCTGCTGCAGGGCGACTGGATTAGACATTTCTAGGAATGAGGACAAATGGCTGCGGAAGGAGCTGCCCGGGCCTTTGACCCTCATGCTTCAGGGCCCGAGCCGGAGGGGTCAGGAAGTAATATGGCCAGCCGCACAGCAGTGTATGGCTTTTGCCTCTTCCCACGAACCCCCCGCCCCCGGGGACGGGCTAGGCCGAAGAAGGGACCCCCGAGAACTGCTCTGTTGTGGTGAGAGCGGGGCAGAGGGCGTGGGCGGAGGGGCAGAGACGGGGGCCGTACCAGGCGCTCGCAGGGGTCGGCGCAGCGGCTGGCGGCGTCCAGCAGGGCGCTGTACTCCAGCTCCTCGCAGAGCCGCTGCAGGGTGTTGAGTGGCTCGTTGAGCTGCACCGGCATGGACACCTTGGACAGGTCCTTGCCCACGTTGTTGCGCAGGATGTTCCACAGGCTGACGTCGCCGGCGGGGACGCTGGGGGCCGGCAGGCAGCTCCGGCGCGGGAGCCTCGCGGGCAGCAGCACGGGCAGGGGCAAGGGCAGGGGAGCCGGCAGCGCCCCCCCTCCCGGCTCGGACGCGCACGGCGCAGGCCCCCCGTCCGCCGCGCCTCGGCCTGCTGGGGGCAGACATGTGAGTCGCCTGGGCCCTCCCCCTAGCCCGTCCCCCTCCCTCAGCTATTGCCCCCCGGATTCTCCCCCTCCCCCTAACCTCCCCTAGCCATCGGCCCCCCCAGCCTGCCCCCCTCCCCACAGCCACCCCACAGCCTGGCCCTCCCCCCAGCCTGCCCCCCTCCCTGCAGTCGTCGTCCCCCCCAGCCTGCCCCCCTCCTTGCAGCCATCAGCCCCCCAGCCTGTCCACCTCCCTCAGCTATTGCCCACAAGCTTCTCCCCCTAGCCATCAGCCCCCCAGCCTGCCCCCTCCCCGCAGTCATCGTCCCCCCCAGCCTGCCCCCCTCCTTGCAGCCATCAGCTCCCCAG